>NC_043965.1:31198420-31520920 GCF_902148855.1 Sphaeramia orbicularis
ACTGGTCTGATCCACTTTAGAATTAATTTACCTAAAATTATTTTAACATCCTTGATTGTTAATGTTTTCAGTATAATTTTTGCATTTCACAAATTCATCCCAGGGGCCAGATTGAACCCTTTGGCGGGCCGGATTTGGCCCCTGGGCCGCATGTTTGACACCCCTGCTCTAGTGTTTGTCTCATTCATTTTTCTGTTATACTGGGAATCCTATGTGATCCATTAACACATAACATCTGTGGCATTGAGAAATAAAGTACAAACATGTCTAATACTGGCCATGAGTATCCTATATGTACAAACATTCACCAGTGTTCTAATACTTCTAAACCCTTTTTTTTTGTCTTGCATGAAAGTTATATGTGATCACTCTGAAAGGGTAATTAACTTTTCTTCTTGAATTATTTTACCTTAAGAATATTAAGAGAAAGAACCTCATAACTTACCATTATATATATAAATAATTGTATTTTTTTGTTCTTAAATACCTAAATAAAGACCTAAAAAACCACAACCAAAAGTGACCAAAGCATCTACTCATTTAAAATCTTTTATGACCTGTGAACCACGAACCCTGTCTGTACATTATGATAATTCAGCTTTTCACTGGCATCAGATATGACTTATTTGGATGTTCAGAGCTTCTATAAAGAACCTGGAAGCATAGTCATCTTCTGCAAAAACAAACAAACAAAAAAAAACATATCGTTGACAAATAACAGGGGTTGTAGATTCGTCTCTACAGTTAATGGTGAAAAACGCATCTTTTCTTCGGTTTTCCACCTTTGAATTTGTTCTAAGCTTTTATGAACATCTACACGACCAGTAAATTACACATAGGAAAATATGTGCTGTTCACTGAAAAATGCAGAGGATAATATTATCATGAATGGTTATAAATCACTTAGGAAAGGTTAGATGTGGAAAATATTCTTTTAGAAATCAAGAGATTACTTTAAATAAATGTTACCTCCAATACTCACAGAAAACAAGCAAAGCAAAAATGGGTCTGTTACTGTTTAAGGATACATCGTAGAGTGTTATGTGAGACATTACCAAAAAAAAGCTACAAAAAAAAAAAAAAAAAAAAAAATGCCCAAGAAAGACAAACTGCCACCAACACGAGGCCACTAAAACATCATCCATCAAAAAGTCACTCAGAATGGAAACAATTATCCAGTCTGGAGTTAAGCTACATTCTTATCAGCTGATTCCTTTTACAATGTTTTCCATGAGCAGGATTAGATTAAAATCAATTTAAAACAATATTTTACGGGAATGATATTGACATCACCACTTTAGGTAAAAATGGGAGGGTTGATAAGATATGAATTATTATTCCTCAGTCTTTGTCCTATAAAGGCGCATATTTTCATTTCATTTTTCAGCTTCATGACATGGTAGAATCTAGATTTTTGGATCCACTGTTTAGCATCTGGGAAAGGAATATCAGATGGAGTTTTACAACTTGGGAGAGAATAGAAGACAATTTTCTGGGTTTATGCAAGTCTCCCCCCCCAAATCACTGTTTTGGCAACATCAAATTGGGGAGCATGTGTAATTTCACTAACTGTATTAATGTACAGGATTCCACTTAAGCCATCTTTAATGTTGTTTTTATAGGGTTGAAATAAGCATACATGTTTATTTCTCATTGTCTTTTCATCACATACAACAAGAACATTTAATTTCATTTAATTTCATTTCCTTTATGTATTTATTTGACAGGGACAGCTGATGTGATGCATAAACGGCTTATAGCTAGTGCTAATTCTCAGCTCCAGTCCCCGGTTGGGCTCTTCTACAACATCGCAGTACAATATAAAATATACATCATTTAAAACAATCATACCATACAATTCAATAATCCAGTGTTGCATAAATATGATACGAGGCACTCACTCACTCACTCACTCACTCACTCAACATACACAATATTTACAGATACATACAGGGAATATGTGCACAGCCTCAAAAGACACACAAAAAACTGAACTAAATGGGCTCTAAAGGTTAAAGTCACTATAGTGTGACCCCTGACCCCATGACAAAAAGCAGCACAAACAGTTAGAAACATCGAACACAGGTTGAATAAAGCCGATTATAAAAAAAATCAAAAAATTACTGCAATAAATCTCATTATCTGAACAAAAGGGTTGAAGACATGTTACGTTTATTTATTTATTTATTTATTTATTTATTTATTTATTTAATAGGGACCATGCACATTTATGAACATTGCTGTATAAAAAAATACACCCATGTAAATATGCCAGAATTAGTAGAAATAACTACTTTTCATCTGCAGTCCCTAGGCAGGTGACAGAATCAAAAAATAAAACAGCCAACATTAATACATCACTTTTTCGCTATAAATTGAAAATTTTAAAAATATAAATAATGATGACATAGGCATCATCAAAACAAACAAACAAACAAATAGACATAGGAGGATCACAGGGGCATTAGCCTGTACAGTCACCTCTATACTTACATACAACTAAACAGAGAAAGTGCAAAGGGAGATCACACTAAATACACATTGGTTTATAGAAACTGTTTTTTTTTTTTCTTCTCTTAAAATTGAATTGTTAATGCTGTATATACTTTCCAGTTATCCTGAAACTGAGAAATAGATAGGTGTGGTCATTAGAACTTTACTAAACCAACAAACCTAATGTTGGACTTTTGGAGAGTGATGTATGTGAGTTACTTTATGTTTTACATCAAAGATCAGCAGTGTAATTCTGTTTTAGGGTGTGCTGTTTGCAGATTTCTCACACTGTTTTCTTTAACTTATAAGCACTTAGATATTTCATTGCTATCTGCTTCAGTTGAGTGTTTTGTTGAATGATTTATGCAGATTTACTCTTCTACAGAGTACTACAGTGAGGAAGGGCATACTTTTCAGCTGAGTCTTGTTGGAAAAATAAAGAAACAGTTAAGTACGGATCCTACTTTTCGTCCAGAGTATCCATCACCTCTGGGTCTGACAGAATTCACCAGACGAGCCACAGATGTTGCTTTGGGGAAAAGCCTGAAGCCTGTAGTGGAGAACCGGGTAATTTCATCTGTGCTCAAGTGTGCATTTCTTTTTTATCATCAGTCAGTACTACTATTCATAGATTTATTTCCTTTATCAACATATGAAGAAAGTAATGAAATACTTTTTCCAGCCTCCGTAAAAACCGTAAATGTTTCTGTCTTTGTTTGCAGGTATTAAGTATCCAGACTCCTGGTTTCAATGCTTCTGTGCGTCTCGGGGCTGAACTTTTACGAAACTGGAACAATGACAGTTCTGCTTGGCATGGGCCAGTCTACTTGTCCGCCCCTTGTGATGGTAACATATAAACAGTCATGCAAACACAAATACACCAGATTCAACTCATTTTCATCCAGAACTCCCAGTGGGAAAAATAATATTGCACTTCCTGTTAATTTCAGTTGTTGACAGTTATGTTGATGTGAGGGACCAAACTGGAGGACATGAGGACATTGAGGGGTACTTTAGAAATAAGGGTTTATATATAACCCATAAAGATGCAGTGCTACTTTTGTGGCAGTTCCTAACATAGTTTTTCTCTATACTTAACCTTTCTTAAGTGATTTATCACCATTAACCTTCCGGTATTCCATCCAGCAAGGCCCTTACTAAGCACCAAGTGTGGCTTTTTGGCACACTTGTGGAATAATGTCAAAAAAATTTTCATACAGTTTGTTTTTAATTATTTTACACTTTTTTCTATTTCATCAACTTGAGTCATAAATAAAAATACCAAATACTCAATAATTGTCACATTTTTTAACCCTTTAAATGCTGTGTTTGTAATGTAAACAAACCTTTTTTTTTGGGATGCAAAAAACAAAAAAAAATGTTTTGTTTTGTTTTTTTTTCAATATACTACATAAAAAGTGGATCACATACTAATGATTTTTGCAGCCTGGCATATGTCAATGATTAACTCCATCACTGGTTAATTTGCATTGTTATTTTGGCACTAGGTCAAATGTTCAACAATACTAGCATCTGTCTCCAAGTGTGCGTAAAATGCATACCTAGAAATCAAACCATTAAATATTATATAATGATTTATTTTTCTGCTCTAATTTGATTTTATTTTTGTAAATCAAGGTCAGCCCAATCATACATATCAAATGGAAGAAATAGTGCATTTTAGGCACACTTGGGAGACAGATGCTAGTCTTGTAATTTTCTTTTGTTTACAATGTGCAAATTTTAGTTGGTGGCCAGAATTTTAAACATCATGCACAAATGAACAACTTTTAAATTCTAACCTTATTTAAATTGTGAAAAATAACATGAAGTTTTTTTAAAATGAAGTGCAAAGTATGCCTAAAAGGCACACCCGGATACCGGAGGGTTAATTATAATATCACCCTCCATAATTTGTGTTTTTTCAGGGAAAGTCATGTATTTTTCTATATTTAATTCACTGATCATGTAGATGTTCATATAAGATCAGATTAAAGTTGAGGATTATTATATCAAAAACAGAGAAAACTGAAGAAAAAGTAACTTTTTCAGTCAAATCTATCATTAACTGAACATAAACCCAGTGTCTCCATCCACTGTCATTGATCCAACTCCATCGGTTTTACTGGTGAATCAATGTTGCAGAAGATGACAGTGTTTCCACAGTAACTACGGAGCCTCTGAACATCCAAATGAGTCATATCTAATGACCATGAAAGATGACAAACAGCATTTTACACCAGTCATGTATTGATAGGATTAGTGGATCAACAGGTATTAACCATTTTAGATCAGTAGATGATTTAGGTAGACAGTGGATGTTTGGGTCTTTATGAGTTAACCCCAAAAAATGTAAAAAAAAAAAAAAAATAATAATAATAAAAAAGCTCTTTTACAAAAGCACAATCAGGTTCTGGACACATAAAAGTGGTCAAGTCAGGATAAAATGAAGTAACTTAAGAAAACAACTGATCTAGAGCACAAAAAGACATAACAGAACTGAACTAACCTAAAAGACAATAAACTTAACATTGAATAACAAATAATTAAATTATAGGACAGTTAGTCTCAAATTTCTAACATCACCTGTTAGAAATTAACTTAAACGTTACAAAACAGTCTAAGTAAATCTACACTAAATAATTCCCAATTCTCTTGTCCTGGCTGTGGTTTGGTATAGCCTCATTGGTGCTTCCTCCATTTATAGCGACTGCACCCTTGGGCCCCTCTTAGCAGTAACACAGAACCCCAGCACTGACAACACAGAAACAAAAATTACACACAGTAACTCAACATAATATCAGATAATGTTAGGTTGATTAATTGTGATGTTGGATGGACAAAAGTTTAGCGAACCTTTGTACAAATGTGGGTTCTGACAACCAAAGCTAAACTAAAACATTTTCAAAAAACAACATATAATACAATATACTGTATGTAGTTAACTTAAAGGCTGAGAGTAATTTTGTGGAGACTTCCAAATGAATTTGAAACTTTCCTAAGTGATTTTTGAACATTTAGTGTAATATTATCCTCTGAAATGTGCATTTTTTAGACATGTATTTAATTTACTGACCATGTAGATACAAGCTCAGGACAAATTCAAATGTACCAAAACAGAGAAAACTGAAGTAAAAAATGACTTTTTCAGCAAAATATATCATTAAATGAATGTAAAAACAAGCTTCTTTTATTTCAAGTTTGTTTTTTTTGTTTTTTTAAAGTGAATCAGTTTTAGAGGATAATGGTGTTTTCATGTTCATCACCGTGCCTCTGAACATCCAAATAAGACAAATCTGATGGCAATGAAAAGCTGAGAAACTACCTTTTATCTAAATTATTCAAATGTATTGATTGGATTGGATTACTGGTTCAAAAGTCAGTAAACATTTTAGATCTGTAGATGCTTTTGGCTGTTTAAGAACTATGTTTCTTCTATTCTGTCTCATATATATGTGCAATGGGAGTGTAAAGTGTCAAATTATAACACAAATTCAGAAAAACAACAGTAGTCTGTATCTCACATTACCAATAACAATAAAAAACATATTTTGTTTAATGATGATAACAGCACCATACTGCAGTTTAGTGCTTTGTTGATCTTAAGGAGTTTGTAGGCTACTACTTTATTATCTGAGACACTGTTTTGTCTTCATCCTCCCTGCAGACTCATTGGCTCGCATCTTCCACGCAGCGGGGATCCAGGATATCCGTGAGTATTATTACTGGGATGATAAGCGGTGTGGTATTTGTTTGGAGAAGCTTCTGGAGGATCTGGAAAAGGCTCCGGAGCATAGTGTTGTTGTTCTGTCAGCGTCTGGCCACTACCCAACAGGAGCAGACCTCTCACAGAGTCAGTGGGCTGCAGTTACACAACTCATCATGGTAAACAGACTTTATTCTGGATTTTAACTCTTTAATAAGTTATTTTTATCTAACAGCTTTTCGCTCATACTTAGATGAACATTTCCTTTCTTTGCCCTTTTCTCTTCAGAGACGTCGGCTTTTCCCTTTCCTCTTACTGCCTGTTCAGGGTCTCTGCTGTGGAGATGTGGAGCGTGATGCCTGGCCTGTACAGCACTGTGCGATGCTGGGGATGGAGCTCATCTGTGCCCAGTCCTTCTCACACTGCTTTGGACAATACGGTGAGAAAATAATAGGAAAGTCTGCTCTCACTGTTTTTGCCAAAGAAAGTCGGCATGTGAATATAAGCTCATTTATGGTTCTGATTGGTATTTTTGTTTTTGTTTAAACTGACCCTTGAAAAACAAAAGCATCAAAACTAGTGTCGGTACCAATTACTGACCTATCCCATACTGTAGTAATTTTAAAAATCCACTTAGCCTGTATTACATGGGAAATATTATTTTTTTGTTTGTTTGTTTGTTTTTATGTGTTAAAAAAATCAAAGCCATATTCCTTTAAAATGGCATTTAAAGGGTTGAAATTATATATAAAGAAAAGAAAAAGTCAGACAATATTTGATATTGATAATCAGGACTGAAGTTGATTGAAAGATTTATCTTAATTAATGTGGAAAATAATATTAATGTATACAATTTTCATGCCATCATCTTAATATGGACATTTTTGTTGTTAAAGTACTGAGCTTTTTTGAATATAGTGATTCTGGAAAAAATACAAATGCATCAACTCCAATCATTGGCTTATGCTAACCAGAGTTGTATCCCTTTAAAAAAGCCCTTAAAGCAGTGTTTTTCAACCTTGGGGTCAGGACCTCACGTGGGGTCACCTGAAATTTCTAATTGATTGAAAAAAAAGAAAAACTTACTAATAAAAAATATATGGTAAGTTGAGAGAGACAATCACAATACATAAGAGACCTGACAAACTCTGAAGCTGAAACTGAAGCACTGTGGTACGGTTTATCTTTCAAATGTTCATTGTGGTTGGTTTCAGATGCTGCAGCTCTTTCATAATTCATAGTATGAGTTATTGTTTTTTCAGTATTAATTTAAAGCCTTGTCAATCCAAGCTGGACTGACTGTACATATCCTGACCAAGGAAAATAAAATTCTTACTTTGTGCAGTAATCTACACCTGGCTTTTCTGCCTCCGTCCATAATAATATATATTATATAGTCTAAATGTCATCTAAAATTAACGTTTATTTGCAACATAGTATAGCAAACTATTACATGGTGAAAAACAAATTAATTTTAGCAAAAAAAAAAAAGTCTCAGTTTTGAATGTCTAGGGTCACCAGAAATTTCTGATGTTAAAATGGGGTCATAAGCCAAAAAGGTTGGGAGGGTTGGGAACCACTGACTTAAAGGGTTAAAATTCTAAAAAGTCAATGGACATTTAATAGTTATGATCAGGACTGAGGCTGATTAAAGGATCCATCTCAGTCAAAGTGGAAAATAATACTAATATATAACATGTTTATTGCATTTTTTTGACATTGTGGATCTTAATGAACTCAAAGAAATTTTTTTAAAATGGGGCACCAGACTTAAACTCCTGTTTTAGTGCAGTCAGATAGCATTAACCCAGTACACTACTCCTGGTTTAACAGGATAAGTGTAGCATCTTCCCTGATCTTAGACCGTTTTTGGATTTATTCAACAGTCAGTGTACATTTTCTCCAAACTAGACATTATACATTACTGGTGTATTTGTCATATTATGCTCATCTATTTCTTCTCCTCTTATACTTTTATCAGGTGAGGCAGTTGGACACCTTCTGTGCATCTTAAAACACAACTCCTTCCTATTGTCTCTGCAGTCACAGGCTGAGAATATAATCAAATCCCTGTGGGCCCAGCCATCTGTGGGAGGGGCACATGTTGTTGCTACAGTGCTCAGTAATCCAGCCCATCTTGCTGAGTGGTGAGCCATTTTTAACCAGAGGGAACAGTGTATTTACAGATTGTAATGTCTGGGTTTCTGATCAGTAGATGTGCATGGTCATAGCCGGATTCCTCAGATCAGGAATGCAGTACTTCAAGAAGATGAAATGGAAATATATCAAGAACACAAAACAAAACGTTCAAAGTCTGTGTAATGTAAATAAATGTGTATGTATGTCAATAACCAACCAGGAAAATTAGACTAAAAAATCACCAACAATATAAACCAAGTCTGCAAAATCATGAAAAAAAAATAACAAAAACAAAATTGGCAGTATTCTCCATGGAGACACAGAGAACTAGAAGAGTACTTGGAGAGTGCAGACCTCTGCCAAGGCAGATCAGTGGACCCCCGTGGACCCCCACCCCCACCCCCGATCACCACCAAAATTTAATCATTTGTTCCTTGTGCCAGTATCAACATTTCCTGAAATTTTCATCCAAATCCGTCCATAACTTTTTGAGTTATCTTGCACACACACAGACAGACAAACAAACAGACAGACAGACAAACCAATGCTGACAAAAACATAACCTCCTTGGCAGAGGTAATTACCAGTAACATGTAGGCCAAGCAATGCAGACTTCTGCTGTGGATGGAGTTCGTGGGTAAATATTTATGTCTGAAGCTGTTAATATCACTCGCTTCAAAACTAATCCTTGCAGAACAGAGTAACCACCAGAAAGGTCTGTCTGATGCAAGTGTTGAAAATATTCTAAATACACAATAACCCTCAAAGGATATCGTGTATCAGGGGTTTTTTTTAGGTGGAAAAAAAAAGCTTCTGTTTCATTCACAACCAGCCAACCTTGCTTAGTTTATGTCATTAATTCTGTCTTTTTTTACAAACTGAGGACTTGAAATTATCAATGAAAAATGTAGCCTCTTTAAACCACAAGGGTGAAAGATGTCACCTCCAAAATGAAGCCTAAGCCTAAGTATCCTGAAGTTGTAATTCCACTGATGGACACTGGGTGTAGCTCCAAAAAGCCCTGATTCCCAGACTTACATTGGACCTCTCTCTAAAATAGGGGTCACCGACCCTGGTCCTCGAGAGCTACTCTCCTGCATGTTTTAAATCCCTCTTCCAACACACCTGATTCAAATGATAAGCCTGTCCTCAAGCTCTGCAGAAGCCTGATAACGACCGTCAGGTGTGCTAGAAGAGGGAAACATCTAAAGCATGCAGGATAGTAGATCTTGAGGACCAGGGTTGGTGACACCTGCTCTAAAAATACTAAGGCAGTATTTTTTTCCAGTAATTATTCTGATCTCATCATTAATGTGGTGGTCCTTCTTTAAGTTTTTCCTCTGTTCATTACATCTCAGGTGTGTCAGGCATTAATTATCATGTTTTTTTCACAGCTCACTCTCCTATTGAGTCTGACTTTGTTTTGTTTTATTTAATAAAATGCAGTTTTTCCCCAACAGGTTCCACTAGTTTAACATTTTTGCCATCAGTTAGCTACTGCTTAGCATTAGCTCACCTTTGACCCCTCAGGTTCCCATAGTTCCACCACTATTGTCCAAATATGGTCATATCGATCTCCAAAAAGCCAACATTGGTCAAGTCACAAACTACTGGTTCGTTTTAACACATAAGGACCCAGTCTGGCAGTTCCAAAAGGAATTTTTCCTTTATATTTAACCATTCTTAAGTGATTTATCACCATTTATTGTAACATTATCTTCTGTATTTTGTGTTTTCTTCAGTGAAAATCATGTATTTTCCTACATTTAATTTACTTTCTAATTTACTTTATTTATTTACTAATCACATAGATGATATGAGAGTGAAGTTGAGGATTATCATATCAAAAATACAAAACTTAAGAAAAAGTGACTTTTCAGTCAAATATATCATTAACTGAACATAAACCAAGTGTCTCCATCCACTGTCATTGATCCAACTCCATGGGTTTTACTGGCAAATCAATGTTGTAGAAGATGGTGTTTCCATGTTCACTACAGAGCCTCTGAACGTCCAAATGGGTCATATCTGATGACCATGAAAAGATGACAAACTGTATTTTACACCAATTATTTACATGTATTGATAGGATTAGTGGATCAACAGGTATTAAACATTTTACATCAGTAGATGATTTTGGTAGACGGTGGATGTTTGGGTCTTTAAGGGTTAAAGAAGTTCAGTGCTTGGGGTGGGCTCATGCCATATAGCTCCAGTGCATCATCAAGACATCGTCTCTGACCCAACCGAAAAATTCTGAAAACAAAACTAATGAAAACTTCACAATTTAGTACCACATCACATTATTAGCAACTATTTTAACATATATAATAATTATATATATATATATATATATATATATATATATATATATATATATATATATATAATTAAAAATATATCTGAAAAGTGACTTTTAGTACTTTAACCTCTGAGGTCCTTCCCTGGCCCCTTTTTCTCAGTTTATATTTTAAACTTTGAAGATTAGAGAGTCATTCATTCATTCATTCATTTTCAAATCCGCTAAATCCTTGAGTGCAGCTACCAGTGTGTGAATACTTGGTATACCCTGAACGTCTCATTAGTTCATCACAGGGCTATTTAGAGATTAATACCATTTTCTGTGTTTTTCCCAGGCAGGGAGAAGTTAAACGCATTGTTGAACGGTGTATGCTTATCAGAAAAATTTTAAGAGAAAGGCTGAGACTTTTGGGATGTCCAGGTTCCTGGGATCACCTGACTCAACAAAATGGACTCTACTGTTGTATAGGTTTGACTGGTGAGAGACATGCAGCACACTCTCTATCACATTGGACTATTTGCTACAGCAACAGCATTTACCTTTGTCATAAAACATGGTGTTATAAGTAATGATTGCAAGAGTTCAAGCACATTTCTAGCTTGCTCTGGACGGTGTTTTGCTGTTATATCACCTCAATCACTGCTCTGAACTGCAATATGTTGTAGACTTCAATTTCCACAACTGACCCTCACTTTTATGATGAGTATTTTCTGATTTTGTGAAAAGAAAAGTGGAAAAGATTTTTATGATAAATAATAACTGTTATGTTGATGCATTATTTCATGCTTTTTTCCTTTCCTTCTTTAGGTCAGCAGGTGGAATTTCTATCATCAAAAAGACATGTATACCTGCTCCCAAATGGCTGTCTAAATGTGAGCACAATCAACAGCCATAACCTGGAATATGTAGCTGAATCCATCCATCTGGCTCTGACCACTTCATTCTGACTATGAGGCATTCGATGAAGACTTGAAATCAGTGCAAATGGAGCCTTTTAGCCTATTCAGATCAAACAGGAGTTGTAGTGTTTGAGACATTGTTGTGCTCAGCTCCATAGAAACTGTAGTTGTTAAGACAGTGCTACTGCAAAGTGAATATTAAACTAATGGAGCAAAATTTAGAGACTTATGGATTCACCAGTTTTTAGGAACTGTTGCAGAGTTTGGGCTGGCAATAGGAAGAAGAAGCAGTGGGAAAAACATGAACAATTGTGTAATAAGTGTAAAAATATAAGCTCTTGTTAGCAACTTCTGCCCATTTCTGTAGCAAAAACCTGCCAATCACAAAACACGTTTGAGTACTCTAAAGCTTCAATCGGTTCAGTGTATATTTGTATTGTATTTGTATTTGTAGAGGTTTATTTATATATTTTTTATTTCCATTGTGTGAAAAGATCATTATGTAACTTAAAGTCGCAATTATTGGAGAAAGCAATAGAAAGTTAAAAATACACAATTCTTCTCTGAAACAATTTTTTTTCTGTAAAATAACCAATGAAACTAAAATATTTGGGCATCAGGAAGATTTTGAGGTGCAGAAATCTTGTTTTCTCTCAGACTCTTTAAATTACAATATGCTGAACGGTAATTGTAGAATTTTAGTGCAATGATGCCAAAAAACTACTGCACACATTCCACTAAGAATGGTTTTGTCCTGCAGATTTCACAGGAAAATGTGCTGCTTTTGTTATCATTAATGCCATGTGATGCTTATTCAATGTCACAATTCATGTAATAACATTAATTTCGATTGAAAGTTACATTAATTTTTCCACTGCGTTGAGTCTCCTCCTGCGCATCCAACACATTCTCAATGGGGTTCAGGTCTGGACTCTGTGATGGTGATAACGTCTCATGCTCCTTGAACCACTCTTTCACAATTTGAGCCATAAGAATCCTGATCTTATCATTTTGGTTTATAAACATGTCATCAGGGAAGAAAAAAATCACTGATGTTCAGACCTAGTCTTTCAGTATATTCAGGTTCAGCTGCCCTGATTTTGTGGACACATAAAGTTGCTGAACCTAGACCTGACAACTGAAGCAACACTGCCCCCACAGGCTTGTACTGTAGGTACTAGGCATGATGGGTAATCCCTTCATCCATCTCTTTTCACACCATGATACACCCATCACTCATCAGACCTTATGACCTTTTTTCCATTGAACACAGTCTAATTGTTATGTTCTGGTGCAAAATGATGAAACATATTAATTATATCAGTCACTACGGAACATAATGGAAATTATTATTTTATTATTATTTATTTATTTTTTATCACTGTTATAACCTTTATTTAACCAGGGAAAAAAGCTCATTGAAATCTCCAGGTTAGACAAATCCAGGTGGAAACTTTTTTTGGGTGGCATTACATGACCATATTTTATGCTTGATATCATTAAACATAAATTCAATATCATTCAAGCCTCACAAACTTAATATTTGTGGGATGCACACAGTAAACTTACTAAGTCTGAAGGGTTTTTGCAACACGGCTTATTTGCACAGAAAGGTCCAGATTTTGCACTGAATGCATGAATATACTATACACACTAATCCATCTAAACCTTCTGTGCATTTGTCCTTTAATTTATAGAGAATGAGACCCTTCCTAGCTTTCTTTGTCGCCCACATCTATAAAAACCTGTAGAATTAGTAGATGATCCAAGTCAGTCTGTCCTTGTGCTCACTTCAGAGTGTACATCACTTGCTACTGTGGTCTCAGAAATGGCGTGGGCTAATGGTGATAAATGTCAGCCTCTATTGTGAACTTCATGGAAGCCTACAAGATGTACAAGTCGACAAACGGAGAAACAAACTCTGGAAATTGAAAATACACACCCTCTGCTTCTGTGTCAAATCATTGAATAGACCAGTAGATTTGTGCCTGATTTAATCTGAGCAGCAATCATACTTCAAAATGTCAATCACTGCTAAATCTCTCTACCCCTTCCCTGGAAACAATGATCAGCCTGTGTGTGTGTATTGAGGTACATTTTCTACAGCCTGGAACCGGTTTACAAAAGTGGGCAGTTTCTTGTTTCATCTCAAACCGATTGAACTACAATTTACTGAAAGGTAATTATAGAATTTTTGTCCAGTGACGCCAAAACACAATTACACTCTTTAGATGAACTCATGAGTCTTTGCAGTTTAAATTTTGAGCAAATTAAAGTAATTTCTGGGTGCTCATGGAGGCGTTTTCAGAGCAGAAATGACTGGTACATGATGATAATGTCTGAACAGGATGAATGTACAGTTTGGTGAATTTAATTAATAGTCTGAGTATAACCTTTAGAAGATATAAACCTCAAACAGCCACACAATGTAGTGCTTACTTCAAGCAAAGCTGAATGTATGCATAGTTACATAAATGATTCTCATACATATTGAAAATACACACTGTGCACACAACCTTCACAAAGTGCATTCATCTATTTTAATATGGAACTGTACAGCAGGCAATCTAATATTGACATCTATTATCATTCATTATTGGCTTCATATAGCATTTTCTCTCTTCCACAGCCATAGCCATATTTTCCCCTCAGTGGCAGAGGAAGTTCATATGAAAAACTAGACCCTTACTCATTTACATCAAATCACATTATTGAAAAGGCTTTGCCCGGATTCTGAGGATTTCACATGATGACTACACTTCTCACAAGGGATCCTCTTTTCTAAAAAAAAAAAAAAAAAAAAGGTTTTATTTGTATTTAGCTTAATACAAATTTTGAGTGTTAGGTGGTCCAAATACTATTTTTAGGTAAAATTTTCTTTCGACTCAACATTTTCAAATGAGTGTGTGTTATTGTTCATCTGGAAACATTACTGACTAATTCTAGTTCAGTTTCCTCAGTCACCTCTAAGATGTATTAATGGAACGCCTATTTTGCCTAAAAATAAAAAAATAAAAACACTTTTTTGAAAACCAGGCCTTTATTTGTGTAACTGTATGGTCTCAGAAGCTTCCTTTCATTTTAGGGCTATTGTCACTGCATGCTCTTTAGTTCTAAGAGAAAGCTTACAGCAAGCTGTTTAATGGAGCCAGTACCCCTACTCTTTTCATTTCAGTGACCTCAAGTGAACAAGTAATCAACATGTTCTATCATATGTAGCCTGAGCCATTAGATGCTCTCTGCAGCTCTTTAATTTATATCGAGACCTGTATACATGAACATAGTTTGGTCTCACTTTCCATGTGCAGTTATCCCCACATACAATAAAGAGGACAACCTAACATACCCCGTGTAAACTGAATTGGGCTGTAAAAGGAAAAGATAACAAAAAGCAGGAGATGGGATAGTAGTTTAATCCATGGAAGATCTGTAAAATGTCCTGGGAATTTTTATTTATTTATCATAATATGAAATAAAGCTGATCACCTTGAGGGTTTAAAGGGTGCAATGGCTTTATTGATGTTAATAAAATACTTGCTGAAGGGCTGTATGTAGTATTTCTGCTACCAAATATTAAAAGCTGACCTAAATTGTTTTGATAGTGCTAAGAATAAAGAGCTCTGAAATTATGCTAAAGATGCTAATGTATTGGATTGTGAGTTGAATCCATTCATAGTGATGATCTGATGGATGTCTGTGACCACTAGAGGGAGTAGGAGAAGAAAAATATCATTTGTCAGTGTATTGTACACATGGACATGCAGCACACACTGAAATTGAAAGTCTGCCTACCCAACACCAGCTGAACACACAGGATTACACCACAATGTGCCATGTCAGCTGCTTGGGGAGTAAATTGGGGTTAACCACCTTGCTCAAGGGCACATCAGTAAACAATTTCCCTGCTGGTCTGAATGATTAAACTGGTGACTTTGGTCATAGGCTGTTTCTCCAACCCTCTAGGCCACGGCTGCTCACCAGTAGTGAGTCACTCTGCCGGTCTCCCATGGTGAGAAAAAATAACGCCATGAGGCCTTTGACCAAAGCATTAGAAAGTAACAAGATGTGGTTATATAATGTTAGTTTTTGCGCTAAATTTGCCGTTTGTTGATCCATGGTTCAGTCTAATCTGTGGTAGTTCTGACCTCGACTGGATGATTCCAAACAGACCCTAAGTGCAGCTACTGACATAAAAAAAATCCCAAGTGTATTTTGTCCAGATCAGCTCTTACACACCACACCGCGCCACACTACAATGCAGTGATAGTGATGTATTATTGATGTGCTGGTCTCTCAACAATCGATCTCTAAACTGTCACACCAAGACACAAATCACAGCAGTAAAGTTCAAGTGGTTCAGTGCCACTGTGTAAGCACAGATCAGCCTCTAATCAACACAGGAGGCAGTCATTTTACGTCTAAGTCTGCTGCACATGACTGGTAATTATACATGAAATGTGTGAACACTGTTTCTTCTATGAATAAAAGCTAAATTGATATAATTAACAGTTAAAGTAGCAGGAACTGAAATCATAAGGGAAAAAAATCTAGAATCTGGGAGCACACACCTTCCTTCACCAGCTGCTTCATCTTGATATGAAGGTAAAAATCTAGGTGAATACACGTTAAGATGTTTTCATGCTGTGTATTGAAAAGTGAAGCCACTTTTCCAAGCTTCTGTGGAGCTACAAATAGAGCAGCAGAATCGAATCCAGTTCACATATGACAGAATCTGATCAGCTATATTGTCAACCACATATGTAAACACCTGTGATTAGACAGTATGTCGGCGACATGGGGTAGACTATTTACAGGATGAAAAACAGGCATGGACTCTCAGACCACTGGAATATGCTGAAAGGTGATAATGGAGGTTTTACCTACTGATGTTAGAAAACTGCAGCTCTAACCCATCAAGACCTTAACAGTCACCAATGACCAAAACCATCTACTGATCTAAAATGTTTAATAACCTCTAACTAATTCTATCAATCCATGTAAATAATTGGTGTAAAATGCAGTTATTCATCTTTTCATGGTCATCAGATATGACCCATTTGGGCGTTCAGAAGCTCTATAGTGAATGTGGAAACACCATCATCTTCTACAACACTGATTCACCAGTAAAACCCATGGAGTTGGATCAATGACAGTGGATAGAGACACATGTTTTTACATTTAATTATTAATATCTTTGCTGAAAAAGTCATCTTTTCTTCAGTTTTCTCTGTTTTTGATCTAATAACCCTCAACTTTAAACTGAGCTTTTATGAACATGTACATGATCAGTGAATTAAATGTAGGAAAATACATGATTTTCACTGAAAAAATGCCAAATACAGAGGATAATATCATGAATAATAGTGATAAACCACACAAGAAAGTTTACATTTGGAGAAACATTAATTTGGGGAGTGCCACAAAAGTATCTCTGGGTCTTTATGGGTTAATAGCAAATTTGCCAAACTGCCAAACACACAGAATTCATTTATGTGTAGTCATCTGAAATATAGTTATCTGAAATGTGTTCTCAGATGATTAGAACAGCGCTGCAACTGTTCATGTCATTCTGCTACAATGAACTGGAACACTTTGAAGAGGACATGATTAAACAAAAGACCATCTTATTACTCACTGACAAATGTCCCTGCTTCTCTGAGTTTGAGGGCTGCGTAATGATGAATTAGAGGGAGCAGTAACTGATGTTGATGAAACAGTTTGGCAAGTTTGTTAAAATATTCTAAGACTGTTGCACTCAAACCAAAATCGGACAGAAAACTGTCATTTGTATCATGTATTGTGCCATAAATACAATACTGTTTTCATGATTCTCTTCTTCTTTGCAACTTAAACCCATAAAAACCCAGCGCTAGTTTTATGGCAGTTCTCAAATTAATTTTTCTCTTTATTGATCTTTTCTTAAGTGATTTATAACCATTTATTATACTATTATCCTCTGTATTTTGTGTTTGTCTCTGAGAAAATCTGGTATTTTCTAATATTTAATTTACTGATGACATAGATGTTCATTAAAGCTCAGAATAAAGTTGAGGGTGATTACATCAGAAACAGAGAAAATTTTAAAAAAGTGACTTTTTCAGCTAAGATATAAATAACTGAACATAAAACAACTGTCTCAATCCACTGTCATTTATCAAACTCCATGGGTTTTACTCAGTGTAACAGAAGATGACGGTGTTTCCACGTTCACTATGGAGCCTCTGAATGTCCAAATGAGTCATATCTGATGACCATGAAATGATGACAAACTGCATTTTACACCAATTATTTACATGGATTGATAGGATTAGTGGATCAACAGGTATTAAACATTGTACATCAGTAGATGGTTTTGGTTGCTGGTGGATGTTTAGGTCTTTAACCGTATAAGACCAAGTGTATCATATTTGATACATGAGTTTTGAAGCCCTCTACATGATCAGTGTGATTTGTTTTGTCTTGAAAAACCTGACCTATACAATTACATACATGCAATACACAGATCATTCACCAGGGGGGAGGAATTTGTTCACCAGAGGCCTTTCCAGTGACACTACAAGATTGTTATTAATGAGGAAGGAGGCAGAACTTTGACAATTTTGAAAAGAAATGACCCAATTGTTAGACATGTTTGTGTTATATTCTGTTTTTGTTTGTTCAAAAAATAATAATATTTGAGCATTGAGGCCCGATGTATCAAATATGATACAAAATTGAAACTCATACATAGAAATTGATATTTGAAAAAAATTTGGGGGGGGGGTTTCAGAAGGACTAATAAAGACTCCAAATTCAAAGAACTGGAATTTTCTGTAAATGATTTAATGGTTCAGGCTTTACAGGGTTAGGGGTTAACTTATGTGTAGTGGACAGATAAGGATGGGCAGGTGATCAGGTCAGCCAGTCTAAGCGTTGGGAAAACTTTTGGGGGATGATACAAAATCTTACAGCACAAACAAATATTTGTGTCCTCATATGCATGAATCTTTACAGGAGCTGGCATTCAGATGTTCAGAATAAAGAGTTATGAAGTTATTCCAGAGGTACCCATGTACTGGACTGCAGAGACATGAACTGAATATATTCATGCTTATGGTTTGGATCATTTATGTGACCACTAGAGGAAGTAGTGAGTCACTTGTTTACCCAGAGTGAGGAAAACTAACGCCATGGGAACTTTGACTGAAGTGTCAGAAAGTGACATAATGAGATGAGAACCATTGAGAAACAATGTTTAGAGACAAAAAAAGTGACAGAGTGGTAAAAGTTAGTGGCAGCGTTGTTGTTTTCACCACTGGACACAGCTCTAAATGAAACAAAAAGAGTTTGATGCTCAAATGGCACCGTTTCTGCTACACGGGTGAGTTTGATCATGAGGCTTATGAGGGTATTAAGTAATTATGTGATGTTATTATCTTTGCTAAGTTCACCATTTGTTGATCCACAGTTCAGACTAAACTGTGACCATTCTGACCTTGTCTGGAGGATTCCAAACAGATATTTAGTGCAATTATTGACAACACAAACCAAACAGAAAAAACAGAGGTGATTTATGGTTTTACTGAAATAAGAGCTAAGCTAACAGAGCTATAACATAAACTATCAGCTAACACAGTGTAAACAATAAGCTTCACAGTTGTGGATTCACTAGTAGTGGACAAAAATGTCTTTGGAAGAAGTAATTATTGAACTGCTGTGAACAGTTATAGTAGTGAAGAATCAACATAAGGGTCTGAATGTGAGGCAAAAAAGACAAAAAAAATTTTAAATTGTAAAGTAATAAAATAATAAAATACCAATCTTCTCACTAACAAGTAACATATAAGTTTAGAATACCTCGTGAAAAAAAAAAAAAATTCAAAGAACAGAACCAAAAAGTCATGCTGAGAGACTGAAACCTTGACAGAAAATCAGATGGTGGGATTATTGGTCTTTCGGGTGTGTATCCAGAACATACTTTCCCTGTTTGAATCCACCACTGTCAAATTAAAATGTTAACTTTTAAGGCTGTTGGCATTATTTAACTGTAGAATAAAGCTGATGACAAGAAGCTAAATTATACTTTATGATCTTTTGGTGGTCGAAGTTTCCACCTGGCCTTGAGGATGATAACAGCAGCAGATGTTATAGCTGTGGTGTTATGTTATATTGTGTCATGCTATGATAACAGGTAGTGATTCTGTTGACCATGATCTTAGCAAGATCATTTTAATGGGATTGAGTTTGGGATCATTATCATGTATGAGAACTGATGCAGTCGGTCTGTGTAGCGGTCTGACTTTGGTGGTTGTCTGATTATTCATCTTCAGCCTGGGCTTCTTCTTCTCTGCAGCAGCCTTTGCAAATGAAGGACTTTACAGAGACTTTGAATCTTTACGGATAAAGTATATGTTGTATTTCAAGTATTTGCACCATTAGTCCAATCATTATTACCAACTAATAAGTCACTCTCTTCCCTTTCAAGAAAATTGCACAGTTTTACTGAGCTGTTTGATCTGTTGGAGGACCAACACAGCCATAATGATCTAGTCTCTTGCTTGTACCTCCAATAACTACATGAAGCAGATTTTTTTTTATTTTGCTCTGGATTGACAGCATGTTTGTGTATGCACTACACTGCTGCCACAGCTGATGTTATATAGAGGTGTTTTAAACTGGTGGATCAAGACAGCATGTTACATAATGCATCAGTAACAGGTTATATCAGTTCAAGAATAAAGTTGTTTCTTCTCTCCCTTTCAGCACAAGTGGTGAAAATACAGTAAAACACTTGGATAAATAAAATGAATGTTAGACCAAGGACACAAAAGATATAAAATCTTTGACTTTGGAAACCCCTCTGCTTTTGATTCAGTATCAAAAGCAGAGAATGATGCCTCTACAAACAAAGACAGTTGTGCTACATCTTCAAGGAAAGTTTGAATAAACTTCATTATAAAAATGTTGGACTCCTACATCTTTTCCATTCATCATAGACCTCAAAATCACTTGCACTTAAATCAATATTCTTGGTTTAAATAGAAAAAATGGTTTCATCTACTTGCTTTCTCACAATGTACCAAAATCTCACTTTTTCCAAAGTTCCAGATTAATAAAACTATTAAAGCGGCTATTAAAGAGGTAAGTGGTATATGTAATATTTTTACTTTTAAATGAAAAAAAGTCCTAGAACTATATCCTCAGAGTGTTATGAGTAAAGAGCTCTGAAATTATGCCAAATATACCAGTGTAATGCATTGTAAAGATGTGTGCTGAATATATTCACATTAAAGGATTTATGAGTCATTCTGCTAGTGTCCGATGGTGGGGAAAACTAACACCACAAGGCCTTTGACAAAAGCCTCAGAAGGTCATGAGATGGAATGGGAAACACAAAGAGACAACTTTTAGAGTCAAAGAGAGTGGAAAAAGTGACAAAAGCTAGAGGACCTGTTGTTGTTTTCACCATTGGACACTCTAAATGAAAACAACGGGGTCACAGAATTTCATCAACACAATTTAACTATTAAGTTAATTAAGGTATAAAGTTATGTGATGTTATTGTCTTTGCGAAGTTCACCATATCTTGCTCCACAGTTCAGACTAAACTGTGACAGTCCTGACCTTGTTTGGATGATTCCAAACAGATCTTTAGTGCAGCTATTGGCAACACAAGTGTGTTTTTGTGGTCTCACCGTAAACTCTACCGTACAGTAGAGCTAATCTAACAGAGCTATGATGTAAACTATGAGATGACGCAGTCTGTGAAAATCAGAGGAAAATGTTTCAACTAGCTATAAGTTTTTGTTTGAAGATGTAAACTTGATGATACCATAATACAGATGTGTTGAAAGAGCAATTTTTTTCTTAATTCAGTGAGTGATACATTTGCAGATACTTGGTATTTTGGTAGTTCAAAGTATTGTAGCGCAGGTGGTAGCTTGGCAGGAAGTTGGCTCTGTGTCAAGTAGGAGCACAAGTTGTGCTGTTACTTTGACAAGCAGGATAAAAGCAATCAGGATATCCACAAAAGGATAGCCATTGCTCTGCCTATGGCTCTCACTCAGGGTGCCACTTTAGAAATTACAAAAATACAAAAAAAAATACACAAAAAGGCCAATAAACATTGCCATACACATACTAAGTCAAAACTAGTACTAATACAACAACCCCGCTGAATTCTTGCACATAAAAATAACACATTTACCACAAAATACCCACTACCCCTAATGCATTGCGGCAAACATGCCACAGTATGTTCTGGTATGTGACTTCCTCCTGATGTTGAGTGTTTGGAATGTCAATACATAAAACCCCTTAATTACCTTTGGCCTTTTGAAAACATGTTTTATTTTTAATTACTTTTGACACGGAGGATATGTTTTCCTAACAATTTACTAATTTTCTATGGCACACTCTCCATGAATATTCATGGATGTGTAGTGCACCAGCCAAGCATGAACTTATTACATTTTTAATAGGTTTTTCTCTCTAACATTGTGAACTAGGGGCTGTGGGGTATTGGTGTTGAAAATATATCTTGCAGTGGGCCATTTTTTCTGCTTTTGCCTTAGTTGATTTGGTTGTTTTGTTGTATTTTCAGTGGTTCTGTTTGACTTCTTTTCCAAATCAAAGTAAGTCGTGCTTACATCATCCTGCTGACAGGAGAATGAGCTGGGATTGGCTGCATGCAGGATGAAGAGTGAAGAGAGTTAACCTATTGATTACAAACAAAGCTTTGCAGCTTCAAATTAATGCCAAGTTGCCTCAGACACACTACGAAAACACCTTCCACAGTGAACATTACATCAAGATCTCCTCTACTACGAAGCCTGCTCATCTGGCTTCACAGCAGGTTGTCCCTTCAGAATCAATAGCCTAACGCCAGCATATAGGCGTGATTGTTGGTCTCTGCACCGACTTGTTTAGGAGAAGCTGGGAGTCAGTTGAAGCACCATGCCCACAAAGATCCATGTCTTTATTCTTTACAAAGGCTGCTTGACATTTAGACAACACGTCACATCACCTCCTTATCACTCTGCCCCTTGGTCCCTTTTACAAATATTTGTGACCAGAGATGGGTGACCCTTGGTCAAACACGGCTGCATTAATCCACACAGTAATGTCACCTTCTGTCTCACCCATCTGTTATAAGTGACTTTAGTACCTGCATCTAATGGATTTGTCATGGTTCTCCTGTATTATTAAAAATGGAAGCCTAACCTTTACCAACAGGCTGAGGGAGTTTTTATTAAAGTGGGGGTCCGTTGGGGGTGAAGAATATTAAAGTTACACCATTTATGAGAGGAAATAAAAGACAGACAGTACACTCCGTATATAATCTCTTTAGGCATTGCATTTTTGGTGCAAATGAGGATGATTCCCTTCATCTTAGGCAGGCTAGTATCTTTTACCGACAGTCAGGTTTCATTTGCGCACTGATGTGTCATTAGAGCTGCCAGTCAAGTTTGGAGATAAATAAAAAGGCGAGTCCTGTGTAGATGATGCGCACGAGTCGATCATTTAGAACACTGACTTAACCATGATTATACATTCTGCAATGACAAATGGTTGATGTCAAATGAAACACCAAAGGTTCAAAGTGTAGCTTCTGCGCCGCTATACCTGCGTTCATTTGTGCGAGAAGCGCGCATCTTCCCAGAGGCGCACACCGGACCCGTGCTGGATCTTCATCAGAGACACGGTGTTCTCCGTCTCCTGACTGCAGCACTGATATTCTGTAACTGAAAACTGAACAACCACCTCAAGGTAGGGGAACTAATTCTTCAAAAACCCTTGTTGCGATTCATGTTACGAAAGCGCTAAGTTCTCTAAATCTTGTTAAAGCATAAGTTGGTGCGTCAAATGTGGGGAGGTTAAAAGCACTGGTGCACTGTTGCATCAATTCTTCAC
Organism: Sphaeramia orbicularis; assembly: GCF_902148855.1. Classification (NCBI taxonomy): domain Eukaryota; kingdom Metazoa; phylum Chordata; class Actinopteri; order Kurtiformes; family Apogonidae; genus Sphaeramia; species Sphaeramia orbicularis. The sequence goes on from NC_043965.1 coordinate 31,221,852, forward strand.
AGTTGCATTAATATGGAATGATTTCATTATCAGTGAGTGTTTAATTGCATCACGGTATGACATTTAGGAGTTTTTCTGCATCACAGTTTTTTTTTTTGTTTTTTTTTACTTTTTAAGTATTCATCTGATTATTGTAATGATCTGTTCTATACGCCTCATAACACAGTATAGCAACGCCTTTTTAATGTACTTTGGAGAATTAATGAAACTCTGCTAACAACTATTCTTCAAATCTTTGGTATAAATAAAACATGACACAAAAATATGTATTTCTTCCATAATGCATTCAGTGCGATGATTCCTGTGTCAGTCTTTGTTTGCACTCACTATTGTTTCACTCACTGACAAACACACTGCGTAAAACAGATGGTTCGACTTGTCTATTATGCAAATTAATAAATTAAAGCACATTTATAAAATATGATACTCCTGAGTTTTGCGCAAAACCTAACCGAGCGAGACAAAGCAGCTTGTCACAATTAACAAAGCTGAAAATAAATAATTTTTAAAAAACTCAGACTGTAAATTTCCTCATTTTTCCAATTAAAACGCAGGGAGATAAATAATCTACAAAAATAACCCCATTAATGAAACATTCACAGAAGATTCATATTTCACAGTGAATTATTTTATCTACTTGAGTATTATGGAGCATAGTGTTTTGCTTTGATTTCTCCCTTTACATGTATTCCGCCTATTGTTAATGTCAGGGCTTTTAGAGCCTGATTGTGTACATCTGAGCCTCAGGTTAAATCTGAGGTGAAATCATTCTTTTCTATATTACACTGTTAATAAATGATTGTCAGCCTGTTTCCTCATAATCACACGCAATGGTGGATTTACCGGTACCGGTAGTGAAAGAAAAAAAAACAAGGAGCCTCCCTTTCGCTGTTGCCGGGATTCGAACCCAGACTTTCCGACACCATAAACATTACGGATGCCTACTGATATACACAGCTGTCTGAAAAGCCCTACTGAGATTTAAATCAACTACACACATAATACAGTTTCTATAATCCGCTGGTATTTTTGTTTTAAAGTAATATTTAGTACAAGGGCGTTATTAAATATCTTAAATGATAATAAATACCTATTGTTCTATAATAATTGTAGTTATATGGTAATGCAGTACCTCAATCTATTGTTTCTCATTTAAAATTATTTCGAATGCACAGGAATTCAATGCTATAACTGAGGCCAACCTTATTAAATCCAAGTCTTTGCTTTAGTTCCAAAAGTGGTCACATTAGTGAGGTTCAGCTGTATTCATTCTGTGTTTTATTTGTAGTGTTTGATAATAAAAAGTTAAAGTTTTAAATGATTTGAAGTAGTGTTATTTTTGCTCTGGCCTCTAGGGGGCGGAGCCCTCCATGGACCCCATCATTCTCCTGCCCCCCCCTCCTCTTCCATTTTTTCCACTGCACATGTAACCATTCACTGGATTTGTGTCACTGCTGAATGAGTTCATTATTTTCACATCTCACTATGTTGTCTATGTTTTATTCTATGGCTGATTCTTTTAGCACAATGCTGCGAGAAGTTGAATTGGATTAAACAAACAGTATTGTTATTTTATTGTGAACATCCAGCAGCCCTCAGTATTCATTATGATGAATAATAATGGTGAATAATAGAATGAATGTAGAGGTACACAACTTGCTTGAGATCATGTACTGCACATTCTAGTCTTTTCGTACATATTATTGTATACAGAACAGGAATATTATGTTTAAAAAATACATTATCGCAAGTATATGAACTATAGCAGGAGACCTCATCATTAAACAGAAAATCTTGTCAGCTACAGTGGTCCAATTCACACTCAGACGTATAAGTGCTGCCTGCTTATAATAATAAGTCATTTATGTTACTCTGACATTTTCAGAAATTATCTAGTTGCTTTTGGGAAAGTGTGACTATTTGACATTCAACTGTGGGTGTTTGTGAATGGATGTTTCTCTTAATGACAGCTCTTATCATACTTGTACAAATGATTGCAAATGATTTAATGTTAAAGTTGCTGCAGCTTTTAGCCAAGAAAGGTAGGAAAATACAGTTAATGTGCACAAGTAAACTGTAAATCATTTAGGACCAATTTCAAGTTTTAATTTTTATCCTCAGGGACTTTATGTTGTACATCTGTTTGTTCTTGCTTTAGTTGATTTGTTTGTTTTGTATTTCAATGACATTTTATGCTAATTTGTCCCTTTTCTGGATTATACTGTGTGTGTTTCTCTTTCTGAGCCCCTCAGTGCATGCTTGGAAAAAATCTAAAGTCTGAATGAATTCATGAATTTTACCTCTCCAGGTTGACAGCAGTCTTTTGGGATGGAGGGCGCAGGCAGCGGCTGGGCCACAGAGCTCACCCCTCTATATGTGATGCATGATGGGAATGAGAACAACACAGGGAAGGTCTTTGAGGTGGCCCTGCAGAATGGCTCATCCAAACGCAGCCCCCAGTTTGTGGGGGTGGAGCTGCTGCAATCCTTCAAGCTGCTCATCATCCCCTGCTACACTCTTGTGGCTCTGGTGGGCATCTTTGGCAACTACCTGCTTCTATATGTCATCTGCAGAACCCGCAAGATGCACAATGTCACCAACTTCTTCATTGGAAATCTGGCCTTTTCTGACATGCTGATGTGCGCTACATGTGTTCCTTTCACTCTGGCCTACGCCTTCAACCCAAACGGCTGGGTGTTTGGCCGCTTCATGTGTTACCTAGTGTATCTTATCCAGCCAGTAACAGTGTATGTGTCAGTCTTCACTCTCACTGCAATCGGTGTGGACAGGTAAGTGTGTGTTAGCCTGAAGAAAAAAAACACTATAAATACACCCACTGGCTTATTACATTTGCACTTAGCTTGTCACAGAAATATCTCAAAATGCGTCATCAGATTGGTAAAGGAAGAATGTATTATTTAGAGACATTTATGACAACACTCTTTCACATAATGATCTATGTTCTTCTTCAATGTGGAAATAATCCTGAACAACAAAGCTCTGACAAAATGGCACAAAATTGCAGCGGCAGATACGAAGTGTGGTAGATTTCATGTCAGTTTTGAAAATAACGCTACATAATTCAGGTTTTCAGGACTGCAGCGTGGGCTTCATTTTACCACATAAACCCTTAAACTGCACTGTGGGATACATATTTACGGAGTTGATGATCATGATGTTAACATTGTTAAAGCAGAGAAAGTCTGTTATCCTGTTATATTTACGAAAACAACTGTACTCTTTTGCTTTCTCAAAGGATGTATTTTTACAAACACACTTGTCTTAGACATACACCACTAGACAGTTTTACTTGTGTGACAGCTCTGAAGAGATGAGAGCCATTCTTAGGTGTTCTCTTGTGTAAAGCTGTCTGGAAGAAGGACAAAAAAGGTTAAGGACAGTTTTTGAGACCATAATATACCCTCAATGGGATTTAAGCTTTTGTGTTTTATCTATCAGAATAAAATGACCTTGGTTAAACTGAAGATTATTTTTTAGTTACCACTCAGTTTTGCATAAATAATCTTTTTCTCTTCTTTTTTTTTTTTTTTTTTTTTTTTTTAAATCAGCAGTACTGCCATTTTCCATTATTGTTACTGAAAAATTTTTGACTTTTTAATGTTTAGTCCTTGCATTGAAGTTTTTCCAGTTCTGCAAATATTGCTAAATACATTAGCTGATAGAATAATAAATAACAATCAGTGTTTTAAATATAGAAAAACAGCTTTCAGGAGAGCTTAATTTATCTTTTTTTTTTCACTTTTTGTAGCTTGATATAGCTTTTATTTATCATTATTCTACTTAATTCCCACAATATGAATATCACCTCATAGAATAACTGAAAACAGGAAATACAGCTATGCATCTTTTTAACACCCCAGAGGCAAGGACAGAGATGCTCTTTTTCTGTGATAGAATAGTTGTACACTTAACAGGTTTATAATGTTGGATTTGCTGGAAATGCAAAAAAAAAAAAAAAAAAAAAAAAAACCTTTCCGTAAGTGGATGTTGAAATTCACTATTTATTCTCATTCCCATTCCAGTTTCTGGAAACGTGATGAGAAATAAGAGTTAGATTGTCCATATATTTTATACTTATTATTATTCTCAGGGCCTTTAAGAGCTCCTGAACAGAACTCTCTCAGGGCCATCCTCCACCTGAGCACCGCTAGTCATGTTGACTGTCAGTCCTTGAGGGCTGTGTCCTCTTATATAACAATATTTCTGCAAGGTTACAGATTGTGATTTCATAGACTTTCATTGGGACACATCAGTCATTGCAGAGTGTCTGCATACTCTGCTGCCCATAACACTGCTCCAACAGTTTATATTACATGTAAACTGGCAATTTACAATTACCCCTAAACGGCCTATCATTTTAAGACCTAAGGTAAGGTAAATGTATACTCCTGCTGACAACCTGACAGATGCTAGGGTATCCTGCTCTTAAACACTTAACATGACATCATGACATTATTTTCTACAGTGGAAAGACTACATGCTTTCAGACTTGTGAGTTTATTAATAATTAAAAGGCCCTAAAGTCCCTTCTCTTTTGTGGCCGCAGAACAAATTACAAAAGAAGTTGGCATGAGTAAATGTGGCTACACTATGTGCACTATCCAGCAAACACAAATCATGAATATTTATTAGATGCAACATGAGTATATGCATTGCTCTCTAAAGTCTTCACTATCAGAGGGAATATGTGGACAAGGTGACACAGTACTGGTAGGCACAACTCTATCCCTTCAAAATATGAAGGCATAACTCAAAAACTTACAGAAAAATTTAATATTTCATGGAAAAGTTCAAATGCAGGGTGTGCTTTTCCCCCCATAACTTAATTCCAACATTGAGACTTTCCATAAATTTTAGATTTGTTACAAATAAATTCCTTAAGAAATAATTTTGATGACTACAGCTTACAGCTCTTGAATGTCCAAAATTCGGTATCTCAAAATATTATAATATTTCTTAAGTTAATAAAAAGTGATTTATGGTGCAGAAATGTAGTTTTTCTGAAATATATATTTTACGGCTGTGTCAAAATTAACATGTTAATGCAGATTAATCCATCATCTTGATTAATCTGATAAAAAAATTTGACACAATTAACCCATCTGCAGCGCAGAATGACTCCAAACATCTCTGTCAATGCATTTGGGGCAGTTTGTCCATGTAGAGTTACCGTCGTGCATGTACAAATGGGGAGTTGATCTGGTAGTGACAGGCAGCAGAACTAACCCATAAAGATGGAAGACGGATGGATGGATGGAAATATGAGGACAAAAAAACAAGACGGAACAGCTGACCAACATAAAGTAATATGCACACTCTGCAGGAAGGAGTTTTCTTTTCACTGAGGCACTTCCATCTTAAAATACCTCATTAATGCGAAGCATATGTTAGTTGAGGATTCTGCTAGCATTTCAGCTAACACCTCACCCAACTAGTGACAACACATTAAGTGCATATATATATATATATAAGTACATATATATATTCCCTTCTTTCTTGAGTCAGTTTGCTCATGCAAAATGAAACATAATTAATGTAGATTAAAAATGAATGGCATTTAATTGTGATTAATGGAAATTCATCCACAGCAACCCTGTGATTAAATTGTAATCGTTTGATAGTACTAATATATTCATTTATGTAGTTAATGCGTTTGTGATCAGCCTGTGGCTCTGTTGATGTGTTACGGAAGTCCAGAATGTTTTGATCGTGGCCTTCTGCTCATCTGTACTGTTGGCTATGGAGTCTCTCATCTTACTCTTGACAAAACCAAATAGATTCTCCATGGGGTTTAGATCAGGACTGTTGGCTGGGCAGTAAAGCATATCCAGAACAAGGTGAGCCAACCAGTTCAGAGTAGTTTGGCACAGTGGGCCAAAGCCAAGTCCTTCTGGAAAAGGGAATCAGCATCTTCACAAACACTCTCAGCAGATGGAAACGTGCTCTAAAGCAGAAGTGTCTAAACCATTTTATTCAGGGGCCACATTCAGCCCAGAATGATCCCAAGTGGACCAGGCAATAAATAATGTCGACTCCAAACAAACTCTCTACACTTTAGAGTGGCAAAAGTAAAAGTACATCATGAAAATAATTACATCAACAAACTATTTTAAAAGAAAATGTGAATAACATGAACAACCAAAAATTTCTCAAGAAAAATATTAACATGCAATTTTAACAGTTAAGCCTCAGTGTATTATTTACACATGCATTTCAGACTAACGCTGTGGAGTAGACCGTAACATTATTATCTGGACTGTGAATTAAGTTCTGACAGAGGCCGTGTACTGAAGCAGCAGTGCTGACCCAGACCGCTCACATTATGTTGCTTTCATGAGATTCTGATATGATTCTCTTGTATTTCAAGGGCTGTTGTGGGCACTATGGGGGCCACAGGGGAGCTAAGACTATGTTAATGCACTTGTGCCTTTGACCAGCTGTGATTATTCTTAGAGTCACAAACAGCAAACATGTTTATATCACAATAGTTCAATATTAAGCTTGATAAGTGACAACGGTTAGAAAAACAAGAATGCAAAAAAACATGGCTCATGGTGTTTCATGGGGGAGGGGTGTGTGTGAAAGATTGCTCCTAGGTGTTGTGTATTTTCTTCTTCAAGTCAGAAAATGTAGCAGGTGTTTTCTGTTCTTGCACAGTTTGCACTTCATTGTTCTGAGAATATGTGCTATGTAAACCAGGCTCATTGCAGCCACTGATACTGTTTAAATATATTTGTCTTTGTTTAGTCAAAAAAAAAAAATGTTTGTTGTTCTACAGTTTACTAGATAATGGCACATTTCATATTTTTATTTGGAAAAGGATTGTCTCTGGGAGTGCTCAAGTTGAGTTTGTAATGTTCAGGCAAAAATTGAAGCTGTTTTTCATTTGCACAACAAATTATTCAAAGAAAAGCAAAAAGAATAATTATACTGATGTTTCTTTCAATAAAAATCCGACTTGAAGAACTGTTACAATTTTATAGGGGTTGAGGGTAGTGATGGGACTTTTGGCTCTCTGAAGGGAGCCATTCAAACAGGAGCCGTTCACTGAAAAGAGCTGTTCAAAAGACTGGCTCTTTTATGTTTTTTGCATTATTTTGAAACACCAATGTTTTAATGACTAAATAAGCTACATGTGATGATTGACATTACATTTTAAAGGTGTTTAATTGGCACGGCAGTAAATATTATCTTAAAAAAAGAATAGTTAGTTCAAATGTGTGGGCTAAATCCATGACATGAGAGGTGACATTAGACAAACGCTGGAATTGGACCAAAAACATCATGGTACATTATGTGGAGTAGTCTGTAGCCTAAAAATGAAGAAGAAAATAAAACATTCTCTTATGAAATAACATTTTAGTCTCCTCAAAACAAGAACAATAAATGTGTGTAAACATATGGAAAAAATTGCACAAAACACAACAGTGATTAATCACTGCAATTACTTAAATACCTGAACTATAGTGCAATTGTCAGAACAAGAACAGTATGTTGATAAACATACAGAAAAAATGCACAAAACACAAAAGCCATTTATCATTGCAATTACTTAAATACCTTAACAACTGTAGTGCATTTCCCTCAGAACAAGAACAATAAATGTGTGTAAACATACGGAAAAAATTGCACAAAACACAACAGTGATCAAAGTATTCGATTCGTTCATGAACGTCACATCACTAGTTGAGGGGGGTCATCGTGTCTGCAAAGAATAAAACTGAGATCCACCGATTTAATCTAATGTCACAAAGAAGAAGAACTGTGAGCATTTTTTCTGCTTCTTCACAGATACTACGCCACAGTTCATCCACTCAAAAAGCGGATCTCAGTATTGGCCTGCACCTACCTTCTGTCCGGGATCTGGCTGCTGTCCTGCGGCCTGGTGGCCCCGGCAGTGGCTCATACATACCATGTGGAGTTTAAGAATGAGGGCTTCACCATCTGTGAGGAGTTCTGGATGGGTCAGGAGAAGGAGCGGCTGGCCTACGCCTACGGCACCCTGTTCATCACATACGTGCTGCCTCTGTCTGCGCTCTGCATCTCTTATCTGTGCATTTCAGTGAAGCTGCGGAACTGTGTTGTACCTGGCCATCACACACAAAGCCAGGCTGAGGCGCAGCGCATGCGTAAACGCAAGACCTTCCGCCTGGTCAGCCTGGTGGTGGCGGCCTTTGGGGTCTGCTGGATGCCCATCAGTGTGTTCAACGTCCTGCGGGACATTGACATCGGCCTGATCGATAAGCGCTATTTCCTGCTCATACAGCTGCTGTGTCACCTGTGCGCAATGAGCTCCTCCTGCTGTAACCCTTTCCTTTACGCATGGTTACATGATCGTTTCCGTGCAGAGTTGCGTAAAATGTTCACCTGTCGCCGACGCATCGGGATTTCCGCCAATAATTGTGCCACAGCCAGTGTGGTGTAAAAGCTCAGCGTTTCCTCATTCTGCTGTTTACTTGTGTGGACAGTGGATCTATTGTACACCACTTGTTTCATTCATGGACTGTTCATGCTCGGCTTTGACTAAAACACATAAGAAGTCAATGTAAAATGTATCCCTTTAACCATCCTGCGTCATTCTTACATTTACTGCCTTTCAGCTTTGTAGAATAAATGTAAGCAATTGGGAATGCCTGCATTTTGTAAATTATATAACTACTTCTCCTCTTTAGAAAATGGACTCCAGTGATTTCCACAAATTCTACATTTTGTTCTCATGAAAACTCCCAAATTAGCCATGATCTCATCTGATTCATCCCTAAACCCATTCACTCTTGTTGAAAGCTTAACAATTAGGCTTTTAAAGGAAAAGGCTGTTTTATATTGAGGAAGAAAGAAAAACATGCCATGTGTTCAGGACTGCTTTGGTGCACTTGTACTAGTTTGGCAGCAAGATGACGCATATGGACACTGTATAAATGCGCTGTTGATGTAAGTAAATAAATAAAAATTAATTTAAAAAAATATCTGTGAAATGCTATGACTCAATTTGTTTGGACAACAGTGCCATTTATGTCTAAAGAATAATTTGTCCATGATATGAAAACATTAACAGGCTCTTCTTCCACACTGGAAAGGCCACATGTATCAGTCATTTTCTAATATTAGAATTCAACCTCAAAACCATTTTCAATTTTCACCATATTAGCTTATCCTTCATAATTTTTTGTATTCGCATCCCGTTGTAAACATTACATTTTCTCCAAGTTGCCATGGATTCATAATTTAACTATATAGAAAGACATACAAGATAAAGAATGGTGAAATAATTAGTGTCTTTATTTCAAATACAAACATATTTTTGCTCAGCAACACTTCATTGTTTCTATGTCAGACAAACACACAGTACATTTTTAAGCTCTCACTCCAGAAAACAGGAGAGGTAGCCAAAAACTGTCCAGCAAATCAGACATAAAAGTCACAGGAAAGGTTGAAAAAGGCACAGATCTATACATTCTAAGGATTAATATTGCTCTAATTTCTGCCAAGGCATCATATAATGTAAAGGCAAGGATGCAGGGATCATTCATCAGTGTTTCTCAAATACAAAGACAAGGCTGGCGACAATCAAGTCTATTGCTGTTGTTCTGATCATTAAGTACTGATTATCTCATCATCTTCATATAAATAAAAGCAGAAATCACAGTGATCAAAATCTCCGACTATTATACAATAATTACATTATGTGTATATATATTTCTTGCATAATATCTTACATCAGTTTGTGAACAGGTTACACGACAACCAATGAATAAACTGAATTATTATAATTACCCTTTGATTGAAAATAATTCAGGAGGAGTTTGCCTTGATTGCCATTTCCTAAATATATCCTGGATACAAAAATAAGCATAAAATACAGTGTTTTAAGACAAGCAGACATTCAACTGTGGTGAGTAAGAAATGAAGACTGATTTGATTTATAACCACATACTGGAAAAGGATTAATAAAGCAGATAAAAAATAAGACCTCAGGGAAGGAAGCTGGTGATGTGCTGGGATCACTAATACAGTCATGATCCACTGGAATATTGTGTGCAAGTAAAATCAACAATCTATTGCAAAGACATTTCTTACGAAAGGTAACTTTTAAGGAAGTAGTACATTCTTAGCTCAAGATGTTGCAATATTGTAAGGGTGATACGAAGTTTATGATCATGACAGCAGTAAGTGATACAAAGCCCAGTGTATTAAGTAAAAAGACCATAGTTCAGAAAACAGTTTGTTTTGCATCTTTAGTATATTAAATAAGGCTAAGCCCTATCAAGTATGCATATAAATCAAGGTGGTGGATATATTATAGTGTAACAAGGATTTTAAAAAATGTACCTTAGTGTCAAAACTGATACACTTTCCTTTAATTATAAAGATTTTTATTTGCTTGTTATAAGTTTGCACCAAAAAATGAAGACTTAAGAGACGATTTACCAGCATTCTCAAAAGACTTTGACTACACTGAAACTGAAAAAGTGCATATGCTCTTAAACCGTCACAGAGATCACCTCTCTCAGGATACAATGACAAACACTCATCTTACACTGGTTTGGCCGCATTGAGGGCCTGCAGGATACTGGGATTCTCCTCTATGACACGGACCAGCAGGTTGTCTATATACTCCTCCAGCTCAACGATCTTTGCGTCTTTCCGTGACAGGTCGGCTTGCTGCTTCACCACTAGTGTGATCAGCTCTTCTTGTGTCAGCTGAGTGTAAGGTCCACTTTCCATGGATTCAGACACCTGAGGGGAAACAGTATACACATCTTACATAAGATACAGGTTAATATTTCACATTTCACTACACCTTTAGTCAAAATCTGCCATGAGAGAGTTTTGGAGACATTGTGACTTTGGGAATTTTACTCAAACTTAATGTATTTCAATCCCATAATTATTGATGTAGTTGCTGTTATAATTTTCATACAGGCATTGACCAAAAAAGCAAAACCTGACAAAGACTGTCTGCTATTACTAATTATGATCACTGAAAGATGAAGTAAAGAAAGACTACCACAGAAGCACATTTACAATAACCCCAAAGTTAATTAATTAACCTGAATAACCACAAAGTAATTGTCTTTTTGAGATTTTTTCCTTGCCTTATATGTAATGTTTTATATGCTATCTTTTCCTGTGTGGGGAGTGGAAACCTAGAAGTGTAGCTTTTACATTAACAGCAGCTAATGGGGATCCAAATAAAGAATAAGGAATACCTTCATCTTCCCTGGTGTGTTGTCACGGACCTTTATCTCTTTCAGAGCAGGAACGATTATGGGATGCTGGCTTTCAATTGAGCTCATGGGCTTCACAGGATGAGGCCTGGAAAGAAATGGTTTATGTTATTGTAAAGCTTTTGAGTAGTTAACAAAGCTTAATGTTACTAACAAAAGCAATTATCAGAAGAAATCCATAATTAAAATTTGTGTTAGCAGGAAAGAAAGAACATTAAGGCTAATCTGGTACTTTAAGCCTTCAAAATCACTCTGTTATGAGCCAAATGCAATATCCACCATTAAACTCAAAATGAGGAAATTTCCCAGACTGATTTCAGAACAGCCACACCCAAGGGAAATCCCAACACCTCATTTGCTTGCCCACATGACAGCAGCATGAGTCGACAAATGCAAACGTTGTAAACAAGCCTGTTCAATCTCACCTGCGTGAGGTTAATGCTAGCCCACCGCTGTTGCTATTCTGAGCACTGACAGGCTGAACCTCAGCTCGCAAAAGATTCCTTCCCCCAGGAAAACCTCCTGCCTGAGATGCTGGTTCCTCCATTATTACCTGGAGGGGCTCTGAGGAGGTGAAAGAGGGGGACATGAAAGAAGACGAGGGTACAGTAAAAGGATCAGCTCCAAATGGATCCTCTCCTCCATAAAAACTGCTTTGTGGTTTCCTATCAGCTTCATGCTGAGCTGCCACAGACTTAATCTGTCCATCTCTTGCAGGCAGGCTTTGATTCTGTGTTTGGAAAGCAGGGCTGACTTGCTTCCAATCCTCATCTTTTTTCCGATAGTGACTGTCTTTGAATGAATCATTGCCATTTACAACCAAAAAGGGATCAGATTTTTCTGAACTAAAAATGTTATCAAGATCATCTGGGGTCATTCCCAGATCTTCAGGTTTCTGCTCCTTCTGTGTTCTGCCAGTAAAAAGGTTCTCTACATCCTGGTTTTGCTTTGGTTGAGTCCATGGGTCATTAGACAGAAGCTCAGTGCTGGGAAATGGATCAAACTCAGCAAAGCTGTCTGCTCCCTGTTTGTCCCTGTTCTTCACACTAGAACTAGTAAATGTGGGGATCTTATTCATGTTTCTCTCAGAAACAGCTGGAGTCACAGAAGAATCATTTTGCTGGACAGGCTCTTTACTATTAACCCTTTGTCTGGGTCTGGCAGTGGGTGCTTCTGTCTTGGTTTGTGTGTCTGTTTGGTCATCTGGTGGTGAAGTTTCCACATCCATTTGGTTTTTTGGTGTGAGAACTTGTACTGCTGCAGGTGATGGCCGCAACACTTTCCTTGTTCCATCCCTGGGTACTGCAGAGAAACCCTGTCCAGTCCTATCAGATCCCTGGACTGCAGGTGGATTAGGGCTCATGTGAGATGGAGGAGTAAGAGCAGTTTTCTGACTTTGTCTATGAGTGGCATCTGCTACTGATCTAAGGTTTGGAGAGGCCACTGGTTTTGGAGGAGCTGGAGCTGCTGCTTTCTTCGAGGTTACAAGTTTGGGCTCCTGAGGCGTTTGAGAATGTCGCATAGCAGAAGTCTCCTGGGGAAGTGAAGATGTAAGAGTAGGTTCTTCCTCCTCAGGGCCATCCACATTCATCTCTTTACCCAAATGTTGAGGTGGACTGTCCCTGTGTTTTTGATTGACCTCAGCTATTATATGGTCCCATCGTGTTTGTCCTTGTACTCCATGTCTCTTCTGTGGAAATAACGTTTCATAATCAGGAAGTGGTATAGAGATTTTTGATCCTTGCTGCAGTGCATCTGCCTCAACGTATGCCGGATTCTTGATCTCCCTTCCTCCACTCTGGACCCCATTAACAGGGTACGAAGGAGGCAAAGGGGCTCTCCTCTTCTTATCTGCCATGGTGGGTGAAGATCCCACAGATGGAGGATTCTCTGTGCTGCTGTGAAAAGAATCAGCGGGGCTTTGTCTTATGTTTTGTGGAGCCAGAGAAGAATGAAGACTGTGGAAATTTTCAGGGGACTCAGATGGGATACTTGACAGGGTAGATTCAGAGGCAGCTGGGGAAGGACACGGCTGACTGAGGGTTTGACTGTCAGTGGATTCAGACTCCAGAGTTTGAGACAATCTGCCAAGGAGTGAAAACAAAGGCCCGAAGGTCAGTGTGACCATCAAATCACCCAAATCCAACTTCCACCAGTGTACAGCCAGTCAAAAATTAAACACTTATCTTCAGGTCACACTACAACAGTTTTCCACTTTATGAGACAGTTTACTCTTTTCACGACATTTTAGAAAATGTTAAAACTTCAATCTTTTAAAATAGAACAAAAACAAACTAATTTCTTCCAAAAGTAGTGATCCAAAACAATCTTAACTTTGGCTTAGCTACATCTGAAGAACAAATACACACATACACTTAAATACATGACTATTATACTATCAATCTCACAATTACAAGCAAAATGTCTTGAGTATAAACCCCTTACCACCGTGATCCAAATAGTCCACAACTAAAAACAAAAATGAAGAGATTTTATAACAAAAACCAAGCACCTAACATGTCCGCACACAAAGTGGCCTTGTCACTCCTTATGATCTAAACTTCAGTCTACAACCAGCTCTACAAGATCATCCCAAACAAAAGACACGCCCAGATTCTCGTCAACATAAACGCAGAACTGGTCAGACTGGCCCATCAGCCACTGGAAGCCAGTCAAGGATTCAGTAATTCAAGACCGTCACAAGATGTACAGAAAACCAAGGAAGAAAGATACAGAATTCATTGTAGACGCACGCAGGGCAAGCAAAGACTGCTGAAAACAGGTACTTCTCAGTTCTAGACTTCCTACAAAAGAATCCCATTTAGAGTTTGTGAAATAAAACAAAATATCGCACATGTGCAGTAACTACTTATACTCTTTAATATGTGCCTAAAGGCTACCTAATAACAATGAAGAAAATACTCAACATAATTATTTTTGCTTTGCATTGAATGACGGTCCTGATTGACACTGCAAAGTTAACTTTTTGCTTATATTAAACACAGATGAATTAAGACAAAGGCCTACCTTGGTTTCACTGCAGACACTTTTGCAGTACGGTTGAGGAAGACCATGGCAGATGTAATCGGAGGGCGGCTGGGTTGTTGATGGTCAGCAGGGCTTTCATTACTGCGAGGTGGAGGGTCAGAACTGGGGGGACTGTCTTCAAATGGGTTGGTGGATTTTTGGGTAACTTTTGGATCAAGATCTGTTGGATGATGAGGGGCAGGTGTAGGCAGCTCTTCTTTCATTTGTGGCTGCACCTCGTCCTTTTTCTCATCCTTCTTTCTGATCATCCCAAACAGAGATGACAGCCGGTCACTCATGGAGGCTTCTTCCTGTCGTTTCTGCTCCTCAGCTTTCTGCACTTCCTCTTGTCTTCGCTCCTCTTCCAGTCTGTCCTCCTCGGCTGCCTCCAGAATCCTGCGTTCTTCCTCTTGCCTTTTCCTCTCCTCTTCCTCCTCCCTCTGCTTCTTCCTTCTTGCTTCATCCTCAAGGAAGCGTTTCCTCCTCTCCTGTTCCTCCCTGTACTTGCGTGCCTCTTCCTCTTGCAGTCTCTTGGCTTCTACCTTGCGTCTCTCCTCTTCCTCTTGCAGTCTTTTGGCCTCTGCCTTGTGTTTCTCCTCTTCCTCCTGGAGTCTCTTGGCCTCTGCCTTGCGTTTCTCCTCTTCCTCCTGCAGTCTCTTGGCCTCTGCCCGGCGTCTCCCCTCTTCCTCGAGCCTCTTGGCCTCTGCTATGCGCCTTTCTTCTGCCTGCCTTCTCTCCTCCTCCTCTTGATGGTGCTGTTGCTCCAGTGTGGCCCTGTCTGTAGACTCACGGATGAAGGCAGAAACAGGTACACTTTTGAAAGTGTCTACAGAGGCGTCAGAGGATTGTTTACGGACATCCTCCACAGAGCCCTGTCCTGAGCTGTTCAGGCTGAGTGTGGACCCACTCTTGGTCTCTGCTTCCTCTGTGTAGACGTGGCTGCCATTGATGCAAAGGTTATTCTGATCGCTGGCGCTTTGCTTGGAGCGACCCAGGAGGGAGAAAGGTCCCTGAGACACTTTGCTGTCAGAGCTCCCTGTTCGCTTGTGACCCAGGAATTTGAATTTCTTTTTAACTGTGGGAGGGGAAACGGAGAAGTATAACGTCATTGTTTACATGCAAAACACCATTACCTAACTTGCACAAAACAACAGAGGAAACGCAGACAGGCAGCCTCAACAGACTAATGCACTAAAGATAGACGCTGTAACAACAGTTTGGAGTGAGGTAAAGTACATAGCTGTTTAATTTTCTTTAACAAAGTAAAGAAAATCAGCAAATATTGACATTATGAGAAACTGTGTGACTGTTGAACTGAACATTTAAATGTCAAAGTAATAAATACATAGATATGAGTCACTGACCTATAATCACAGAGTAATAAACAAGGAAATCTAGAGCTGAAGACAAAAATGAACCTTAAAAAATCTAGGTGAATTCTCAGTTCAATTTTCTCTCAGAGTAATTCGCTTAAGTATTAGAAATAGCCTACTGTTAAAGCCAGGTCCTGTAAATACCAATAGTCCCTATCTGATTAAACAGGCTATTGCTGGAAAAACTTACCCTCCGGAGATTCTACATTGAGGCCAGATGAACGGCTGCCACTAAGAGATGAGTTCTTCTCAGGGAGCGTCCCCAGGGTAGACATGGACTGAGAGATGTTCCGCTGCAGGTTTGATTTGGGTGCAAAGAGGGTTTTGAGCTTGGATTTCTTTTTGTCTCCTGTAGACTGATTGAGCGAGACTGAATCAGCTTCTCCCTCACTATCAGTCAGGACCTGGCTGACAGAGGGAACGATAGCTGACGCTGAGTCGGAGAAGCCATCTTTTTTCTTCCCACGGACTTTGTCCTTCAGTTTAGAGATGCGGGACCGTGGTTTGTCTTGCATGGAAAGGTCAAACATGCTAGCTGACATGTTGTTTCTCATGAACTGGATGTTCAGCAACACCTCACCTCGGTCCTTGTCTTCCTTTCCAGTTTTGTCCACAAGCTTGAACCAACTGTAAATGACAGGAGGAATCAGTAAGATGTTCATGATGAAAGACCTGACATTGAAATAAACACTATGTGAAGCAAGTTTACTTGAACAGAAAAAGAGAAAAAATATTCCAGTAGCAAATTAAAGAATATCAAATTACTAAATTCATTATCAATCAAGTACTTTTTTCTATAGAAAATGTAATTATTATATCAAAAATAATGATCAAAAAACATATAAAACATTTAAGTAATTAGGCCTTGTAGTTTCTTAAATATAAGAATTTAGTAAGAAGACTCTTTAAAAAAAAGCATTTTACAATATTATTATATTATTTATGATTTAACAGTTAATTCATTAAAAGGTTTATAGTGAACTAAGTAATATATTTAGATAGTATTTTTCCTAATACACCTAAAATGTGCTTCCCAAAAATACAAAAATTAACACATTAAGACCAGAAGAATAAAAAAGAAAGAAAAAAAGCAGAATAAAAACATTGATCATAAATACAGGGGAACAAAACACAATTAAAAAATATTTTTCAATAAAATACAGAGCTCTCAATCTGCAAAAGTCTGAGTCAATATTAAAGTGATTTTCATGCTGTGTGTCTTAGTGTTCATATAGCTAACACAAGCATCAAACTATGTTATGGTTATGATTTATTTACAGTTCGTCTTACATAACTGTCAAACAGACATAACAACGTTGTTTCATTTGAGATGGGACGGTAACGTAATAACTGTGAGTCTGAAAACAAAACTCACAGATGCCTCCCTAGCAGACCTGAGTCCTAGAGGCCATGTCTGACTGCTCTGTACTTGCAGATATGAGCCTGATAGGTGTGAACAGTTTGTTCCAGTTCCTGTTGAGAGTACCATGCCAACCACAAATAAAGCATGACAATTACAGCTTTGTTTAGGCTCCTGCCTCATGTCCGCTCCGTTGTACAGGATCAGCACTTATTGTGTAAGGGGAAAGGTAGGAGCTTTCTGGAGAGCCCTCTCTAAAACCACATCAGAACAAGCAATTAAAGCCATTACATACTGACCATTTGAGCTGCTATAATTAAAGCCTTTCTATTAAGAGATGTTCTAATACAGCAGCAGAAGTGTCTATTATAGTTAGCATTTCCCCTTTTGATCCATTTTGTTCCACTGTGTAGCCCTCTTACTGTTTCATGAAAAGTACAGTCATTATTTGATCATTGTGCATCCATCATATTAAGCGTCTACCTAACCAAAGAAGAATGATCATATCTCTCGCTGACTGACGTTATCTGCAGCTCATTTAGTTTGCGCCTGAGGCATTTATTTTAGTGTCACGTTTGAGACATTTAGACAGCCTCTTCTGGGGATAACAGTCAGGAAACATGCATGGGAGTGAACCAAAATTCCTGAAAACCTTTCAAACATGTAGGGAGGCGCTGTGATGTAATGAAAGTTAAACTAAGCCTAAAACAAACATTCTTCATCTCCCACCCTGAGTGGAGCATGCCAAGGTAAACAAGTATACTAGAGCAGACAGATCTCACTGTGCTGCACTGTTCAAGAAACTACACCTTAGTTGATAATAAAGGAACAGTGCATTGTTATGGTTATTAGCAGGTTCAAGTTCATGTTCTGTATTGTTTGCAGAGAAAATTTGCGCCGTGCCCCTAATGAATGCTCTCACCAGTCCTGCTGGACAGGTTCACTTTGTTAACAACTGAAGCCACTTCTTTGGCATTGACTAATGATTAACATGAGGATGTGTTTATTGTGCGAGCTGACAACTGAATAGATTCAACAAACACTATGTCAAAGCAGTAAAATATTGACTTGCATCTCCAAAATGTTTAATAATAAGTGTTAAAGCCACTTAAGGGATATTTATTAAGTTGAAGTTTTGAATAAATTAAGTGTACAAAACATGTTAAGTTAATAGGCCTATGTTAAGAATAAATTTATTAATAGCGCCTCTGCTATTTTTTGTTTAAAAATGTATTAAATTCAGCAATTTTTCTGATTCAGTGACTGCCTATAAGTGAGTGAAGTTGATTCATTGCTATAATAGGACATAATCTTAAATTCTTAAAATATAATCAGACTACAGTAATTAGTTTATAAGGTGATTGCCACAAAGATATTCAAACTATCTTTATAACTGAATAATGAATTACAGTTTTCACTTTCCAAAATGCCCTCAGTGTTTGATCTCTGAATTTCTCCTGTCTGCAGAATAATCTTTAAGATGTCTGTTTTTAGCAATAAAAAAATAGCACTAACTTGATCATACTGTTATTTAGCAAAGACAATAACATTTTCTAAAATATTACACCTAATTCTAAGATATAAAGCATATCCTTTAAAGTTCAAATATTTAGGCTTATAATATCAGAAAATTGGTGACAGAAAATTATTCTGTATTGACCCAGAAAAAGAGGTGGCCCCTCAATAGTTTCAGATCATATTAAACACGTTTCACTCCATTGTTTCCAAGGCAGCGATAGAGCTCCTTTTCAACAGGAAAACAAAGTCCTGAATGTCACACTGCATAATGGAATGACTGGGAAGCAGGACAGTAATCCTACACCAGTCGCTTCGAAGCAAAATGAGTAACATCCAATACCTATCCTGCATTGGGCCCGAAGGGAGTAAGAAGTAGGCTAAGAAGTGCAGACATGGATGGGAAAGGTCAGGAAATGAACTTTGCTATGTGAGTGTAAAAGAATCTAAAAAGAAAACACAAGATAACATTTATGATATCAGCCCTATAACCAAGTGAATGAGGTCATACTTGCATCACTTTAAAGCTGCCCTTGAGTGAGTGACTACAGATAAGTCATACAGAACTCAGTTTCTAAATTAGAGGCCAAACTGAGAAAGGACAAGTCTATATTAAACCATCATTTATTTTTAAAAGCTTCTTATATAACAGGGTGTAAATTGTAAGACAATACCAATGCTTTATTTTGACGTTACACCCATGCAACGTCAGAACACGGTTGTTATACTGACTCATTTAACGTATCTAGGCGTGAGCAGACATATTTTAAGCTACTAAATAGCCCTGAGGAATGTGCAGAGGGAAAATGATTTCCAGCTACCCGTCATCACCACCAAGCTGCAGGTGTGACAGAGCTGGATTCACACCAACTCATGAAAACACAGAGTCAAGAGTTCAGTGTTTGTTCTAAGGAGAGATAGTAGATTGCAGAAAATGCTGAGATTAGAATAAACCAGGCCTGTTTTCCTCCATATCAAGTTTCTGTTCTACTGATAACTCAACCCACTGCTGTAAAGTCACTGCAGCACTTTGAAAGAAAGCCATATAAAGAAAACTATTCCACCATGAAAAGATGCAGCAACTACTGTCAATACTATCGCTCCTATTTATTTACTACAGCATACTCAGTTTAAAAAGTCAATTTTATTATGTAGGAGGGATCAAATTTATCATAGATATACTTAAGCTGCTCCATTCACAACCATAGGATAGTTACATATTTGGATACTGAATTTTGCTCTCGAGATAAATAAAGTTAAACTATAACTGTTGTATGGCAATGGCATCTTCATCACTAAAGCATAAAGTCCACTCAGTGGCCTTAGTATAGAGGAAGTGGACCGATACAGTGTTGGTATGCTGCAATATGTGCTTTAGAGGCTTTTTTTTTCTTTCATTCTTCGTGTTGTGATGCTGCAGTGTTACAAGAAAATAAATGCTTCTGAATGCCACCACTGTGTAAGGCTTATAACTCCCAATAAGCCATAAATCCAGCTTCAACACAGCAACAACAAATTCTTTAGTTCCTGTCTCAAAATTCTGGGTAGTTGTTAGTTCTTTTACCCCTCTATAAGAAAGTATGAGAACATCTTTGGGTTATAGACCGAACCATGTATTTGAGGACATCATCTTGAGATTTCAGATGCACTCATCAATACTTTTTTCCACTATTTCCTCACATTATAGACTATGCAACGAATCCACTGATGAAGAAAATAGTAAATGACAACATTAAGTGAAGATTTGGTAGGTTTGACACAAGCAGTGTAACAATATTGAATGAGATTAGATTCGGCCCACACAGCCTATGACACTTACTCTGTCTTTTTTCGAGACTTGTTGTCATTAACATCCACTAGATTTATCACAGCTTGTCCCAAGAACTTGTCGAGCCCCACTTGAGCTCGGTGCATTACTATGATGTACAGGGTGCAGCGTTCAGCGTTTCCTGGGTGGAAAAGCGGGAGGTCAAACGTCGCCTCTTCTTTCCAAACCGGATCGATACATTTCTCGGCCACAGACGTAGAAAACTTGTCTTTGGCCACCTGGATGATGGCATAGGCGTCGTTGGTGCCATTTTTGCCTTTGACGCGCAAGTTTCGAGCCTGGTGAACCGTTACCTGAACACTCGTTGGAAACCATTGCTGGCTTTGGTCAGCCAACGACATCGTCAAAGTCTGTTAAGGTTCAACAAAAGTTAATCCGAATCGTCTCCTGAAGTAGCTGGCTGTTAATTAACCTTTCCCCGGCTTGGTTGTTAACCTTCGGCGTCCTTTGGTGCTATAGGTTTAAGTTACCTAGCTTGACTTCAGTTCAGGAAGCTCAGGTTGATGTCGTAATACTTCTCCCTCCTCTTCCTAACCCTGCGTTTAAGCCCCTAATAACACTTGAGTTGTCTTAACACTTGTCTTAACTTAACGCCCACACAAGCTAACGCGGCGCAGTACAGACATCCCTGTGTAGTGTCTAATTCCCTCAGGAAGCTTTCATAAAAACAGCTTTGCCTCTGCTAAGTTACACAGTCCACTTCCCTGATGTTGAAAGTTTACACCCATACTCTACATTGTACCGTCTGATTGGATAGAATTTCTATCAGTCATAAATATCCGTCAGTGATTGGACGGGAAAGAAGGCGGGTGTTGAGACATCGCGGACCGTTAACCAGCTCTTGAGCTGATTGGGGATCAGTTTATCCCAAGACACGCCATAAACGAGACAGTAAATCAAAAGAGAAAACTGTTCTGAGTTTAAGGATGAATTTCATCTCCTAATGTATACGCGATATCCAGATTATCATAACAAAAGAAATAATGGGAAGAGCAATATATACAACATTTCTTATAAAATATTATCTGTAGAGTGTTCTCGGATAAATGGTGTTGTCCTTTTCTACTACTAGCCCTGTCAAATTATCACATTTGGTCTACATGTCACCAAGGAGCAAAATTTACTTTTAGATATTTATTTATTTTCTGGTATATAATGATGAAATGAGATTAACTTTACACATCCCCAAAGGGAAATTCAGATGTCATTTGGTGCCAAATAATAATAATAATAATAATAATAATAATAATAATAATAATAATAATAATAATAATAATAATATATGTATTCTAATGATATCTAAAACTATTAACTGTGAGACTATGTTTAGTTTTAATAAATAGTTGATTATGGACTGACCTGACAACCAAATGATTTCACATCACCACATTTGCATGGGTATTTATAAGTTTGCTATTTATATTAATATGCTTATTGAATGTCTCAGCAGATAAAGAAAGCTGGGACATATTGTTCATCTCATAGACATAATTAGACATTTGCATGATTGTAAAAGAGATTGTCATCTACTGCATTGTTCAGTAACTTACAACAGGTTATTTGGCATACATCTGGAAAAAAAAAAAAATTATAAGTGAAACAATATCTATAGTCTGTACATCATTATATTTCAGTTTGTTTTTTCCTCCCTTACACAGCTTGTCAAATTATTAACAGAAGTACTGATGTAGTACTGATGTAGAGGGAAAGTGAAGATTAGATCTGTGTATCTAAGCCATGAAAGAATGTGTGTTCAGATAACAGTACACTCACAGTACACCAGCTGTATGAAGGGCCTGTACATATTAAACATAAGGCAAACATTTCAACTTTCTGTTTACTAGTGTGTCGAGGATTTTAAGAGAATCTTAATGATTCACCTCATTGGAGACTATCTGTGAAAATGTCCAAGTTTTATTTCTTCTTGAGGGTAATTTCGTTGTGTTCTGAGCAAATGCTGTCTCTGTGCTCACCTTATGTAATAGTGCCATTGTTGTATGTAACATATACACAACAATACCTATTCAGAAGTAGCTGGCAATATTAAAATGCTCCAGCTCACAGTTCCTGTTAATATTAATGTAATTTCCTGAATTACAACTTCACTAAGTTTTTTTTTTTGTTGTTTATTCAAATAACATGTTTCAGCTAAAATGTGTCTCACAGTGAAAAGAGAAACATCACCAATACTACTTTTTCTGGCTATGTCTGGATTAGATAAATCATTCGCTGTAAAAGATGACACTTCCCTGATCTGCAAAATTTACTGTCAAAGAGTGACAAGTATCCAGGAGGGGGCAATCATTTTTGCATGTAATGTAGAACATGTCCTCTGTTGGAAGTGAAATTGATTTCAGGTATGGGGTCTGTATTCCTTCTGATTTTTATCAGAAATGAGGAGCTCTGATTAAATAATACATAAAATAACATTTTATCATATATTGAAAAGTCTGGCATAGCTTTTTTAATTCACCCAGAGATTCTGTACATCGACAAACATGCAGTCACTCTATGTGCATACATACAAACACACACAAACAAAATGCATGCACATATAGTACATACACTCAAACATACACTAAACATACAACTGCATACATGAGCACAACCAAACAATGACAGCAAACATAAGGGTGAAAGGTTGTCCACAGATTAAATGCATTTAGCTGGATTTTTGGAAATGGACTATTTTGCATTCCATTTCATGCTATAGTTGATATGCACTGAAAAATCACAAGTAAAACAATAAAGCTTCCATACAAAGTCCAAAATCAACATCATATGCCAATTTCAGCAATATCTTGCACATTTTTGTAAAATGAAGAAAATAAATGAGTATCTTTCTTTGTAAAATGACAATAAAAAAAAAAACCTGCCGTTTAATTGGAACCATTTCACAGCAAACTTTTACAATGCTACAAAGGCCAAAGTACCAGTTTATGGTCCTGGATGCCTTCATGATTTTCTATCTTAAATTATATAATTATTATAATCAAAAGACCATTTAAACATAACCCAATCTTTTAAAAGTCTGTTATGGTCATGCATAGAGGATCACAAGTGAGTATAGGTTACACTGTAGTTTCACTCTTCCACAAACCACTTTTCATTCCAGCAGAGCTGTGGGATTGGTCTGTGCCACTCATGTCCTGTTCCAGATCTAGCACAGAGTTTTTGAGTGTGCCGTTTGCAGCTGCAGCCCCTGGCACAGTGGTGGTGACACTGTTTAAAGGGTAAGAGCAGCGCTTATTGTCCCTCTCTGCAGCAGCTGCCAGTTTCAAATTGTCTCTGCTGGCGCATCGTCTCTGGGCATTGTGCATGTTTGCTCTGCTGGCCATAGAGGGAAGCAAGGGAAATGGTTTGCGGCTCCCGCTGCTGCCCCCATCACTTCCTTCTGAGGGACTAGTGGCCACTGATTCTCCAACCCGCTTCCCGTTAGTTAGCGGGCTAGCCTGGCTCTCGGAGAGACTGTGGTGGATGCTGCCATTTTCACTTGTGGCCTGTTTGTAAACTGCATGTGAAGAACTGAGGTGATCCAAACCTGTGGGCCCTAAAGCTCCGAGGCTGCCACCACCTCCAGCAGTCCTTAGTGCTTTGAGACGGTAGTGACCTCTGCCCTCACCACGGTGGTGATACTGGCTGTTCCCTTGTTTAGTTCTGCTACTAACCTTTCTTCTTTGGGGATGCACGGGAGCTGCAGAGTTAATGGGAGGCATGATATTGTTCGTGGGCTTGGTGATGTTGTCAGTACTGGTGCTGGTGTTGTTGCCTGCTGGACCACGTGCAGTGTTATTTGAATTGTCTTGTGCAACCTGCAACAGGTTGGTGAGCTTGCAGGGGCTGGGGGCCACACTGCTGATGCCACTTGGTGTGGATGATGACCTGGCTGATGAAGAGTTGTGGGAGTCACCAGGTGGATGGCAATTGATGAACAGCTGAGATCCCTGCTCAGAGGTCTGCACTCCACTCCCTGTTGTGCAGGTGTGTGTGTACGTAGAGATGGGATGTGGGCGCTGAGACCCTGGACAACATGCTTGCCATGAGGCCAACACATCCAAACGTCGAAAGCAGTGGTGCACCATCAGTAAAGCACCCAGAAGTGTGGCAGTTATCCCATAGAGACAGCTGAACAATAAGCTTGTGTGCCCTGTCAACCACACTGCCATTGCTCCGCAGCACCACAGCACCACAAACAGGAAGTGTGTGGCCACTAGCACCAAGAACTGTGTCTTCAGTGAGTACTGATCCTCTGGAACCACAACAGGGCTTATAGGGCCCACCACTGAGTCTGTGGAGAGGAGGCTGGTACTACCAGCTAGTGCAGGCTGGCTCTCAGTCACAGGAGAGGACAGGGTGGTTCCTGTGCATTCTTTGGCTACACGGTGCCTCAGGCGAAACACAGTGCACAGGAAATAGATCCAGGTCACAAACACGACTAGGCTAGCAGGGACAAAAAAAGCCCCCAGACTGGGGCGCCACACCAGCCAGCAGCTGCAAGAGGCAGAAAAGAAGTCAACAGGGTCAGTTCAAAACAAGGACATCTCTGTGTGTTCAACATATCTCACAGTATGTCACTTCAGCACCAAACAAACCAACACAAAGTCAAGGGCCACATGGTTCAAGGATAAAAAGAGAAGAACTCACTAAGGGCTGTTGTCTCCGTAGTTGTTGACATTGACAGCTGCAGTGATTCCACAAATGATAAGAGGAACTCCACCCGCTATCAAATAGAACCTTGAATAGAGGACCAAAAAAATATTAAATACAGGTTCTCAGCAGCAGTTTTTGTTTGTGCCCAAGGATACTGTATGACCTTTGGCTACTACTCTGTTTTTCAAGTGTGCTTGACAGTGATTTTCCTTTTTTTGTTTCTCTCTGGTAGTCTATGATCTGAACTGAGTGTTGTGACCCCTCACTTTCCTAGTGGGTGACTTATTGTACTTATTGATCTCATGTGGTCAACAGTAGCAATGTACAACTGCAACTCCAGGATCACAGGGGCAGGGGGAGGAGTAATAGAAATGGATATTTGGAATGACAGTGCACCCCTTGAATCACCCCTGGCCCAGATTTATGACAAGCCCTTCTGCTTCTGTTGTGTTGCTTTCATACATTCCTCCCTTCCCCCACTCTGAGTTCTAATATTCACTTTTTAAAGCTTTTTTTGTGTGATACTCTACTATGTCCCTCCAAGGTTTCCTTTAAAACAGAGACCTTGGTTGTTGAACATAATGGTGGTCTTTAATGGTGCTCAGCCTGGGTGGCCATGCACAAGAACTCCCATATCTGTTTTATACAAACCATACTGACAGCAAACAACAGTCTCATTGAACACAAAGTGGGCGAAGGTAAGTTGTGGCTTGCTCTGATATCAACACTGACCTGAGCATAGGTCGCTGAGTGGGTGGTGCAGGAGTCTCTCCATCTGGGTGCCGTGGCATTCTCCACACAGCCTCTTTGTAGATGACCCTGGCACTGACTCCAATCCACAGCAGGGTCGACAGCGAGGAGTAGTGCAGGGCAATGCCCACCTATCATACGACATAGTAAAATCAGATCAGTCACTTAATCCTATGCAGTTTAAAATATTACACAGACTCTATTATTCAGAGGAAAGTTCCTTTGCCTGGTTACTGATGCTTCACATGTTTGCAACAGATGGAAATCTATGAGCAGTAATTTAACACATTCTTTTGTTTCAGAAAGAAATTTTGCAGATAATGGAGGGTAATCTTTCATTGTTAATCAAAGGCTTTTGAGAAGTTTCCAAGACCTGATCCATTTACAGCTATCTTTGGAACAAGTACATCCTTATCCTTTACAAGTAAGAGCACAAAAATGTTTGTTTTGTCTCTGCTTGGAAATGTGGTTGAAAAAAGTTTAAGTGTGGAAGATGGGCTCTGGCACCTTGTATTATTTGTGGTTAGGTGATATAGTAAAAGCAACATCCCTGGAGAGAGCGAAGAACCCTGATATTTTGGGGGTAAGGACTAATGTGATGTCTCGAGTAAAGCACTTTACTCTAGCCTGTACATTCTTCTTTTCATATTTATTATAAACATATTGCCACCTTCCTAAAGAAATTGCTTAAGTTATTTTTGACAAAAAAGACTTTTTGCCTAAACCCCCAATTCTGAATTTCTGGTGTAGTATTTTTTTTTGTTTCCAGAAAAAATAAATAAATAAATAAAATAAAATAAAAAAGACTTGGGTAATTATTTTAGGAATGTCACAATATGGACCTCTCTATGTTTCTAAGAAACATTTTAAAGAGGACTGCAGCTTTTGTTTCCTGTTTCAAACAAACAAACAAACAAACAAAAAACATTCACATAATGCAAGGATGATGTGTAAAGTAAGGACTTACTGCTTGACAAACCACTGGGTAACTGGTTAAGCTGATGCCTCCTGCGTAGATGGCTGTTGTCATGGCAATGTGAAAGCAGGTATTCAGTAATGTATGCCAGCTCTTTCTTGATATGTGAATAGAACTGTTGGTGTACACAGGAAAGAAATGAAGAGGTGAGAAAATTTATAAATGCAGGATGAGGTCAGCTTATGCACACACACTGCACAAATTAGCAATATACCTGTGGTGTAATATGTGTGTGATGATAGTGGTGAAGAGACAAAGGAGAATCACTGCAGTACAGGCATAGACCACAGGGTGGAGCACCCTCACAGAGATGGATGTAGAGTTGGGAAAGTCAGGCACCTCCTGAGAAAATACATCAAATGAACTTTAAATAAAAGTCACACTGAATCACACAGAAATGGTTATTAAGGATAAATGAAACAGTAAAATAGAGAACTTGGCTGTTTTACCTGCAGCACAGCATAGTTGCTCAGTACAGAACAACGCATAGTGGAAGTGCTGCTGTCACTGTGGACAAGCTGGCAGCCCTCCTGGCTCCAGCCTCCTGGCTTTTCCTGACCCTTAAGACTCCACTGAGCGGCCACAGCATCAGTACCAGGGGACAAGTGACGAAGTGATACCCAGATGGCCTCGGAGTGGTTCCACATGTTGCAACCATCTGTCATACAAAGGAAGGAAGTTATAAATACAAAACTGTAAAGAAAATGTATCATGCATTTAATTAAAAACAGATAATAGAACATTTTGCACTGTTAGAAAGGCTCATAAAGCTTTCCTGTTTTGTTTTAATTCAATATTTATTGAAAGGATCCCTTATTTCCCAGTATTCTAGAAAAGAGTATACCTCTTACAAAAAAACATATACCAAGTGCAGCATTGTAACTAACCTCACCATATTTGTACTTTCTCTCTTACCTAGACCAACAAAGATGACTGGAGTGTTGACACTACGTCTGCGAGAATGTTCTCCAGCATTACTTGAATTCCCTGTTACAGGGAAAAAGCTGCCAGTTCTATAGGCTATGAACTGAAGCTTACAGTCTGTAGGAGCATCAGGAGGGAACAGAGTAGCAGGGAGTGTCACTGAGGCCAGAGCAACTGAATTCTGTGAAAAGAAAAAAAAAAAAAGCCATTATGAGTAAAATACTGAGTCGCTAATAGCAAACAAAGAATGTACTACTTATCAAAAAAAGGAGACGAAAGGAAAGACACTAACCTTTAGAAAAGGTGGAAAATAGTTTAGTGAGGTGTTATGGGCGCCAGTACTGCAGCGGAAGCGGAGCTGTTGTTCGTGGGTGGTATCTGCTACTTCCATTCCCAGGCTGCCTTTTAAAACCTCACGGCGCTGATATGCTGTACAGGTAAAGCCAGTGAAGTGGGCTGGTCGAATCATATGGGCTTCCATCACAATATTCCTAGATACCTTTGTATATCAAGAAATATGAATGGTTTAACGTCATTTAAAATTAATCTACCAACGCATTATAATGAGCTAAAGAAAAATGAAATTGATCATCTCTACCATAGAAAAATCTTGTGCATGGCTATGTAACTGAGGCCAGGCAAGAGTCTCCAAAGAGTAGACTATGGAGCTACAGGCTCTCTTCTCTCTCTGGGCGATAGCGAGGATCTGGTCGTCCACCTGCATCAGGTTACTGCCCATTTCTACTAACACCTCTGACAACTGACACAAAAAAAACACATGGAATTTACAGTGAGACAATGGTTATGGCATGCAGTCTGTACACACAGAAATAGGTGTCTCAGGGAATAGTTGGTTCAACATGTACCTCGAGGAAAATCATCAAAACATACAATGTACATTGACTTTGACTGTACAGGTCATGGAACTCAACTGGAGGGATAAACACTATTGCTCAAGTGATTGTCTTATGGATAGGAGCACTGGTAGACCATTCCAATCATTTTTTTTTCTTTAATTTGTCATTCTTCTGTAGCTATAGTATAAATAGGCAATTTTGAATAGAACCTCTTACCTCTCGAAGTTGTACAACATATTCCATGAACTTGTCCATCATTTGTGCCACATAAAGCACATCTACTGAGTCAGTGAAGCCTGCAGCCTCCAGAGTGTAGGTACGCACTTGATGTGCCACGGTGACAGCATTTGATGCATTGATTGGTCTCTGTAAACCAAAAACAAAATATGAACAAATGGAATATCATTGAACATAAAACATACTGAATATGCTGTTTACAGAGGATGAAACATGAGGATGGCACTGACCAATATGAAGGTATGCAGGACACGGGTAATGCCATTGGTGTAGTGACAGTTGGAGTAGTCTCCTTCCTGCCACTTTCCTGAACGGTCACAGTATCGAGAGGCTTTTTTCTGCTCCATGCCTCCCTCCACAGACAGGGAAGGGTAGCGCAGCTGCAGGCAGTACTGATGGGAGGTGATGCCTGCCAGGGTTCTTGGCCACCTGGGGATTAACATCAGGGACAGATGAGGACACTGTACCTTTAGGTATGTAATGAAAGTGAATGGAATCGTAACTAACCTGAACTCTCCCCGGTTGTTAACAACTTTGTCCTCTGGACAGAAGGAGGCACTGTTCTCCAGGACCACTATTTCAACAGTCCTAGATGTATTGCCCCGCCCGGTAGAAACCACACACTCCCACTCTCCGCTGGCTTCCACATGTACATTGAATAGAATGAGCTCACTGGATAAAGAGGATATAGAGAGGTCATTATTAAATTAATAATACAATATATACCCTCATTGTATATATGATGGAAAAAGTTAAAATTCTTCTTTACATGTATCAGTATCTTCTACATTTTCTATATGGTAAATATTTTTAAATATAGACAGCATCGTGGATGTAAACTGTAGCCAAAGGGAACAGTTAAGTTTTATTTCTGCACCTGGTGATGAAGGTGCAGTCGTGAACCACACTGCTCTCCAGCTGGACGCCCATCTCAGGGTCAGAGGTCACCAGCTGACCAT
Organism: Sphaeramia orbicularis; assembly: GCF_902148855.1. NCBI lineage: Eukaryota > Metazoa > Chordata > Actinopteri > Kurtiformes > Apogonidae > Sphaeramia > Sphaeramia orbicularis. The sequence goes on from NC_043965.1 coordinate 31,251,557, forward strand.
TATGCCGCCAGTGCAAGGTGGTGATTTTGTCCACCAAAGCAGCAGTGCAGTGAAAGGGTAACCGATCACCTTTGAAGACCACCTGACGCTGGGACGGAAGCAGAGACAGGGTATGCAGCTCCAGAGGACCATCTGAGTAACATGGAGGGAAAGACACAGATGTGACTTTTACACATCAGTCTGAATTATTTGTGCTTCTCTCTCATTACTCAACCTCAGCTAAATGTTTCCACAGAAGCTATTATGAGTCTGCTGCTCTGGAGCAGATTGGATACAGACAGCAGCAATTCATAAATGCAACCCACAGGATTAGTTGTCAACATAGCCCACTGATAGTTTTAGAAATAGAAATATATCCCTGCTGAGCTGTGGGAATTTATTTCTTGCAACCCTTTTGGTCGACAAATCCTTAGAAAAATGGTGACAAGCTTCAGTTCTGTTAGGAGTGCACTGTCATTGTCATTCACAAGAGATCTTTTCTAAAACAAAGCGGTGAACCACCTCAGTCATGTCTCATGCTATCTGGCTCTTACCGCAGCTCAGCTGGCTTTCTCTTAGTCCTCGCAGGGGCTTTCCTCTCATGCTTCGGGGGTAAGCACAGAAGGTTTCATCCCCCAACCGAGCTGAACTGCTGCGAAAGAAGCCTGGGACCCAGCGTAGGCCACAGTCACATAACAGGTATTCTGAATTGAAGTTCCTGATGACAGATGAGATGGTTATTTGTCAGTGAAATGAACAGAAGATAGACACAGTGAATTTACCCTTTCAATGAAAATGTACTACTATTTTTCTGTGAGATTTTTCACTCTGAAATGATCAGTTGGTTGTTGATCATTTGGTCCTTTACTTAAGTAAAAGTACTAATACCACACTGTGAAAATACTTCACTGCTAGGTCTGTATAAAAATCTTTAATCAGGTAAAAGTATGAAGAGAACATTAACAATAAAGATTTAAAGTATGAAAGAGTGCAGTAAAATGGTGCCTGTCATTATTTATGATGCTGATACTAATATGATATGCTGCACAGTTGAGCTCATTTGGACAACTAAATATATATATATATATATATATATATACGGTTTCATAGTTTAATCTGCAGGAGTACATCTTAATCTATGAGAGCTTCATATCTTTGTGGTGTCACTGTGCTGTGATAGCCATATATCTCTGAAGAGCCAACTTTTTATGAACCCAGAAAAACACTTTCAGCTAATTCAAGATGATTTTTAGCTGTTTGTTTAGCTAAAGAAGGCTAGAAAGTTAAATAATTGTTTTAGCCTTTAAAAAAAACATGTCACAAACTTTCAAAATAAACACATTTGGAAATACATAGTTTTAACTGAACAGAACAACCATAATCTTGCATGTAACTAAAGCTATCAGACAAGTAGTGGAGAATTAAAAAAAAAAAAAAAAAATCTATCAATTGTTTATTATAGAGTTTTTATTGGGCTAAAGCTGGGACATTTTGTACTATCTCACGAGTAAATGTGTGCTGGTATGACAATAAAGTTCCTTGAATCTTTGAGTAAAAAGTACAATATTTGCCCCTGACACATAGAAGTAGAATAGTTAAAGTCTAGTAGAAAGTTAGAAAGGAAAGTATTTAAAATTTGAACCATAGTACACTACTTAGAAAAAAAAAAACATCATTCGTCCTATTCTCAAATATTATGATGAATAAATCAAAATAATGTATTTAAATTTTCTTTGTTTAAGTGTTTCTTGGATTAACTGCAGAATGCATTGGTTTGCAGAGTTGTCAAAATAAAGCCTAACATACAACAAAGCCTGACAGGAGTATTTATTATTTTCCTCGGATATGGAATGGTATTCTATGAAAGTGAACTTGTTAGAGTTCAGTCTATATACTCACACTAGCTTAAGGGATGGCAGCTCCTGAAATACTCCCGGATCCACTGTCGATATGATGTTGAAAGAGAGGTTCCTAGCAGTACGCAAATTAGATATGAATAAGTTCACTTGAGAGGTTTCTTGCAATGCACATATAACCATGTATTTACAGAATCAATTCATTCATCTCTTACAGTTTTGTGAGATTGGTCAAACCCTGGAACATGTCTGCAGCCAAGCAGCCAATGCGGTTATTAGATAGGTCACTAGAAGTGCGAGCAGACAAAGGAATGTGTTGGTTATTTTCAAGCCAAGTCACAGATCGTGTTATCTAGTCTCTTATGCCGTTCTTGTTGTTTTTAAGATATCAGAACAAAAATACCATAAACACAGCAGACATGTACAATTTTCCAGCACATTCTTGTTTAATAAAATAAATACTATCAGGGTTTGCTCTGCTTTTACAGTCCCCCATAGCCTGCTAGTTTCACCGCTAGAAAGTTTAGAACGTGCAACCATGTCCACTGTCCCTACCACTTTTCCTTATCTGGGGTCAATAGGAGGCCAGTTAAAGTTTATCACAAATGGGGTAAAAGCAGGGCCTCTGCTCTGCTGTCCACCTCTGAGTGTGATGTATAGCCACAGCCAGAGAGGGATCTGCTCTGTTGCACCTCTGACACTACCCAGCAGAGAACTGTCCAGAGCATGTGTTTATCTCCCCCTGTTTGTTTTGAGAAGCCCCAGACCTTGCAGGGAAAACACAAGTAGGGGGAGGAGGGAAGGGGAGTCACGCGGCGCAGCACAGACGACCAACTCTGACCACGCCGCAACCAGATCTCGGTGTCCAAACACACAATGAGTGAGCGCCGAGTGGCTGCAAACTGCCACCCTGTCACATCCAGTGACGTGTGAGGGCCCTTATGCGTGGCCCTGAGGTTTCCACGGTGGTGGAGCAGGGCACCAGAGATGACATCGCAGGCCCCCGTAAGGATCAGCAGAAACACTTAAAGGAGGAGGCCTTTATGGTCACACTCACACCAGGAGCTCAGTATAATACATGACATCTGCCATGAGCTGCCAAAACAGTATACACTAAAGATAGATGCTACAGGATATAACTGCTGGCTCCCACATCCATCTCATACTAAAAACAACTGATTGCAAAATTTCCATGTCTGTGTTTACGATTTCCCTTAATATGTTTGCTCTGAACTCTACAGTAATGGGAATTATCTTAATGTCTACTTACAGTTTCCGAAGCTCAGGCAGGCCTTGGAAAGCTCCGGGCATGATGGTGCTGATTAAGTTGTGCTTAAGATCCCTGCAGAGAGAGAAAATACTAGGTCAATGAGAAAATGCACGCAAGGGTGGTATGGTGGGGACACTGGGGAAAGAAGCATTCAGTTAGATCCTTTCCTTAGATAAAAAAAAATATTAATACCACACAGAATAATATTTCACAATGAGTAAAAGTTCTGCACATTACTTTAGTTAAAGTATGTGATACCATCAAAATGTAGTTAAAGTATGACAATTAAAAGTATTCACTGTGTAGTAAAATAGTTCTGTGTTTATTTCATATTTAATATTTTTGGATTAATTTTATACTATTTTAATGTACAAATTATGTTCCATTTTACCAAACTCACCAAGTTTGTGTTTTTTACTGTTTATTCTTTTATTTTTGTTTTATCTTTTACTCTATGTTGTAACTCAGTGGTTCCCAACCTTTTTTGCAACCCCAGACATTCAAAACAGAGACTTTTTTTTGTTTTTTCGCTAAAATTAATTTGTTGTTGATCATGTAATAGTTTGCTCTATTTTGTTGCAAATAAATGTTAATTTTAGATGACATTTAGGCTATATAATGTATATTATTCTGGACGGAGGCAGAAAAGCCAGGTGTAGATTACTGCACAAAGTGAGAATTTTATTTTCCTTGGTCAGGATATGTACAGTCGGTCCAGCTTGGATTTACAAGGCTGACAATTAATACTGAACAAACAATAACTCAAACTATGAATTATGAAAGAGCTGCAGCATCTTAAACCGACCACAATGAACATTTGAAAGATAAACAGTACCACAGTGCTTCAGTTTCAACTTCAGAGTTTTTCATGTCTTTTATGGATTGTGATTGTCTCTCTCAATTCACCATATATTATTTAGTAGTAAGTTTTTTTGTTTGTTTGTTTGTTTTTTTAGCGATTACTAGAAAATTCAGGCGAACCCATTTGAATTCCAGGTGACCCCAAGGTTGAAAAACACTGCTGTCATGTCTTTCGTACAGTCCTGTGATGAACATATGCAGTATTTAAGCATGCTCTATAAATAACCTTTACCCACTACCATTTTGTAGTATCACATCCTGTAGTAGTCCACATTTCATGAAATCAGAAAAAGCAGATGTGATTTCAGTTATGTGACGATACATTTTCATAAAATTCAAGCATTTTCAGAGAGTTTATTTAGCTTCTGAACAAATTTCCACAACCCATGAATGAACATTTAATCCTTCCTGAGCAAAATCAACACGTTTGGTGATATCTTTTTCAATGAACAGGAAATGGATGGAAAATGGAATCTGAAAAGTACCTAAAGCTGTCAGACGAGGGTAGGGCAATAAAATAATAAACTTGGATGAAATGGAAACACCTGAATAAAGTACATGTACCTCAATAAGTACAATGCTTGAGCATAAAGTTACATTCTACCAGTGGTGAACACATCTTAATACACATCTCTAATATGGCACCATATTAGTTAACTACTCTGAAAAGTATGGCAGTAAAAAACACTCTTTTGTTTCAGCCTGTGTTTATACTGATCTACTCAGTGAAATTACAATAAAGGTGATGTGAAATCTTGAGTCTTGAAGAGGAGTACTGAAAGGGGGAGGTGTACCCTAAACCTGCCTGCACCTCCAGGACACAGCAGGGTACTCTTTGCACACAGATATGAAATCTTATCCCATCGGCCACCTGGGTTTGAGGCTAATATGGTACAGATAGACCAAATAAAATAATGGTGGAAACCTATTAACTGCTCTAACTGCCTTTGAAGATCTATTTTCATACCCACTGACCTTTCCTCTACCTTCTTCTTCCTCTTAAGCGCACACTCCCATATGCTAAACTATTCAGCAAAATGCCCTTCTCCATTAGTTGACCTCTTTAAAATTAAATTCAAGAATGTTTTTATTGACCAGGAGGGAATACTAAGGTTAGAGTAGGTCAGGGGACAAATGGTTATCTGCAGGACCAGTCACAGAAGAGGATTTCCTTACAGGAGCACACAAACATCAACACCATGGTATCGCGGCTGCTTTTTTCTTCATTTCATTGCTTCCCTGGATGCCACTGTGGTAGAGTCAGACCTCATGGGACTTTTTGGTCTTTTTCTCTTCCACAGAAATGATCTGTCATTGGCGTTCTCGACTACACTGTCTCACACCGTATACGACCTCAGGCATCTCTTAACCATTGTCTTGTCCAGATTCCAAGAGATGAGCTATTTTGATCAAACTGAGGCAGGAAAAATGTTTTAGAAAATGGCTTCCAGTTCCACTTAGACTGTGCGGTGTGGAGTCAGGGATCAGGGATCTGCTGTTGGTCCAAGCTTTTGTGGCAATGGGTCGTGTCTGGATTATAGATTGGAGATGAGATAGTTTATAATGATGGAGGAAAAGTTACCTGGCTTTGGACCAAAAGACTGAGGTGTGTTGTGTTTGTCTCAGCCTTGGACAGCTCAGCTCAGCTCAGTTGTTTGAGTGTCAGTCAGAACACTTTACAACAACTACACAGCTTTTAAAAAGGTGAAGACATTACCACTTGTCTGTTTCTGACCAAATAGCTTACCAAAAAGTCTCCTAAAATGCTGTTTTGACTTTCATGATCAGAGTAAAAAGTCTGCGTGAGTGTTTGACAGAAGACAAGAGGACTTATGTGAGTGTGTGTGGCCTTGCTGGTCTGCCACAATGTATGTGGTAATCTCCCTGTTCTTATGTGTCCTGCTCTGAATGTACATGTGTTTCTGTGTGTCGGTAGCTGTATAGGTTTTGTTGACCAGGGCGGGGGGAGAACAATACTGCTGTTTCCAGTCTGGCTGTCCCGGGGCTCATTAGTGCTGCGATGAAAGGCGAGGCACTGCCCACTATTTCCTCCCTCTGATGACTGTTTCTCCCTCCCTGTCTGTCCTTGTCACATGCACACACACGCCTCCATGCACCCCATAATACTGAAATTGTGTACAATATTTGCGCTCCAACACGCATTGACAATAAAAATGTGAACTTAGTGGAGCCCTACAGAGTTGGAGAATGTATGCTGATTTTGCTGTGTTTTTCTTTTTGCCCAGAAGTGATATGGAACAGCTATTAGACACAGTAACCTTAACAATAATGTCACAGATTAACCCATAAAGACCCAAACAGCCACTCACGGCCAAAACCATTAACTGGTCTAAACTGTTTAATAACAATTGATCCACTAATTCTATTAATACATGTAAATAATTGTTGTCAAATGCAGGTTTTCATCTTTCATGGTCATCAGATATGACCCATTTGGATGTTCAGAGGCTCCGTAGTGATCGTGGAAACACCGTCATCTTCTACAATATTGATTCACCAGTAAAACCCATGGAGTTGGATCAGTGACAGTGGATGGAGACACTTGTTTTATGTTCTGTTATTGATATCTTTGCTGAAAAAGTCACTTTTTCCTCCTTTTTCTCTATTTTGATATGATAACATTTAATCTACTCTGAGTTTTCATGAATATCTGAATAAAACATAGGAAATTAAATACAGGAAAATACATGATTTACAGTGAAAAATGTAAAATACAGAGCATAATATTATAATAAATGGTGATGAATCACTTAAGAAAGATTAAATGGAGAAAAAAATATTTTTGGAACTGCCACAAAAGTAGCACTGGGTCTTTATGGGTTAATCACATGTCTTTTTATTCAAAGCTTGGGTACATATCAGTGGTCATTGTGTGGATATAATGAGTCTGACCCGTTTTTTACTTCAGCTATTTAAGTAGAAAGCAATAGGAAAATCTCACAACTTCAATCTCTAATTTTACTTTCTCGTTTATTGAGCATTTAGCTGAACAAAAGACTTACTGTAAAAACATTAGTCAAATTTTTGGCAGTTTACAGATAGTTATTCCATGTCATTTTCTTTGGAAAATACATGATTCTCTGTACAAATGAAAGACAGAATTTAGAGTTATGAGAATATTATATTAATGTTTTGTATTGAACATCATCATGCTTTTGCTGAAGTTTACAAGTCAGACAGAGATAATAACGATTGTGCTGACATGATGAGACAATGGAAGAGGATTAGGGTGGCTGGAAAAAAATAAATAAAAATTAAGGTCCAATATATATATTTTTTATTATTATTCTGAAAAAGAAGTCAGAATTCTGAGATTAAATTCTGACTTTTTTCTCAGAATAATAATAATAAAAAAAAATATACTGGACCTTAATTTTTTTTTTCTCCCAGTGGCCCTAATCTTCTAAAATTAAATTTCCTACAAATGTTATGATAAAAAGTTTTGAAAAAGTGCCTTTGTTCAAGCTACACAATGCAAAACATAAGTTGTAATCACACATGTAGCAGTACATGCAAGAATGATGTGTTCACATGCTGTACTTGTTAGTTTTCCTCTTCTTTTAGCAATAACTTATGTACAGTATGTTTGAAGGTAACTTAAACCATCCTCCACAGATGTAACCAAACAAAAACACTTAACTGTCACAGCTATGACACAAGCACTGAAAGTTACATGAGGTTTTGAAGCAAAAAGATTAGACTCCTTCTCTCCAGTGTGAAAAAACAGTACACCCCAAGTATCTGAATATCCTTCCCATTATGTCAGCCTCAGGTGGTAAGGTGCCATGTACGATTTGGCCGAGGAATATCAACAGCCCGTTACTTCTGATACAGTCTCTTATCACCAAGCTGGGGAATGTGGAGGTGCTCACCACAGTCAACAGGACTTGCAGCATTAGCCAGATGCTTCAACCTGCCGCAGTCCAAATGTCAGCTCTCACCACCTTAATCTGGGCTAAATCTCATCTTTGGCCACCTCGCCTCGCCTCACGCTCCACACTCATGTATTATAGACTTCACAAACTGCAGCTGATAGCAGGGCTCACTCTCAGGTGATGAGTTGTCTGTGCCCCCCAGAGCAGGCAGCACCCTCCCTGACAACAGCTTCACAGTTCAATGGCCTTGACACCGATGACAACAGCTGTCACCAGGAAAGAGGATAATATCAGAGACAAGAAGTACTTCAAAGGTTCACATTTGCTGAATATTAAATTGTCACTGTTAAAAGGGCTGTAAACTTGGAAGATGCACCTTCTGCATATGAGCTTGGAGATCTGCTTTGCAAAGTTCAATTTTCCGTAATAGTTCTTTATTATGACTTTGGAATTTGATGGTTGCCTGTCTGAGTTTTGCTTTGTAACCTTGGGAGTGCAGTGCTTTATCCCTTTCACCACATGTGGCCTGCGTGATTGGATTGTGACAGCTCAAGCTCAATCCCAGCGCAAAAGGGGCCATTGTCTGCTGCCGCTGGGCCTAACACCAGTGGCTGCTATTAGGAGTGTCTTTTTTTTCCCACAAACTCCTCCTTATCAATGGGGCTGGTCCTCTGCCATTCTGAAGAGTCATTTTTCTGTGCATATATGGGATGAGCACCTGGGCCCCATGCAGGCTGGAGAGGAGCGACGTGCTTGTAGGGCAGAGAGGGTAATAATGAAGACATGGTCTGTAAAGCGCTCCAGACATGGAGGAGTGCAGGAGAGCTCCTATTATCAGGCACACAGCGGCAGAGACTGGAGTGCTACACTGACATTGTTTAAGCCCGGGCCCTGGAGGGAGCTGGGAAAACGACTGAAGCCAGGGAATGGCCACTCATTATCACCAGACTGAAATCAGGAATTTCCTGTTCCTGGATTTTTTTAATGGAAAGACAATGTATTCAGGGAACAATTTTCTATACTGTAATCCAACAAATCTGCTAATCATGACCGATGTGAATGTGGCAGACACTAAATATACAGCATTTCTATGTATTGAAGGTGTTCTGGAAAAAGAAAAGGGATTAACTGGCACCTTGGTTACTGACAGAGGTCAGTGGAGACCATTTTTGTGCCGCGTGTCATTTCCTGTCTGGTTGGTGTCTAGCAGAGGCCCATGCTCGTTTATTTTTACAGTTTCCTTTTCTCCTTTTTTTACTAGCTAGCTTTCCCCTGTAGGGAGGGGCAGGTGGGTTTGGAGATTCAGCACTGAGCAAATCATCCCTGTGTATGGCCCCGCAGACCCCACCTCCCTACTCCTCAACACACTTGCTCACAATGGGGGCTCTGTAACACAGGCCCCAAACGTACTCCTGCCTTCCCCCCAAAACAGGAAACCAGGATCTGCCGAGCTCTTGTTTTTCTACTAATTTCCTGCTTTACTGCCCCTTCCCCAGATTATTTTCTTTATTTTTTTCTGGTTCCCGTCAGATTGGATATCTTATCAACCTTTTGTCCGTGTTCATCTCAATTGCTTTTTTAGAAGTAGCACAATGTGGCTATTAAATTAAAAGATAAAACATGAAAAAGTGTGAATAGCATATGGACAAATGCCTAAAATATTTCAGACTTGGAAAAGCACCACCTGCCATCAGTATAGTTCAACACAATGAGGCCTTCAGCTCTTTTCATTAATGGAAACATAAACTGCAGATTTAAATTGCACTGCTGTTAGTGGGATATGCAGAAATAGCAATACACACTTCTATTTGAAGTGTAAAATTTCTGAAGTTGATTATATGTTTCTATAGTCTGTTGCAAGAGGAGCTGGAGATTATTCTGCCAAGGAAAACTCTGGAACCACGAACTGTTATTGACTTCAGTTAGATCTGGCTTTGGAAAAGCATAGAGAGGGGGAGATGTCCGATTTTTTTGTTGGCCTGGTCTTTTCATGAGATCTTCCAACATGCACAGTATTCAGATATAATGAATCTCAGGCTCCATTGGTAATGGGATGTAGTGTCTCTATGTTAAACAATCATGAAATCCTTATTGAGTTTCCCCACTTGTATGACTTAATCATTTTATTGAAAATGATATTGCCATTGTATCCTTGCACCAGCTTTTCTATAGATACATTTAAGTTTTCATTGAACATTTTAACCAAAGATGGAGAGTAATGAAGAATAAATACTTTGTTGTTACCCTTAAGTGAGGTTTTCACAACTCTTTAACTTCTAAGTCTTTCATTTTCACCAGAAATCAATGAAAGGATGATGCACTGGAATGGTTCTATTCATTACATTCAGCGAATTGTTTTTTTTTTCACCTTTATTTAAAGTAAGAACAGTCTTCACAGTGTATTAATATGAAGAGAAGCTCAGTTAGTTTTGATAAGAAACATCTGGTACAAATGTCCAACACAGAGCTTCTTTTCCCTTTTATACTTCACGACTACATCTCATTCCTTCTTCTACCAGACTTAGTACTCCTACTTGAATAAAGAATGTCTGTACTTTTGCCACCTCTGGAGTTAACAGATATACTATTCAGTGAAAAAGGAGACTCATGTCAGTGAGTGAATTTTCAGCCAGTAGGTGGACTACAGCATGTAGAGAGTGGGAAGGGGGAGGAACAGTGAGCTGAGAGAGGGGAGATGCAAAAATAAAGCAGAAAAGGAACACAAACGGAAGTGGGGGGAAGTAAGTCCAGAGAAAGCTCAAGTTCCTCCGGAGGAAAATGCCATTGAAACCATATCAAGTTTGCAGAAAGAGTGTGCGAGAGAGTTGCTGGCGTATATAGCGTACAATTTGGTAATGGGCTTATGAGGGGGCTTGCTCGCTGTTTCAATAAACCCCCAGAGCCATGACTGAGCTAGGCTTGCAATACAAACACACCCCGTTCCTTCAGTTTATCTGAAAGACACATCTGGAGTCTATCAACTCCAGCAGCACCCCCCTTTCTGTTTCCACTCTCTAGCACGCTTAACCCCTTCCTCACCCACTCCACCCCTTAATGTCATGCTCTCTCATTAGGTGACCATTGCCTAACTGGGGGCTATTCAGCGGCGTGTGCAAGAAAGTATACGAACACAAATGTTCTTTTTTTTTTTTGCAAGAAGAAATTAGATCCCCATGTGTAACGTCTGCAGCTGGACTATGTTCTCTTTAGAGTAGTGGGCTGGTACAATTTGAACCTTGTCTTACCCAAACTGGTCTAGACAGAAGGGCTACTTGCCATGTCCGCATATTCTCTTCTGTTTTTACATATTACTGCGCTGCCCACCTCTGCTTTGTTTCCACTCATCAAGGTAATTCGCTTAGTCTCAGTGGAAATAATGTTAATCTCCCGCTAAGAAAAACAACCTCAGATTTATATAAGACAAACTGCAGGAGTGCACATTTGCTCTCTCTCCCTCCCACCCCTATTCCTCTCTCTTTCTCTCTCTCTCTCTCTCTCTCTCTCTCTCTCTCTCTCTCTCTCTCTCTCTCTCCAGCCACCATACCATCTTTAGCCATCTCGGCTCCACTACCCCTGTGTCAGATGGTAAAGTTGTTTAAGTTGGACAACTTCCTAACCCCAGCTGCTCAGAATGGCAGAGGCGATTTCAGGGTCGGTTTCAGAAAAGCTCAGGCAAAGACCAGGCGGCCTGACTCCACTTTAGCAAAATACAAATTATCAAGCCAAATATAAATAAAGCAGTTATCCAAAAGATACAACAACAGATAATGCAAGTATTTTCCTTGCATGCTTGCTTATTATCCTACCCTGAATTGAGAACTTCCCATTAAGCACAATTCACAGACTACTCTTTATTTCCTGACCTTGAGTGGAGCTGTTATAAATAAATATTCCTTGTGCATACTTTTCTACAGTGCAAGAAGTAAAAGCAATAAAGTATTTCCTTTTCCTTTCATGCCTGGTATGTTACTGTTCAGGTATTGGTGTGAACTTCCTTTCATTCATTCATTCTACAAGCAAAATTCATACCAACTATTTAAGTCCTGCTCTTGATTATAAATAAACATGGGACATTATGCAGGATATTTCTTGTGCATACCTTTTCTACAGTCCATCTTGTCAGGTAGATTCTTACAGTAGGGATAATTTTACCTCCTTTGTTGACAAAGTCTGTCATGCTGCCAACACCTTCACCCTGTAACGGGTCCTAACCACAAACCTCACTCCTGCCTTTTCAGACCTGTCCACAGCAGCGCCCTGCTGCTCCCTCATCCATCATCATCACTGCCCTCTGCTCTCCCTCTCTGCTCCCTCTTTCCCTGTAGGGTGAACAGACCTGGTAATGAGGGCCCCTTGTGCCCTGCCTGCCTGTCCTGTGTCCCATGGTGCAGTGGGGCCCAGTTGGACAAGAGCCAGACTGCTTCAGCCCTCTTTGCTCATTATTCTCATTACCTCGCCTCAAATCAGCGCAGGACAGGCTGCTGGGATCTGTCCGCAACTCATAAAGGTCCCGGCTCGTTAGTGGGTATGCCAGCGTCGGCTCCCATCAGAAAGGGTGTGCACAGAGGTGGAGGTACCTCAATAGGTAAGTGAAGAGTCACAAGTGTGCCTGAATGTAGCTTACAGTTTGCCAGGTATGATTCAGCTGGTGTTTCATCCCAAACACTGGAAAGAAGTTAACCATTCCAACATTCAAATGTAGCTGTTGGATGGCAGGCCTATTTAAAAGAGCTACAAAAACACAGTAGTCCAGTAAGAGGGCAAAACAAACAAGTCTAAATTGCTCCTCTGCACTTGGGTGGTTTGGCAGGTTATGAAGGCAATAGTGGCTTTGAGGAGGTTTGTCCCAATGAAAGGGCTAACTGTGTAGATTGCTGTACTGTCTGGCTCAGGCCTGGAGGAGGGTGGCCTGCCCTGGAGCTGTATTCTCCCACTAACAACAGCAGATTAGACTGCATTCAGCTCTGAATAGATGTCTGGTGTGAGCGTGTGGGTGTGATTGTGCATCTGCGAAGAGAGTTACCAGACACGTTTGAAATGACTGGACAGAAGAACCATACTAGGAAACACACTCAGAGTTACAGCACACACTTAACTCACAACAGAGATGGGCCGAGAGTGAGAGTGTGTGCAGCCAGTGAGCAGACTGTGTTTATCCTCATCACGAAGGGGAAGAGATGCAGTGTAATTCCCTGATGTGTGTTTACTCAGCCCTAGTGGGCTGGCCTTTGATTACAGTACTGACCACATAATATGAGTAACTGTTCACTACTGCTCCAAATGACAAGCACATGTAGACGCCATACTGGAAACAATGCGATGGCGGGCTGAGGACACACAACAAAACTGGAATCTGGAGTGGCATGTACATTTGAAAACAAATAGATATTAAGACTCACACCCAAAGCTTTACTGTAAACTCACTTCTGTACTCACCCCTTCAAACCTTTCCATCACTGTAACATTGAATTTCAATGTGGCATTTTTCACATCAGACAGCAATTTTCCCATGAGCTCAGATGTAATTATAAGTGGTGCAGGGCTCAATTAAAGGTTGAGGACGTCAGAGTGAGTGAGCAGACCTCCACCGCTGTGTGTCAGAAAGCCAGCAGAGGTTGAGGCAGAGGAGTGAAATGAGGCCTGCATGATTTACGTTATGTCCTCTCCTTACACCAGACGCCCACTTCTCCCTTAGTGGAGTATGTTACTTTGTTTGCCCTGTTTCTTCCCCAGTTATAAGCCTCTAGGAAAGCTTCATCTTCTTGCCCCCTGCTAGTTTTACCACTGCTCCAGGTACAAGGGCCTGTTAGTGGGTAAGCTCAGGTTACTGAAACCCCCCCACCCTGAAGCGCCACATGGATCCTTGTCTGCACATAGAAAAACAAGCTACATTGACTCATTTTACATCAAACACTTAAAGAGCTGCTGTGGTTGTACTATAGAGTAAACACTTTCTCCAAAGTATTACTGCTATTAGTCACAGTGTGTAGGTGCCCTGTCTTCCTGTCTACACTTTAATCAGTCTTTTTTGCACCAGGGTGCAATGCAGTTAAGATGATAGCTGAGAACTTGGCCTTCAATCTGTTCACCCATGGCGTTCACATGGCAGACTTAAAAACTGCAACCTCAGCAAATAAGCTTTTGTTCTCAACTGGCATGTCTGGTGTGAGCTCCAGTAGGTGAGTATTAACAAGCTAACAACTGCAGCAAATTACCTTTTTTTTTTTTCTTCCAACATTTTTGAGAAGCTTGTTATCTTCATGGGTGGCAGCTCAGAGTGGCATGTGGAACCAATATCCCTTCGGTGTACCCATCCCCACCCCCCTCCCCCAAAATAAGTATGTCTGCTCGTCTACCGTATGCAGACTTAAACTGCTGTGTGTGTTGTTTACTCCCAGGATGATATAAAGCCTTACTGAGATGCTCACACCTTTAACTGGGAAAAGCACTTACCGCACAACATAACATGTAATTATCACATCAGATCATTTGAGTATCTGTTTTTGGATTTCAGTTTAGTTATACTTAGGTTTACCAGTGCATGAATACATGACATGGACAAAAATACCAGGGTGCATCATGCTCGTAGGACTTCCCGTTCAGTATTGATTAAAATATAATTTTCATTTTTTAAATAATTTTCCAAATGAATGTCTGAACAATATTTCTTTTAAGTGTAAATGCTGATTTCTGTGTCTGAGTGAGAATTGAAGAACATGAAAGTTAAAATGATTATCAAAACACCACACATATTTTATAAATTTGGCTGTAGAATATCAAGAAAAATCAATAAAAACAAACTCTGAAGTATTTTGTAAGTGTAGACGACAATGTAGACAAAATTAATCCTAGAGATAGAATAAAAACATTTCTTGAAGTGATATTTATTGCAACATTATATTCCTTACATTATAATGTTCCTTGCTCCATCTCAGGCTCATGTTAAAAATAAAACAAATCAATTGACTGTGGTACAGTACCTTTGACTTTAACTTTAACTTTCAACTTTATTTATCCTTAGGAAAGGAAATTCGGTGTGCAGTAGGGATCATAAACACACAAGCACACACACAAAACCACATACACTTTGTCCATAGAGCCTATTTTTATTTATTTGCAGTCTAGTTTTATTTAGTAGCAGCTTTCTTTCATCTATTACGAGGGACTAGAAGTGTATATATGGCATCAAACATTTAACTATTGTATTAGAATTCCAAAATAGCTCAATTATTTTACAACAGAAAATGAAGCAGTTTTTACCTGCCATTCCACCTTTGTGTGATCTTCATTTTAGGATAATAAAACAACTTATTCTTGCTTTTAGTTGTCCATAACACAGATACTTATTAAGATTTATAAAGTAACATACTTTCATGATTACTGTGAAGTCAAATGTGGTCAAAAAGACCAGTGTAGCCTTGGGGCAATTTCCTTTTTTAGCCATGAATAAACATTTCCTGCTGTGGTTTTTCTTTTCCAGTATCAGCTAAAGAGCAATTCATTCGTATTTCCCCAGACACTACCTTGTCTATCAGTTGTATTTCACTTTTTTTTTAAAGAGAAACTGCTGCTACTAAGGGGAGCCAGACTGACTGAGAAGCACAGGCGAAGCTGCCAACACGGATCTCCTCCCAGACATCCCTCTTATCTTGTCCTGTGAAGTGGAGCTTACCTGATAATGAAGCACTGAAGTGTAATTATGTGACCTTTTCAACATTACTCTGTGATAGTAAGTCTGAGTGTATCATCCTCCCTATTGGAAAGATGCCCATTGGATAGAAGCATAAAAAGTGGATCAGATCCCTCAGATAGAACCTGTCTGTATTTCTCACTAAAGCCTTGAATCAAACCACAATAACACACCAACGTATTATATGAAGAATATCTAATATAAACAAACATTGATCATCTGTTAAAATGAAATGAATATAAAGGATGATGGGTAGTACTTACAGCTTCTCTAAAGTGTAAAGTCCATAGAAGGATCCATTCTTCAGAACTCGGATTTTGTTGTAGCTCAGGATCCTGTAAAGAGGTGAAAACACAAAGTTGAAGCACAATCCATATATGCTGTTAATGCTTTATTGGGCAAGTGGCTATTTTTGATCATTTCTGCACACATTCACAGTGAGGCATCAATCTCAGGTCAGATGTGGTCTACAGGGTCTGTAAGGTCCACCTCTGCATGAACAGTGAGTGTACCTGCTTTGTAAGGTACCATGAAGTAATGGTACTAATGTAAGGAATGATGTTCAAAGGGATAATGTGGATGTTAAAAGGTGTCTGGATCAGCACTTCTGTTGTTGAAATGTTGTAAAAGTGATGTTCTAATGTTCTAAAATACATGTTCCTTCCATGTTACATGTGCTTTCCTTGTATTTTTTATAATACTTCTTGTTTTTTTATTATTTGTTTATTACCCCACCCCTGAAGGGGAGGAAAGGGGTATTGTTTTTGGTGTGGTTTGTTTATTTCTTTGTTTGATTGTTAATACTCTAGCAGCAAAACTATTAGTTGAATTCATACCCAATTGAGTTTATAGATTGCCAGTGACCCAAAATAGATCTCATTACATTTTGGGAACAGTAGGTCGAGGTAAAACATTTTTTTATGAATTTTTAAAATCTTTTTTTTCTCCATTTACATATAATGGGCAAAATTTTAAATGTCTGTCACAGCAAAACTATTGGTTGAATTCATACCAAATTGGGTTTATAGATTGCCAGTGACCCAGAATAGATGTCATTACCTTTTGGGAAAAACAGGTCAAAGTTCAAATTTTTTATCACTTTTTTTTAAATCTTTTTTTTCTTCCCATTTACTTATAAGGGCACAAATATAGAGGCCATTGTTATGCTGACATCATCACACACATAGTCATGATGACATCAGCTGGATCCATGCCGAAATAAGCTACAATACGCGCAAGGGGCGGGGTTTGTTGTGCCTGGCACCACTTATTTATTTTATTTTTATTTTGTATTTTTGCCACATATGGGCAAGGAACCAAAAAGGATTACTTCATTTACCTTAATTTTCCACATGACAATATTAAATTGTAAAACATTTTATAAAAGTAATAAGGTCCTCCAATAACACTAAGGTTGAAATGTTGAATTTCAGAGTATTTTGATGAGTGCCCTATAAGGGGTTAAAAATGACTATCCTGGACATGGGTTTACTACAAAAAACAGGTTCAGGTCTGACTAAACACACCTCAGAGGGGGTCACATGAGGAAACTAAAAACCAAGCCAATGTCCTCTTATCAGATTTATCAGGTTAGCCTGGTCAGAGACATTAGTGTAAGATGTTTCCAATTAATGTTCAAGACTATACAGAACATCAAGATTAGGAGGGAAGCTGCAATTGGGATAATCATTTTGCATACATTTTTACATCAAAAGGATGTCTTTCCACATGAAACGCGAAGCGGCACACACTGACTATGTTAATGAGTTTTTTCCCTGCTGGCATTTGGCTTATAGGACTCTTATCAGACCAAAGGCCGGAGTATGAGGTTCAGATTGTTTTGTCTGACATGGGATTATGGGAAATAGCTATTTACAGTAATCTGTCTGCTCAAGGGGGTTTGTTATGTCATTACTATTTCTTATTAATTCACTGTCTTTTGTGCCGCCAGCAAAGTTATTACAGTTCTGAATTTCTGAAAAAAGGTGCTAAAAAAAGAATGAATAATATTGAACATGAGTTACAAATCATTTTTCCCATATTGTGCAAAATCACTAATAACAAAATGAAAACAAAGTCAATGGCTACTTGTAATTTGATTTTCTTAATTAGTCACTGTATTAACAAGTTAGATGTATTATTTTCAGTGTAGTTTCAGCTTTCTTCTTAGTTTCATTAAATATAAAAACCCTGCTGAGTACTCAGTGCTGATTTTCCACTGTCTTTATTTTCTACTGGAAATTAGTTGTATATGATCTATTTTTAGAAGACGACAGGAATGTTCACACCGCCATGTTTGGCCCCATGGAGACCAAGTCTTGGCCACGTCTGAACAATCCCTCCAGCAGGAGTTCAAGGTAGCACGGGGGCCCTGCGCTGGTGACAACCGCCGTCATTAACACACCCTTCAGTTTCACATCATCTTCACTCCTACCACATAGTGCTTAATGGGCTGTTGGCGACATTAAGTGTGTTCTTAATCGAGAGAGTGTGTGCGCCTTTAAAAGAGGGAGCTGACTGTGAACAGTCTGTGAGATTTACAGATTCAGCAGCAGCAGCAGTCGGCCCCCCTGTTTCCTGCCACATCAATAAAAACACTGCCTTCAGCTCTGTGCCTTCCAACTCAGTTAATGACCAGATTTAATCATCCAGCCTTGGTATACAGGGACACACTGGCCACTTCACTTCAGTAACTTTCCTGACAATCACAATGTCAGAGAAAAAAGGTTAAGTATCACGCGAACGGAAACCAAAATGGAAGTAAATATGCTCCAGTTATCTTGGACACCTCAGTTAGAATCTAATCTTCCAAAATTAAACACCAGATTTTTAAACAAAGCTGCAATCAGGAGGTGGGATCAGCTCCACCGATAATAAACACAGTCCTCAATGACTGTTTAGCAAAGCACTTAAAACTAAATCATCTTTATTTTCGGCTTCGCTGGGAGAATGTGTTGTACCAAAGGAAAAACTATCATAAAATCCACATTAAGCCTGGTACATTTCCAGAGAAGCCTTAGATATCGATGCCATCTCCAATCCAGTATTGCAAAATAAGATTTAAAAAAAAACATGTCATGTTCACAAATCCACACTGAAGTAGTAAAATAAATCACAGTTATTAAGTCAAGACGTTTTTAGAGAGAACGTTACATTTGAGCAGACTCAGACCGTTCTCTGGTGATGTAGCCTGGATTTGAACCTATGACTCCAGGACCTAAGGTCTCTTGCCTGACTTTGGGCACAGTATCTCTGCTATAACTGGATGCAGGCCTGAGATGAAAGCTCCAGAAGATCCGGAACTGCCTGAATAATTCAATACAGATAGGAGAGGAGAAAGTCACATCTGGCAAAGAAACAAGCCATTTAATTCAACACAGACAGTTTAGATACAGTTCCTTTTAGACTACATTTATTTTGCACACTTAATAAGTGACCTGTGTATGCATTTACTTTTGTCGCACTTGACTGCGGATATACAGTACGTCCACAGTAGTGATATCAATGCATTTTATGAGATCAAAGCATGTAATTACAGTATGATTTACAAAGGTCCTTCCTAAAACCTAAACAGTTGTATTTATTTGTCTGTTGTGACCATGTGCACTTAGAAGGAAAAAAATCACATGTGGCAATCGCTAAAACCGTCATTTGTCTCAAGTTAAGACATTTCAACACATAGTATTTCAATTAGCTCGCTACTCTGAACACCACGACTTGAAAGCTGACTTTTACAAATAAACAAAGACCACAAAATGAGCTAACTGAAACCCTCCCACAGACAACAAAAAGCAGATTTCCAGGAATGCAGGGGAGGTGCAGAGGCTGGACACTACTGTATAATCCACACAGCTTCATGTTTGACTGTAGTGAGGACATTGTTCTTTCATAAACAATACAGAAAGTACAACTCTGAGAAAGAGAGGGCTAGAACTCTGTAAACAGACAGAAATAGTTTGTGTTCCCATTAGGCTAAACAGGAAACCCAGCCAATTAGCTGTTTATTCAAAACCCGGTTTTGGGGGTCAGGGGTTGTGGAGAGAGCACTTCCTGGACAGCCATCAGACAGACGGAGCAGTGTCCGGAGGCAGGTGACAGCTGAGGAACTGGAACAGCACCGGCCCGCATCACTTCATCACTGGAGTATACAAAGGTTAACAGAGCTTTACAAGCACAGAAGATGAGTAGCTTCTTAATCATACAAATCCATGCTACTTGGAAACCTAACGTCTACTCAGTACAGAATGTCTACTGAGGCTTTGCACAAGTCACTTCTTTTACATAAGTGACGGATCAGATGGCAGATTGAGTTAATCTGCTTTCAAGAGCAATAAGCTGTATGGTACATGGCACGACTTTGTGTTAACTCAGTCCAGACTATGGATGGTATCTGAGAGCCGCATTTAGCATCTCTCATTCACTTAACCCTTTAAGACCACAAAGGCCTCTGAGAATCAGACTGGCTAATTGAATCCATGTCATCTATGTCAAAAAAACAAAAAAACAGGGCCACATGTCAGGCTCCAGGATCCCATTCAGCCATTTCATCTAATTCATTTACATGCAGATCAAAAAGCAGGGGGTCATATGAAAGAGGGCTGGGTCACACAGAAGCACAGACCCACACAGGACTGCTGCACATGTGGTATCATCGGGGTAAAATAGGGTCAGTAACGCTGCGTGATGAAAAGTATGAACAGATAATGCTGGGTGGTCACATGTTGTATGGGCATTGAGAATTTTCACAGAGAGTAAGTTAAGGACACCATATGGTTGACAGAGGGTTGAAACTGTTCTTTATAGTCACAGACATTTGTGAAATAGCAGAACATTTCACAAATCTTGTGTAAAATGTAGAGCAAGACAGTCAGCTATTGTATATTCATCATCTTACACAGGCATACTGGAAGTGTCACACATATTCGCAACTGAGTTTTCAGGTGCTATTTATTAATTGTCATATTTATATTGCAGTAGTTATACTCTTTTGACCAAGATCAATTAATAGAGCTTTAAATTGTACTACCAAGGTAAAGTGAAAGTGCATAATTTTCAAGCATGTATAATTTCATTTCATTTATTTATTTTTTTTCTTTTGTTTACTTATCAACCTTTTATGTACCATTACTGATATTTTGTTGGTTGATTTTTGTTTTGATTTCACTGTCTACATGTTTGAAATAAAGATTTCCATCAATCAATCAATCAATCAATCAATCAATCAATAATTGAGTTGTACTGTATATTGTTTTTCAGGAACATAAATCATTCTGTCATAAAACTGTGATTTTGATGTGTTGGAGTAACACTTACATAATAATTACATAAATTACAAAATTCATTCATTCATTCATTCATTCATTCATTCATTCATTATCTGAACCTGCTCTATCCTCGCTAGGGTCGCGGGGGTCGCTGGAGCCTATCCCAGCTACTTATGGGTGAAGGCGGGGCACACCCTGGACATGTCTCCAGTTCATCGCAGGGCTGACATATAGAGACAAACAATCACTCTCCCATTCACACCTATGGGCAATTTAGATTAACCGATAAATCTATGAGTACATGTCTTTGGATGGTGGGAGGAAGCCAGTGTACCCGGAGAGAACCCACACAGACACAGGGAGAACATGCAAACTCCACACAGAAAGGTCCCACCCCAAATTATCAGCAGTTACTGTTAAAAATACAATAATCCTTGAGGGTATTGCATCAAAATATATTTTCAGTAAAAGTTGTACAGCAGTGGTTCCCAACCTTTTTTGGCTTGTGACCCCATTTTAACATCACAAATTTCTGGCAACCCCAGACATTCAAAACAGAGAATTTTTTTTTGCTAAAATGAATTTGTTTTTGATCATGTAATAGTAATCTATGTAATTTGCTATACTACGTTGCAAATAAAAATTCATTTTAGATGACATTTAGGCAATATAATGTATATTATTACGGACAGAGGCAGAAAAGCCAGGTGCAGATTACTGCACAAAGTGAGGATTTTATTCTCCTTGGTCAGGATATGTACAGTTAGTCCAGCTTCTATTTACAAGGCTGACAATTAATACTGAACAAACAATAACTCAGACTATGAATTATGAAAGAGCTGCAGCATCTGAAACCGACCACAATGAACATTTGAAAGTCACATGATCGAGATATGTCCTCTCAGATTTTATATCCTGCATTCTATTTGAAGTTGATTTTTACTAGGAAAAGTGTGTGGTGTTTTAATTATAATGAAATACATACTAAATCTTTTTTTTTTTTTATCAATTACTAGAAATTGCAGGTGACCCCATTTGAATTCCAGGCAACCCCACATGGGGTTGCAACCTCAAGGTTGAAAAACACTGGTTTACAGTGTACTAAAGCCTTTCTACAGTGCGAGTTCGCAGTTTGTGATCTTATGTGTGATTCGTTTTGGTGTTTGTGTCTCTATACTAAAAACATCTCCCTTCAATTAAAGTTATTGAAGATCATTTAATAAAAACTTGACAGTAATTAGTGAGTACAGTTAAGAGTCTGGTATGAATTTGAGACTTTTTAGTTTTATTGCCCAGTAAAACATTTGCTGGAAAAGTAATCCAGAATCAGTCAAATGTAATAACTTAATATTAATTTGATGAATTAAAAAAGGTTAATTATTTATTATATTGTCATCAGTTGTATTTCAAGATTAACCTTTCCATTATGTTTAGAATGAGAGCACACACACACACACACAATAGTTGACTTCAGGTTATTGCACTGAGCTGTTTACTGACATAACTCATAAGTCTGTGTTATTTCAGTGACTCTTTGGTGCGACAGAGTGTGAAAAGTAACTACTGTACAAAGAGTCTCGTCCCTGCACTAGTAAACCACAGCAGCTCCTCCCTGCGTGATGCCACTCACTTTGTTGGTTTGCTCAATTTGCTTCCTAAACCCACAAAGCCTTTGAGGGCCACACAGGGGCATGACAGCATGTCGCAGATCGTATTTGCTCACTGATTTACTTCCGCTCTTCCCCTGACTGTTAACTGGAAGCCAGTCTCACTGAAGCACGTAGCTTTAGGCCTGCATGTGTGTGTGTGTACATGCTATATTTGTGTGTACCTGTGTGTTACTGTAACTGTCTGTCAGAAGCAGCATGCGTCCTACAGTTGTTTGTAGTTTTTTGGGTCACTGTCAACCAATCATTTCACTCAGGAATTATCTCTGTGGTGGAGTCTGAAGGCCTGCTGTGCGGTGTACAGCACCAACACAGGGAAGTAGCTAAACAGAGTCCTTTCAGCGGTCCAGATCACAACCTGGTGCAGAGGGACTGGGAGAGAAAACACATCCTTCTATCTCCTGTCCTAACCACAGTCAGAAACCCAAAGACAACAGGATGTACTGTTTGCTGTTGGTTTCCACAAAAGCATCGGTGTCAACATGTTTTCACCTCTCATCTCTGCTAAAAACACTTCTGACTTGTTTGCTGTTTTATATAAGTGGAAAACATACAGGAAATTCTCCATTCTGCTGTGACATTCTGTTCCAGGACATGAAAAAGACAAATTTGAGTGAAATGTGCTGATTCCAATTGGCCCCTGTTGCTCTCCAAATATTTAGGCATGCTGGATTGTGTCTTCACCACAGAAAGGGACCTCAGTGTAGCTTCAGGCATCAGGAGAAAACCACAAGCAGAAGAATGGATTTATATTTAATAACAATTCATCTGCAGGATATGTGGAATTCTCTCGTTACCTATGTATTACTCGTGTCAGGAGTGACTCTTTATATGTAACGCCGTTATGTAATTAAATAAAATACTGAACTTAGTGTAATCAGTTACAGCTAATGAGGAAAAATATGCAATACAGTATAGTTACTAATACCTAAAAATAAAAAAGTGAGTTGACCTTTAAACTTTTGTCACAAAGGCATATATAATACGCATATATTCAAATATATTCTTTCTGCACCATCGCCCATATTCATAAACATCAGTAATCAACTTCGTCCAGGTGTAATGATTACATATTGAGTTCCAGTTACACTTCATATATCAAGAATAAGTCACATTGTTACAATCATTTCATTAGAAGAGTGAAAAATATCTTATTTATTTTTATTCTAACTTTATGGTCAAATACTTCTATGTAAAAGAGTATTCATTCTGGTCCTTTGCATCTTTTCTTCACACAGGAATCCAATCTTTTGCATCTGTTTGATATTAACAGATTTCTAATGATGTGTTTCCTACTTGGAAATTGAGTATTATGTTGTTGGTGCAGGGATATTTGTTGCAGACTTTTGTTTATTTTTGTATAGTATTTAACTGTGTTCCATTTACTTTAACATGTAAGACTGTAATTAAACTGTTGTGATATCACTGTAACATGTGCATCACTTGCCCCCACTGACTCCATTTCAGATAAAATACATGTATTGTACATTATCCCTACTATAATAAACAAAAAATCCAAAAGAAAATACAATAAAAATCTTTTGGGACAATTTGTGTCGGTCAATCCAGCGTGACAAACTTCAGTCCTACAACAACAAACATGGAGCGCTCTCTTCAGTCATTTGGCAGTGTGCTACAGTCTTAAGCATTTTTTTCTGAATTAAATCAACACACTTCCTCTATGCATGCCTGGGTGTTTTAAGCTGACCATGCATCGGCAGGTGGCCACGCAGTTGGACAATGATGCCTTTCACTGATGGAAATTCAACAATTTTTCCTTCTGAAATCAGAAAAGTTGAAGTTGAATGGTAATGAGTGTTGAGTACCGTTGACAGGTTTACACTGCCTGGCTTAAATAAAAATCTTTAGTACTTTGTAGCTTTACTGCTTGAGCAAAAAAGATTATTTAGAAACTTAATGAAAAGTAATAAAACCACAAATTGCCACAATTATAATGGCTATTACATTTTCAATAGGGTAACTAGTGATAAGTAAAAGCAATTTCCTCTCTGCTGTAAATATATATATATATATAGTCTGTATAGATTTTGTTACCATTATTATTTTTTACTTTATATAGTTTTGGTTTTTAGCACTATCTTGTTTTTAGTATGATCTTTATGCATGTGCACTTGTTTTTCTTGCACTTTATTCTGTTGCCGCCTTGACTGTTGTGGGATCAATAAAGTCTAATTTAATCCAATCAAATCTAAAATGTCTATGTAATGTCTTTATTATAGCACTATATTTTCCTGCCTATCTGCAACATCACCATCATGTGGATCCCTAATGTGAACAGTGAGATGCTGTAGCATGAGTCCTGATTAGACTTCCGTATCTTCTCCAACACATGCACTGATGCAAGACCAACAGAGACAGAGAGGCGCAGGTTCAGAGTAATAAAGAGAGTCAAAACAACCCAAGCAGCCACTGTGTAAACATCATTTAACTTTGGATAGGTCTTTTAGCCTTGAGGACCACACGCGAGGTGAAAGACAAGAACCCTTGAAAGAGATTGGTAACGTGCCATAAATCCAGTACGAATTCTGAGAGCAATGGGAGCCAGATAATGAGAGTTTAAGAGAGTCTCAAAACGTCATTATTAAATTAAGCCTGGTTTAATTAGCATGCTGACTTGATAATGCACATGCTGGTCTGTATCACAGCAGTACTTAAGTTCATATAAATAAATAAAAAATATCAGCCTTAGGAGAATTTTCCTTGGAGGTAATTAAATTCTGCTGAAAGAAATACGATTATCCACTCTTCCACTATAACAGGAAAGCATTGTATGAGCCTTTTAATTTGTTTATGTTACAGCTGAGAACATTCTATACAAAACCCTCAAGGTTTTTTTATTGCATTTTCCCACTTTACTTTCCATTTAAGTAGCATTCACTTGCCCAGTGTTGCATTTCAAATATACTGGCAGTTCATGGCAGCAAACTAAGTGGACATGGCAACATTTCCCTTTATATACACATCACCCTCATTGCACTGGGAGTAATGAGAACAGACACAGCGGATCAACAAAATATTGTGGTTGAACCCAAAGATGGATTAAAAACTCTAATTCTTAACTTGGCTGTTACCAGGTTTTCCAGAATCGCTTACTCCGTCCAAATGCCAGGTCTAATAGATCAAAAGTCATTACAGAACTGCATTACGGCGCGCTTGAACCTGGCAGACAAAGAACTGGGCTCAGCCGGTGCTTCTCAGTTTAGACTTGGTAAAACATGAGCTGAGGTTACATCAGTGGGAAGAATTACAAGACAATTACACGTGTTAAGTGATATGTTGAGACATTATGACATGTTTTACTGATGCTTGAGTAGGTGGGAAGATTTACTGCATCTGGATAATTTCCTGAAGGTAGTTCAGTATTTGGAAAAACCCTGACGGAGAGCATTAGTGATACATAATATTTATCGGGTCAAGTTAAAGTGTTTTAAGAATTCTGGCAATTTTCACACTGACAGCTACATAATTTATGCCACTGGTTGTTTGCTGCATCCGAATTCTGAAATTACACATGTGCTGATTGATTATAGTACTTTTCTAATCTATTTTAGTGGTGTTTCTGTATTTGGCAGCATTTGTATGTCATCCAAAGTAAAGAAGTAATCTGTAGTTGCATTTAGATGGAAGATAACATGTTTTGAATAAAGAGTTTAATTTGGTCTGAGGTTTGGCCAGACTAAGTGGGGCTTTTTTGTGTTTATAGTTCTGGGAAAGTAAATTATCATTTCAGGAATTGTGTATAAGTGGCCTGTGGAAAAAACTGTAAAACCTGTCTCAGTTTCACAACCCCAAAATGATGAATTTGGTTGGTTTAATTATATTTTATTATATATTATACACTTGCTACTGTGCTGGCTGCACATGACATGACCTTCATATCTGAACCATCCCAAAAAAGCATAATTGCATCTCATTTTGGAGTAATATAATGCACTGATTCTGTGGTACTTTTTTTTTCAGAAGTGCAACTTAATGATTATTGGGTGCTCAGCTGAACCCCGCCCTGGATTCGGTGTCTCTTTTCTTGCTAATGGACACTTTTGAAGAGACGAGAGTAGGAAGGTAGCAGGAAAAGGTCCTGAAAGAGGAGCAGATCTCTCAGACTGGGAGGAGGCTGTGTCATCTTTGTTACAATCAGTACTTTATAAGAGCCCAATTGAGTGTTCTGACAATTCAGAGGGTCCGGGTCTGTCCAAATGGCTTAACCCTTTGGTCTAAAACAGAAGGGGAGACAGCGGTCCTGGTCCCTGGGATTGTCCTCAAAGCCCTGAGTCCTCAGAGAGTCACGGCACCAAATGTAACAGAGAGACTAAATGCCCTTGAGCACAACAGGCACTTCAGCGGCAAATGCATGTCAAGATGTGAATGTACCCATTGTCCCTGACCCATGAGAGGGCTTGTAGCTTCCACCAGGGAACACTGCCAAACTACAAGCCCCATTTACCGCCTGTCATAGGAGGGAGCATCCATGAAATTGCACGCCAAACTTTTTTTGTAAAATCATTTTCCAAACACCGATCAACTAATTCAACAGTCAAATAGTGAAGAAGAGCAAAGCTGCGTGATTCCTGTCATCCGAATCTGAGCGACAAAACATATGAGAAAGATGATTTATGGTATGAAGGGAATTTTGCAGCACTTTGTCATACTTTTCTGCCTTGGAGCTAGATACGGGGAGTGAGCTCCTGCATTTGATATGTGCAACCACTTATTATAGAGTGTACTGCATTGTGCTTGGGTTACCAGGCTGGGCCAGGGAGTAAGGCTTTGTGGTTTGTGGCTATGTGTGCGTCTCAGTGTGCAGATTTAGATACACAAGTGTGTGTATGTGTGTGTATGTGTGTGTGTGTGTGTGTGTGTGTGTGTTTGTGTGACCTATCAGATTTATTTATATGGAAAGTGTGTATGTTTAACTCAGTATGTGTATTTGTACGTGTTAGTGCGTATGTGTGCGCACGCGTAAGTGGTCCAAAAGCTACTAGTCTAAAATTAAAATCTAGGTTTTTGAAATGTCTCTAATTAGAGAGGGGAGGACTGAAGCCTATTTTGAGAGCTGTGGCTATGCACGCCCTTCCCATATGTGTGCACATAGGCAAACACACACATAATAGTGAGGAAGGTCGCCCAGTTGAAATAAGTCCTATTAGACAATTACTTGCTTATGGCTAACAGAAAACCATAAAGTATGTTTCTTGTGCCATCTACATACAATTTACAAAAGCCGAACAACCACTGAACTTTAAAGATGTAAACAAGTAGCTGCGATGACTATTAACAGTATGGGAACAGAAGTTGAAACACTGCCATCTTTCTGTAAAGCGACAATAAATTATTGCAATATTTAGACTCAACTCTAGACAAACGCAAAATCGAAAGTTTATGACTGCCAAGCAGGAACACAATAGTCAGTTTAATCACTGTCTAAAGTGTTTTTACACTTTTAATGAGGCAATTTAGTGAATTTAGCCTTTAGAGACAGTGAGTGGAATGTGGTGTATGCCTGGCTCACATTGTCTCATTGTTCTGTGTCATAACCAGCCTCTGTTTTCTGCTCGTGAGCAAAGACTGCTGGGAAATCAGTGTGCTTTTAGAAGAGGGTCAGCTAAAATCTTTCTGCTCCAGATATTCTCACAATATCTTTCGTGGCATCTGTGGAAAAGATAGTGCTTTTGTTTTTCAGTATGTATTATTATTTTCTTTCAGTTAGACCGCAGTGTTTTGAAAATCCCAATCATTCACGTTGCACATTGCTAAAACTGACACATGAATTTGTTATGCAATCGTAACATAAAATATGGTAGACCATCATACTTTCCAATTAATCATTTAATTTTAGCAAAACAAACACACACATATTATATCTTTAAACACTGGTTTGCACAATCAACAAAGAGTTTAATAAAAATGTATTGCTTAATTTCACAACTGACCCCGCCACTTTGATTGGGGCTTTAAAGCAGCTCACATTTATAACCAGAACTATGACGAAAAGAATTATTGTGACAGATTGTTAATACTTTGTGGTTTATGTAATAGTAACTGCATACTGAACATACAAATACTTTTGAGTGGTGATAGAGATGGAGCAGAGAAAATGAGGTGATACTGGATTAAATGTACACATTCATCATTAAAAAGTGAAACTGGAATCTATATTACAAGTAAATGCTGAAATTAAAGTAGATTTATTGTTAATATAGACAGGCCTGAGATTTTATACTTGTTTTCTTAAAATAGGTCATCCTTTTTATAAAGTAAGTTTAAGATACGTAAGTTGTGGCTCTTAATCTATGTAGTTGAACATAAAGTTTGAAATAATAAACAATACAAGTTGTGTTGCTTTAACATAAAGTCGTAGAAAATCATCTAAACTTGACAGACGAATCACTGTGCTCCTCAGGTCTCAGCCACACCTCTCTTCATTAACACCAGGTTGCACACAGTGGAGCCAAATAAACGTTTCCAATATGTAAATCACTTTTCTGCCTAACTCAGGAGCTAAATCAGTTTCAGAAGGCATTGGAGCTTCCTCATACTCTGGCATCTACATTTGCTAAATACATGGCTCCTTGTATTGAAGGGTGTGACCTTGGATCTATATAGAAAGACTTCATAGTCAAAATACAAATATTTGCCTTCGTGACAAAATTCAGATAAAATCAATATCAGTGTGTTGAGGTTAAGGGTGAGGATATTAGCTTAGCTTAGCATAAAGCCTGGAGGAAGAAAGAGCTTTTCGGGACCCATAAGTGACCATATTTGGACAAAAGAGGTGGAGCTATGAGAGCCTGAGGGGTAAAAGTGAGCAAGTATTAGCTTACTGATGTATTAAAATGGTAAACTCCATCAAGAAATACTGTATAAAATCATTTTCCAGAGTCATGTGTGGGACCTGTTAACCACATCTACAGTGGAGTTGTATGTGTTTTGTAAAACAAACTGAAACTCCAAATATCTGACTCGATAGGAAAGTGAGCTGGCAAAGTCTGACACAGCAGACATTGAAACTTCTATCTGTCCTGAGATCTTTCTAACAGAGGAAAAATCTAAAGATGGATCTCCAAATCACTTATTAGAGGATATAAATAAAACACATGAGACTGGAATGACTTTTTGGAAAAAATGTGTAGTTAATTTTTACAGAGAGAAGTTCAGTATAGCTCTGTAGGAGCCAGGGTGTATTGGAGCCAATCCTAGTGGTTTCCAGGGGTACTACCATTTTAAGGTACTTCCATTTAGGCTTCATTTTGGAAACCAACCTTACTCCCTGAAGCAGTGTGACAGCATTGTGAAGTAGGATGGAAATGTGGGGTCAGATGCAGTCATGTATTAAAGTTGTGTATTCCTGTACTGTAGTGCCATTCTGATGAAGCAGCTGCAAGTAAAGGCAGCTAAGGCCATGAGCCCACTGACAGGTGTACAAATAACACAAAACATTGAATAATGAATTTAACCCAGAAGAACCCAGTGTGACTTTTGTGGCAGTTCTCAAAGAATTGTTTCTCTCTATTTAACCTTTCCTAAGTAATTTATCACCACTTATTAGAATATCATCCTCTAAATGTATCTTTTTTTGCCAGTGAAAATCATTTATTTTCCTATGTTTAATTAACTGATCATGAAGATGTTCATAAAAGCTCAGAGTAAAGTCAAAGGTTATTGTATCAAAACACAAAAAAACTGGAGAAAATGTGACTTTTTCAGTAAAATATAGCATTAACTGGACATAAACCAAGTGTGTCCATTCACTGTCATTGATCAAACTCCATGGGTTTTACTGGTGGATCAACGTTGTAGAAAATGACGGTGTTTCCACGGTAACTACATAGCCTTTGAATGTCCAAATGGGTCATATCTGATGACCATGAAAAGATGATAAACTGTATTTTACACCAATTATTTACATGGATTGATAGGATTAGTGGATGAACAGTTTAGATCAGTAGATGCTTTTGGTCGACAGTGGATGTTTGGGTCTTTATGGTTTAAGATGGAGCTATGACGCTACATAAACTTTTAACCTCGTCAGATGTGACCAGCAGACTGAGTATTTCTGTCAGTCTCTGCTTCTCCCTGAGTGCACTGACTGACTGAAGTTGCCAGGCAAATGATGCCACACATTGACACCTGATAAAAATAACATAAGCTGCTTTTATTTATTTTTATTTTTTTTTACTTGCTATGTGTCTGTACAGATTAAACACTAGCTAATGTATTTATGTAGGTTGATGTTTTTTTCTTTTACCATTAAGGACAAGCCCTGGTTCCATCTGGTCTAAGTCTTTATGCAATGCTAATCTAGCATCTAATGGAATAGTTGGTGTTTTCTTCTACATCTCTGGAAGAAAGCAAGCAAGCACAATCAGAAGCATTCACGGTTCATTCAGATTACACTAATGGTTTGTTGTAAACTAGTAAAAGCCCAGCTGTCATAAATTCATCACTTTCAGAGCTAGAGTAAGAATATCAGAACCACTGAGCCACAGGCATCCTACTAAAGACACCCATTTTCTGCATCTGTATCCATGTGTTGCTGACCCAGAGCAGGAACTCTGGGGGCAGCTGTGGTCAGGCACAGGGAGAGGGAAGTTAGCGCTGGCAAAGAAAAGTCAAAGTCAAGCATTTTTGGAATGAGATAAGAAGAAGGCTGAACGAAAGGAAAAACTAAAATAACAAAAAACCTCTTGGGGATATGACATTACTATGACAACACAGCTCTCTCTCTTTTTGCCAGGTTTAGCAGAATCGCAGCCTTTTAATCAACAAACATAACGAGGTGATAAGTGACATTCATATTCATAAACAGAAAGGCAGCTACAGTACAGCGCAGTAGGTGTGTGGTGATGTCCCAGTCCGCTCATGTTACCTTGACCTACGAGGGCACAATAAAACCCAGGCTTGTGTGGCATTGGCAGGTGCTGCAGCTGAGTATAAAGCCCTGAGTATCCAGTGTCAGGCCTTTGTTTGCTTTTTTGATTTATTGCTGACCACTGCCCCACCTAACATGTGTGGAGGAGAGCCCACTCCCCCTCCTCTCAACACCTTTCCCCACATAAATAAACCCTATCGCTGCAGGAATGCCTGGGGGTCCAGCGCTCTCCCTGCTATTGGAATTCTCCCCGCTGATAAGATGACTGTTTGGGACGTTTCATCGACATACTCCCGTCTCAACACATACTGACTCACAGACCCAACATAAACCACCAACACATCTGCTAGCCTTTTGGTAACTGTCCACGCATAAGCCACAACTAAGAGCCCTGCAATCTGACTCAGACGATAAGATGTCGATTAAAGACATGCAGATTCATTCTGTAGCCAATCGATAATTCTGTTGAGGTGAATTGGCTTTCACTGAATAGAGACACAGAAGAGTCATCAAATTCAATAAACGATTACAGACTGGGTGGTGGTTGTCAAACGGAAAACTTAGAAGAGGACAGATTATGTGTGGTTAAGTGTAAAAACAGGTTTCAAGTTCCAACAATCAAGGAAATCAACTTACAGACCTCAAAGTCAAATCCTGGTTATCATCGAAAGGAGGCTAGTTTTACTTTTGTGTGTCATACATTTTTTCACAAACCCCACTGAAAGACATTTAATGCGTAAGAACAAGATTATAGCAACAATAAAAGGGAGTTTGATCTAAATCAGGGCTAATCACTGTCTACTTTTACTTATCTCTGATAAGAAAATCTCTGACAAGATTTCCAAGAAACACACTATCACTCACTGCCATTGCACGACTGAGTTACTAAATTGTGACTACAATATGATATGTATTTTTAATCAGTTTAAAATGTCATCTTCCACAAACGAGATACCATTTTTGACACTTTTTGGGTAAAGGTACAAATAGTACTTCAACATCTGCAGCTGTTTCTTGTCCAAAGTGTGTCATGATTGATTTAATTTTAAGGTTTGAATTGAAAAATATAATAATATATGATATAGAATATAGAATAAGATGATAAAATAATTAAGATGCAGGACTGAGAGCTATAGAAGAGCCTTCATGCTTACAACAGTCTACAACAGTCTACAACATCTCAATCATCTCAGTTTACTTATTCTTTCTTTCTTTTTATTTTATTTTTACTGTTTTATTCAACACTTTCATTTTCACACCTCAGTCTAATAACTCATTCTTTTTTGTTTTTACTTTATTGATTAAGAAAGTGAATTTCCCCCTGGGGATCCATAAACTTCAATAAGGTTCATCTGCATCTTTTTAATGGGACAAAGTCCAACTACACATGAGTTTAGTCATTCTTTAAAGTATCACCATTCATTTACAAGTTATGGTTTGTTATTAGCTTGAAGCACATTTTGCAAGGTTAAACTTCTATTTTCATTTCTCAGAAGTCTCCAGATTGTAACTGCCACAACATTAAAACTAAATTATTTCAAGATGAAACTAAAATGAGTCCACTGCTCAGCAACAAAATCCACATTATAAACTACAAATGTCCATTTACTACAGTAGCTCATGCTGATAAAAATATTACTGCCTGGGTGGAATATTTTTATCTTAAAACCCTGACTGGCAGCCAGCATCACTGACATAACTGGGCTCAAGTGCAACAATGCAGGGAGCAACTGTCCTGCACTGCAGCTGTCCTGGGTGAAGGGGGCATCAAGCCGAGGAGGGACATGCTGACCCCACACCCTAAAGCATCTGTGCCCGCTCACTCAAGCTGGCACCCGCAGAGCTCAAACCATCAGTCACTGACAACAATACAGAGGGAGGAGTCCAGCTTTGACTGGAGTAAAAACCACAGGCTCAGAAGCACCAGCACATTCACACTGCCACTGAACCATCTTTTCATTTGTCTGTCATAAATTAAAACATTAAACAAACACAGCAGGCACCAAAGACTGCAGTTCTGAGATGGAATTATGATGAATAATGGAACTATGACATGGATATGTACACAAGTGTGTCTATCTATAGGCACAAACTTTTTTTTTTACATCCCAAATACCAAAAGTCTCTCTTTCACACACACAGAAACCCCTCAGAACAGAGACTTTGGAAGTGAAGCTATGCTGCACTGAGGAGCCCTGCCTCCTTCTCCTCCTCCTCCTCCTCCCTCTCACCCCAGTGTTGCAGATCTGTTAGTCAGGGGCTGGGGAGTTTTCAGTCTCCAGGGGCACATCCCTCTGAACCGCCTGCCAAGCTTCTCCTCTCCCTCCTCCATCCTCTCATGCTCTGCTCTCTGTCTTTGTTCCCCTCTTGTTCCCTCTTCCCACTTCGTCTACTCCTCATGTTCAATCCCTTTCGTGACTTCTGCCTCTTTTTTGCATCCATGATTTCCTTCATTTAATCGTACTTTCCCCCCACTTTTTGCTTTCACACTCCTATCTGTTTTTCCCTCCTCTATCCTTCCGTTCCTCTTCCTCTCCCAGTGATCCAGCTTTGCAGCCGTGCATAATTAGGCCTAAACACAAGCCTGCGCAGGCTCACATCTGGAAGGAGTTTGGACATGGCAGTTTCCTACCAAGACGACTAAATATTTAGGTTGAGAGTTACTGCGTGTGGATGAACTCATGATAGAGGGCTGGGAAGGGGAGAGAAACGGGGAACTGGAGATAAAGGGAAAGAGGGAAAGTGGGATAGATGGCTGGAGCTCAGGGTGGAGGACTGAGAATAGTCTAATGCATCATTAAACTAGTGATAAGTTTATACAACTGTAAAGTCTGATTCACAGTAATGTAATCAAAGAGCAGCACAGCCATTCACAGATATGACCCACCTCGACGAGCCAAAGGAGAAGGTGATAATATTGAGGCGAGTGGTTGCTGCTTTACGGCTGGCAGGAACAACAAACAGCCAACTAATAGTTTTAATAAACAAATCCCCATTGGGATTTCCCATGAGGCTGAGGGGCCTCAACTGGAATGTTCACAGGGGCCAGCTGTTGTGCATTACATGTAGCAGCCGGCCCCGGAAGCCCTGGGCCTGGTGTCCTCCAGCCCTCGCCCGCTCAGCATGGAGGACAGCATTCCTCCGATCCACCTCAGGAGAGAGGGCAGCAGTGCTGGCTGTCAGGCCGCCCGATGTGGGGAGGGACCAAGGTGGTGCAGGGCAAGGGGAGTGCCCCTGCTGCACCTGGGATACTGTCTGTAGTCCCTAAGCTGACTAAGGAATGTCAGGAATAACACGAATATCAACACAACTTCTCACATTCCACATCTGGAGCTAATGTCATGAACTACAATGAGAGCGTGGGCGCTTCAGGAACTCACCGAATCTTTAGGAAAATGAACTTTCCAGACACCAGTGCTCCCAGAAAGGTAAAGAAAATGGCGGATTATGACAAAAACTGTTTGCTCCTCAGACAGAGTCAAATAAAAGGTCACAAAATGCTAAACATCTGTAGAAAAACAACTCAACCAAAATTAGTAGGTACAGGGATGGAAGATCATCCAGATTATTCAATCACCTCAGCCACTGCCACCCAAGCCAGTTTTTTCCTCTGCTTTCCAGCAATGTGTTCCCCAGATGTTTATCCTGCTTGTATTAAGCAAGATACATAAGACCCTATAAATGCACTGCTGGCTGGCTTTTGGCTCTCCTGGGGCATAAATCCCCTTACTTTACCTCAAATGCCTGATCCAGTGGGGAAGTTGAACGTGTTTTAAAACTATGCCCATGTGCAGCTCAGCAATGCTCCCACTAGGTCAGAGCACACAGACAAGAACATACTGTGGGAACAAGCAATGACTTTAAAAAGTCTGAGCAGCTGTGAACAAAGTGCAAGATTAAATTCCTTGAAACTGTATGAAAACACCACCCAGAAACTGTCACTGATAGACTGTTAGTTCATTAATCATGACAGATAATGACTTTTGGCTTGTGAATCTGTCCAAACAGACACAAATAACAGCTCCATTATTAATAAATATGTAAATTGGCTCAGAATAATTCTACTGCTGTCTGCTTCACACCAAAGGGTTTAGAGGTCTGCTCTTTTTTCAGAAGGCTGAGTCAGGGAGACATGGTATGAAAGGAACGGACTGACCCACAGAAAAGGACAGAGCCTGATAATAAAAAAAGAAGAAAATGTGTTTCTTTTTATTCTTGTTTACAAGACCAAGTCCATGTGGTCCATGTGCACAGGGTGGTAGAGGGAGGAAGAGGGAGCGGGATGCAGAGTGAGTCCGATTTAAAGTGACAGAGCTGTGTCAAAGAGGCAGGAACAGATGATGGCTACAGTCAGCCTGCCCTCACACTGATCTGCTTATAATGCTTTACAGAGTGGAGACATGCAGCCCTCCACTACACACTTAAACTAGATCAAGATGTAAACTTATGACCTAACAAGTCCTATTACTGCAACAAGTCCCCAGTACAGTTAAAATTTAGGCCACGAGGTCAAACTCATGGGTGTGTGGGCCTGGTCTACACAGTGAACCCCCATGTGGAGATGTTTGTTTTTGCATACTTGGATTTTAATTTATTACACATCAACATGTCAACTCATTCATCCAAATTGATTCTATGGCACATTGTGTCACACAGGATGTTAGAGTTCACTCTTCAATAAGGCAAAATCATGTTTCTGTGTGTAGAAAATGGAATGTAATGTGATTGGTTGAAATATATAAAGCCTATATGGATATTAGAATAAGGTCAGCAGCCAAAATGATCACAAAAATTAGGGCTTAAAGGTAGATCTCATCCCTTGTAGTTACCAAACTTACAGAGTAACGGTCCTGTTGGGCAGCAGACTGGCATCAGGAGGTTCAGACAGCTCCTCCTTGCTGCAGCTGACTCTTCTTCCAAACGCCTGGACGCCACCGTGCGCTTTGGACCGCTCATCTGTGCAGCTGCAGCCACTCGTAGAGGCGATCAGCCCGGGACAAGCCTGGGAGAGCCTCGGCTCAGTGGCAAACACAAGCAGCAGCATCAGCACCAGACGCCGCGGCAGCAGAGGGATGCCAACGCCGGGCGCAAACATTGTCCTTCGGCTGGATCTCACCTCAGCTGCACCTCCGCCTCCAGTCATCCCATATCTCCACCATGAAGTTCTGAGAGGTCTTGAACAGGATAGGGGTGGGGGATTTTCTCTTGAATGAATATGGCAAACTTGGAAGATGTTCAGTTTGACACCTCTCAAGTATGAAGTCTCATTATCGCAGCAGGAATAAGCACCTTGGTTTTTCAAGACTGTCCTGTTATGTCATGGCGCACAACTCTGTCTGGTCAAGATCATAAATCCAAGGGATGTGTCCATCCAAAACTCCACAGCGGACACAAAGACGCGGTATTCTGTTGTTAAAAGGTTGATGGTCGTATTAAAATCTATTCCCTTACAGGATACTTGAGAGGGTCCAGTTTACTGTTATCTCTTAAAATTATTCCAAAAGTTGCAGAGTTTCAGTACTGAGTAGTTACAGCTACAGTTGAAGCCACACTGTCATCTGGATGAAGAAGGAGAGGAAAAAGTAATTCACAAACTTTTTTCAGTTGCACCGCAGTTTTTCCTCAGTATTTTTTCTCCGATCTGGGAGGTCTCAGACTTCTATCTTGAGAAACGTGTCATAAAATCAAAAAAAGAGAGAGAGAAAAAAAAAACATACATCAGTTCGGACAAGAAGTGAAATTGTCTGATTCGGTTCCTGCGTAATTCCCAAAATCTAGCGGTTTTTGCCTGCTTGCCTCTGTCACACTGAAACTCACTTAGTTCTAGCCCAAGTGCGCCCATTCCGTCTCCGTCTGCGCTCTGGTCCCCGCGGTCCTAGCGCATCCAGCTCAGCCATGGACAGACCAGAAGGAGGTCTCACATGTGACCAGGCGGTAAACCCACCTAAAAACCACTACAGCCACCTTCATCAGACTCCACAAAGACAAACGGACTATTGTTGGATGGTGCGCACACCCCCGTCCAACCGAAAGAAATTTACGCACTTGCATTTTTTTTCCTGAATCTCTTGTGAGTGTTTCATTTTAATTTTTTTTATGATCATGTTTTGACCTTTACTTTTGTATGAAGCCATTGTACGTGCATGTGATAGGCCTACTCATGGGCCTTAGTTAACAGGAAGAAAATTACTTTTAAGATCATGCGTAAAATACAGGTATAATCTGGATATTTTCCACATTTTTCCCCTTTTGTTTTTTTTTTTTTTTTTTTTTTTTTTTTTTTTTTTGTTATATCAGTAACTAGAGAGCCTTGGTTTCAGTGTGTCTCTATAGGGGAGTAAAAATAAAGTTATGAATGAAAGCTACAGGTCTCTTGTGTATTGTCTGTTACTCCAGATCAAAGCCTTCTCATTGAATCAGCGGGAAGGGGAGGAAGCAAATCCCTTTACAGATATAGTTCAGTAAATTGTTACTGCAGAAAGAGTTATGGCAAAAGAGAGCAGTTTGATCTTTAAAACATATAACAGTGTGGTGACATGTTGTAGATGATCTTTACAAGTTGTTTTATACCCAACTGGAGGCTTTTGGTAACAGGTCATTTTTTTTATGATGATGGGTTTATTGTCAGTAACACAGGGGCAATTGACCTTAAAATGTAGATTAAGTTTTTATTCTGGGAAGAAAAACTGACCCAGTGCATTCAGAGTCATATGTGTATAGGGTTGTGTTTGTTATCTAA
This sequence comes from Sphaeramia orbicularis, assembly GCF_902148855.1. Classification (NCBI taxonomy): domain Eukaryota; kingdom Metazoa; phylum Chordata; class Actinopteri; order Kurtiformes; family Apogonidae; genus Sphaeramia; species Sphaeramia orbicularis. Next base: position 31,289,669 of record NC_043965.1, read on the forward strand.
CCCAATGTGATGTACTGTATGTCAGTGATGGTATCACATGTTGATACCAGACCAACACAAACCAAATGCTTTGATTTAGAGATCTTAGAGGGGGAAATTCTTAAAAAACCCAAATCCTTTGTTGAAAAGAATAATGTTTTTTAAAAATACAACATTTCTGTCCCAGAACGAACCGAGTACAATCCAAAAAATACAGGGTGATCATAAACTTCCACAAGATCCCCCTTTCACATTTTTGCTTATGTGTATGGAAACCTCTCAAAATACTGGACTCTGAGGATTTATGTTTTAAAAATACTTTTTGATATGCGAGAGGCCCGGAGAGGATGGAAGCTGAGGCAATTGAAATCTGGAGAGCATTTCAGAATATGAGAAGGTGAACCAGGAAAGCGTTTGAGAGGGGATTTTAAGCAATTGAGCTTGACATGTATTCACTGACATAGTCAAACTGCAGGCACCTCAGTCATGCGAGCATGGCCGGCAGTATAATGGTGCTCTGTGCTCTGACCCTCACAGTGGACCCGGGTTTGTTATTCCTGTATATGATACTGTACACTGGAGCGGGCTCAAAAAACCAGCATGATTATTGAAAGAAAGCACAGGCAGTGGATGGGCGCCTGCTCAGCAATGAAACAGAGGGCTGTTTATCCAAGCTGTTAAATAAGGCTTCAAGTACAACACCCCCCTCTAACTCCACTAGGCCCAAATCTCTCTCATCTGGAGAGCACAGTTTCCATTTAAAATGTCACGTCCCAAACTGCACATTACATCAAATTGTACTTAATGGCATCCAGACAAACTTTAATGTCGTTCCAACATTTTCTCTATGCACCCCACAGCCTTCTCTCTGCCTATAGCCAAGCGAGCAGTCTCTCTTCTCCCCGTTCCACATCTGGACTCCATTCCAGGTGGAGTATTGGGAAAGGGGAGAACGTTGGAAAGGAAAGGTGGAACGCGGAGGAGCTTGGAGGCTCCAAAAGTAGAACTGAGATCATGTCTGAGGGGTGATTTGGTGGGAGTTACGCAAGCTTTGAGATGACTATTTGGTGATCACTGTAACTCAAACGTTACAATGGAAATATCTGTTTTGTTTTTCAGCACAATCAGAGACGTGAACCATACTGAGTGAGCACTGAGACCGAGGCACAGCTCAGGCTAATGTTTTTGCCAATAAACAAAAGGAAAGCATCTGTTCTGGAAGCAAACATCACGCTCTGTAAGACTCTGGCCTGTTGCTGAGGGTCACAGTGGAGTTTCTTGAGGAGCCTGTGACATCTAGTGGTGTGTTTGGAATTACACCTAGAGCCCACCCTCTGTGAACAGCTCAGTCCTGCACTTATGGGCATTTCCTGGTTGCCTGGTTTTAATTATGGGTTTATGGGAATTTTAAAGCTGCTGCTTCCTCTATTTATGGGGTGATCAAATAAGGTGTCATATTTTCAGAAATAAATACATTGCATCAACACAATTATCATCAGGCGCAGATGGAAACAGAACAGTGATGGTTATGGATGTCACTTTAAATCAAGTATGTAAACTGTTGCAAAAATGATTATATATTGTATGGATTTCTATGTGCAAAAAGAACATAACTGATTATTTCTCTTTTTTTTTTCTTTTTTCTTTCTTCTTCTGTGTCTTGTCCAGCATCACAACAGTGGCTGCTTTTTTTGTGCTGAACAAATTTGCTTTGCCAAGGGCAACTTCATAAAGTATATGAGGCTCCCCTTGATATTCTACTGTCTTTATTTTGTGTTCTGTTGAACCACATTTTGATGCCGGATCTGACATGAAGGAATAGGGGGAAGGAGAAGAAAGAGGGAGGAGAGAAGGAAAGAATGAAGGGGGAAGAAAAGGGAGGAAGAAGGTGGTGAAGACCCTGACAAGGAAATATCAACACTGCTAACAATAACAACTGTGGTAATAATTATAATGGCAACAATAACTAGAACAAGAACTGAGTAAACTAGGCAGAAGAGAAAGAAAGGAAGAAATTACAATAAAATAAAATAAATAAGACCTATTAAGAAAAGAAAACATGAACAGAATATCAAAAACGACAGCCCAAATAGCATCAGCAACAAATCCACACAACATCAACAACTGATTATTTCTAATGTGTAAAATTTATAACCTAAAGTTTTCTATCTACACGTCTATAAAAGTAGTAATTAAATAAACCTATGATAAAAATACTAATTGGGCTGTATTTGTATGGATAAAATGTGCAAATGCAGGTATAATTCCAGATACACATTCTGAAAACTTATCTAGCAGATGAGTCTAAGTGATGGATGTGAGTATTGTGTAACTGTGGTGATGCTGCCCTCTTTTGGCTAGCACAGTAAAAACAACACCCTTTTTTACTTTTACATACTCACACTGACAATGCAACTTTTAATACCCCACCTCCTTGAATTCAACTTCAGCATCAAGGATTCTTCATGTTACTATTTGATTTGAACTCATACATTTCATATTTCATTTTGTCTGCTTCATTTTATTTAATGTTTGTCACATTCAGGCTTCAACATGTTTGAGAAAATGCTGGTACAATGAAGCATTCACTACTTTCTCTGATTGACTGAACACACTTAGAGATGAAACATTTCAGGTGTAACTTTCTTCTGTAACCGTGTCTGCAATGTGTCCAACAGTTTGTCTAATAGACTTTGTTGCATTTCAAGATGCATTACATTCGCTGTTGTGGACAATAGAAGACTACAGTCAGACCAGCATCCTCCTCCTCCTCCTCAGCCAGGTCCTTTGTGGCAGTGCTTTGTCTTATTGAAATGTGCACACACGTCCCTGGAAAAGTTGTCATCTTCAAGGCAGGATGTGTTTCTCCAAAATCTGAATGTACCTTTCAGCGTGAGTTAGTGGTGCATTACAGAAGCACAAATGACCTTTGCCCTTTGCACTGACAAAACATCAGAACATGACAAATTCTGGCTTCTGGTCTTGTTGCTAGTAATGGTTAGGAAGGACCTTTTTAACTTCAGTCTGGAACATACAGCGTCCAGTCCTTAAAAAAAAAAAGATAGACGTACTAAAATAAAAATAAAAACGAACCTGTGATACTGACGCCTCCAAAGCCAAAGAATACAACGATGTTTCTGGACACATTTAACATAAGGCTTGATTTGGCTATAGATGAATAATGCTTCTTGGATCAGAGATCACAGGCATTCATCTTTGGTTTGACTCCTTGCACTTTACACACTGAAATACGTTCAGATTTATCTACACTTTTAATTCTGTTCTGGACTGTGGAGCTGAAATATCTTGTTCTATTCCCATCCTTTTTTGAAGAACATTGTTTTTAAATATTTCAGTGATTTTCCCCAGACTGGCGGCCCTCATGCCATCTTTGACCTTCTCTGGATGCTGCTTTGATACCAAAATCAAATCAGTTTTTTCAGATCACATTGTTACTTATTTTTTATCCCCATAAGCCATTATTTGCCACCGTCTAAACTTCTGCATCAGTAGGCAGGACACAACATGGAATATGTTGCACTAAGTCAGTGGTTTCCAATGTTTTTTGGCTCGTGAACCCATTTTAACATCACACATTTCTGACAACCCCGGACATTAAAAACTGATTAATTTGTTTCTGATCATGCAACAGTTTGTTGCAAATAAACGTTAATTTTAGACAACATTTAGTCTATATAATGTATATAATTATGGACGGAGGCAGAAAAGCCAGGTGTAAATTACTGCACAAAGTGGGAATTTGATTTTCCTTGGTCAGGATATGTACAGTCAGTCCAGCTGTGATTTACAAGGCTGACAATTAATACTGAACAAACAAGAACTCAAACTATGAATTATGAAAGAGCTGCAGCATCTGAAACCGACCCCAAAAAACATTTGAAAGATAAACAGTACCACAGTGCTTCAGTTTCAGCTTCACAGTTTGTCATGTCTTATGTATTGTGATTGTCTCTCAACTCGCCATATATTTTTTATTAGTAATTTTATTTTTATCAATTACTAGACATTTCAGGCAACTCCATTTGAATTACAGGCAACCGCACATGGGGTCCAACAGCTATCAATATTTACTATCCTTTTTTTGTCCTTTTGGGGTTGTGTGATTCACTCTACTAATGTGCTCAGTGTTCTGCAGATGTGTGGAACACCTATACTGGTCAAACCTGTCTTCTTAGCACATGGATGTGGCCAATCCCATTTTTTAATGAACGCTGTCGCTGTTAAGGGATTACAATTTGGAGTAAACACCCTGAGGAGCATGTTGACATTTATGAAATAAATATGACATCTGAATAGTGACTGGGACCACTTATGGTTGGCTTTCTGTTCAAATGTCTGTCAATTAAAGAGACCAGTTTGTTTGACCAGTCTGTTAACATTTCAGTCTTATCTTATGCCCGATTAGGTTTTTCATTTCACTGAGGTTATAATCACCACATTAAAACAACATTCTCAACTAGAAAATGCAGGGAATATGTATTAAAAATGTTCCCACTTTGCACAGACCATCATGTCAAGTATTCAGTGGGACTTTGTTTTGCACTTAAATGAACTTCCCTGAACTATTTGAAGCAGATAAGATTAGGTTTCTGCACTAATCATAGTGTTCTGCTGGTTTTAATCAGCATATCCTCCCGAGACACAGCAATGCATTTTTGTCCTCTGTAGGGGACAAGAGTTTTACAGCTTTATTTATAAAAAAAAAAAAAAAAAAAAAAAAAAAGAATGCTGTCCACTGCAAAGGACATTGCATAAAAAAATTAAAAATCTAACTGAAAAAACTGTTGCATCATGTTGTTTCCAATCAAGACAATTACGAAAAAAAAAAAAAAAAAGCCAGAACTTTTCCTTTCCTGGGTCTCAGAAGGATATGACAAGACGGTTTTATATTGTTTGGGTGTTTTGTTTTGTCATGGGAATCAAGGCCACTCTAAATTCTTTTCATGCATGGGTCTGTTTTCTTTTTTACGCACATCTCACCTGTATTTTGGGGAGCGTATCTGTTCCCCAGTATCTATGTAGGGTTAGGTGAAACTAGTGAAATGTCACTGCCTGTAATTCTGGTTTGTAGGCCTTTGTCCCTGCATATGGAACTACATTCCTATCATGTATGTTGGACTGGGGAACATAGGGCTGTCTCTGATTACCTCATCACTAGTTTGTCGTTAGGATTTCTTACACTATTCAGGTTTCTGTGGCAGCAGAACCACAGAGATTACCGGTGACACCAAAATGGCTTTTCAGCAGACATTTCAGCTTGACTCCACAGGTATAACACAGGTGATCCTAAAGGCATTTATGATGGATCAGCTCCATTTCAGTGTCCCAGAAAGTCTCATCAGTAAACAAACACATAAACCAAAACCCTGAGGGTGATGCACATGCATGAAATGAAGCCACCATGAATTCATCCATTACATCTGTTCACTTACCACGTACAAGTAAATAAAATTAGCACAACTTGTGTCTTCATGCTGAGAAAAGTCACATTTGTTCAAAGAAATCACTCATTTGGAAAGATTAATGAAATGTGTTAAATTAAACTGTTGGTGCAGGAGTGTTTTTAAAGCGTACTACAGACAGTTTTTGCATTATCCAGTTCACACTGATGCAGGAGTTGAGTCAAAACACAGTCGATAAAAAAGTTTTACATTGTGTGATTTATTAAGTGCCACATGAAATGCGAACATTATTATAGTGTATCTCTGAGTACTGCTGCAAACTGGACAAGTGTACTATAGTATCAAATCTTTTCACACTAAATGTCCTGTGCATACATTATGCATTAAAATGGCCTATATTATAGAATATTGTTCAATCACAAAAACATCAAAAATATTTGTTTAGTGAACAGTTCTATAGTCCCTCATAAGCAACAAAATAGCAAAAAAAAGTCAGCAATTTTTTTTCATTATTTCTATTAATATATTCTGCTTACAAAAGAAAAAAAAAACAGAAAAACTGTGGAGCTTTTGGCCTTATTCTAGCACAAAGTTCACAATCTCCTTGGTGTCTGCAACAACTTGAACCCCCCTTTCTTTCATCCCTCATTCTCACGCTCACACATACATACACACAGATGCCAGGAAGGCATGCAGAAGCTATCGCACTCCTGCATGTGAAAGCATGCACCCATACACACCCACAAACCCCACACATGTTCACACACAGCACAGTCTGTGTACAGTACTTTTTAACTGGCATGGAGTATAGGTGACATTTGGTCCCTTTTCATTTGCAGAATATCCAAACAGCCATATTTCACTATTTCACTGGGATTTTGTAGTTTGGGACCAGTCCTGTTGAGTCTACCACACAAACATTGGTGTTCTGTTAGTTTGACCTTAGGACCGTTGGATGTGATTTCCATCTATGGCAGCTGTGCATTATTAGAGCTAATAATACCTAAAGAGTTGTGGAGTCGGGGCCATATGAAAAAAACAAGCCCCAGTTATTATACAGTTATAAAAAAGGCAAGAAAATGAAACATAATATTGCAAAGTATGGTTAACTGTGATCAGAAAACAAAATCCACTGGCATATCATTGACCACAGTCCACCTCCATGTTCATCCCAAGGTCTATCATTTGAGTTGGATGAGTTGGACCTTCAGGCAGGCAAGCAGCGCTCTATGTCCAGAGTGAGGCAGGTGAGGAACGGCAGACTCATTGGCGAGGGGACACGGTGGATCGTGGGGAACTACCGGGGCCCTGGTACCTCTGGTTGGCGTGCTTCTCACAGTACATCACATCGTCGACCCAAAAGTGACCTCTCATCCTGAGGTTCAAACCACAATCTGTGCAGGTGTAGCACTCCGGGTGGCGGAAGCGGTCGTCTGTGATTCGCACGGCCTGTGTGCTGTGGAGACAACAGCCAAGTTAGGCAGTAGTAAAACACTCTGATCCATCTGCCAGCAGCGTGAAATGATTCCCTTCATTTCCAATTCAAATCAGCTTGACAGTGACCAAAGAGACAAACCATTGTTAGTTAAACTACAGTACTCAGGTCAACAAAGAAACATTTTTATCACAAAATCTGAAATTTTGGTATAGAAACAAAGCTTTGCCTTTGGAAAGTCATTCTAATGTGAATATTTTGAAAAGATAGTTTTTACATGCGTCAAGTCTCATTATCTTACATAAGAGTTTTGTTAAAACAAACTGTATATTTGTGAGTTGCTTTGATACAAGATGCATTTAAACACAACTTCATCCAAAATTCTTTGTGTGCACCATTAGCAAAATTATGAACAACACAGGAAAGATGGACCATCTGCTCAAAACCATTATCTTTCAGTTCCAAATCTAACAACATGTAGATCACTGCAGGGGGAAAATGGCATTTTAACAGATTTTACTTCACAACTGAGGGAAGACAGTTTATTTAGTTTCTTTGATTGCAGCCTTATTATTGTCTCTACATAAAAATGCTATAATACATACACACCTGATCAAAAGTTTTTACATTTTTAATCAGCTGATGAACCAAATATTTCAGTTTAATTGTTGTTTTCAACAAATTGCTTACTCCCATTTCTTCTTGCATTTTGAAACTCTACTTAGAACCTTTTTAAGATCCAACAGTGCAAAATGTGAATTCTTGCAATTTTTCAACTGGTCTTCAAATTTTGATCAGGAGTGCATGTGCAGACAAATTATTGATGAGCTTCCTATACTGACATTTTTCCACCGTTACTATCATATATGTACAGGGAGAGAAAAAGGACTGAAGAATACATAGTAGCATAGTTGCTGTAATTTACCAAACTCATCAGTTGTACCTACAGTAACCTGACAAATGTGAAATGAGATCAATTTTTTTAAAAGCAGATGTTTTCAGTTGTTTGTAGTTTGCAGTTTGTTGTAGATCCATTCATGAAAGCTGTAATAAAATAGGTTTTTTGGAGTCTGTAAAGCATACACTGGAAAAAAATCAAAATCTTACCAAGTGCATTTTTCTCATTTCTAGTCAAAATATATCATCAAACTTAAAATAAGACATAATCACCTAAAGAGTAACTTTTCACTGAGATAATTTTCACTTGTTCCATTAGCAGATTTTTTGCTTGAATTAAGCAAAAAAATCTTGAATTAAGCAAAAAAAAAAAAAAAAAAAAAAAATCTGCCAATGGAACAAGGGAAAATGATCTTGGTGAGATTTCTTGAAATAAGATTTTCAAGATCTATTGTCTAAAAATAAGGTCTTATATCTCACTGAAAAGTTACTCTTTAGGTGATTATGTCTTATTTCAAGGGCGATGAGATATTTTGACAAGAAATGAGAAAAATGTACTTGGCAAGCTTTAGATTTTTGCAGTGTATCATGTGAGGAGGATTTGTGTGAAGCTGACATGTGTTAACACAAGTGTGAAAACCCGTACATTACCGCCACAGATCACAATCATGTAAAGACATTCTTACACAATGCTGGTGCCACACTTCTCACAGGTGTGGAATTTGCTGACGCCGGCCACTGGTGGGTGCACTTTGGGGGTGTTGGGAGAAAGCTTTCCTGGGAACCGCAAGGCCGCCTCTGGAGTCAAACACACAAACAGAGCTGCTCATAGGGATGTTCTGACAGGTCTGTGTCTCTTTGTTCATCACATCAACACTTTACGACACTGTCTTCTGTCAGTACTGCCCTGCTCGTGTGGAGCTTGTTTACGATTCCCACTAGTCATCACAAGCTCATCACCCTTGGGACACGTTTCATGTGATGGTTTCCACACATTGGTCAACACATCATGAAAGAATGTTATGCTATCTGGATTCATTTGTCGTCACATTTATCAAAGTAAAAAGGGGAAAAAGAGGACAGATGCATTCCATGATATGCTTTCGGAGTGTGAACTACAGACAGGGGAGCTTTTCCCTCAGCACAGGTGATGGCCATATGGAATATCTGCTAGCATGATGCACTTTTGACACGGATGATTTCAAGATGGGGATGCAGCAGTTAACAGCAGGATGTGACATAAATTATAGTGCATTTGACATAATAGCTACATTGTTCTCTGCAGTGTAAATGTATTCAATTAACACATTTTACACTAAACACTAATAATAAAGATGACAGATATTCACACAAAATATTTGAATCTTTTATTGCTACTATGGAGCCTAGTATTGCATGATGAATATAACATTTTTTATTGACAATTGTAAATGCTTCCAACCTTTCTCATCAGCCTCCAGGACCTCTTGCAGCATTTTAAACGTGGTGGATTGTCGAGGTGCTGTGCGGAACTCCTTATTCTCCTGGATCATCTTGTACACTTCTGAGTCCTTGTCAAACTTGCGCATGGCAAAGTCGGAGTTCAAACTGCTGCAGAGAAACACATAAAGGTCAATGTCACCAGGTCACAAATCATCTAACGCTTACATTGCTCTGGGAGATGTGCTCCGTAAAACCTGCATGTATGAAAAAGTGAATCTGGGTTAAGTGAATCCAGAGGAAATGAAGTACGGAGCAGCTGCTGCCTTTCAGACTTTGACCTCCAAGTATAAAGTCTGTTGATTGCACACCACAGGAAGAAGGCCAAACAGTGTAAGTTGTGCATACGCTCAACAGGATCACGCACCTATCCAATTACAAGAGGCACTGCTCTGATTTAGAAACTGCCTTAAGGAAAAAAAATCCAAGATTATAATATGCAAAAGTTCATATGATGACTTGGCACAAAGTGGAAACTGTAGACTATATAAGAAATCCTTTCAAATGCAAAACACCAGCGGTAAAGTCTTAACCATACTCCAGCCAAAGTCCTATAACTTTGCATGCTATGCCCTTTTCCAGCCCATCACTGCACAGAAGTGGGAAGACTACAAAGGAAGACTTCAGCTTGTGGCACATACTGTTAGCAAATTTAGAAATTAGCAAGTACAGCGTGGCTCATTTACGAGAAACATTCTTTACCCCTCATGCGGTGGAAAAGCAGTTACTTTTTACTGTTTCTGCTAAACTTAATGTGTGGCTGAACACCAGTTGCTCCCTGACACTAGTATAGGAACATGTTCCTTACATTCTGGACAGACAGCTGTATTTATCAGTAAACCAGAGAGACCCAACACAGGATTTATCTGGAGGGAGCTGCTGAGTGTTTGCTGTCAGTAGAAACTGGTTGGGCCGGCACAGTACTTGGATCAGGTGTGGTTTTATAGCCTACCTTTCACCTGTGGCTAAATGTGTTACAGAATCTGTCAACTTAAGAGGACTGTCTGTCCCTCCTGTTGTCACATACAACAGATCTGCACTAATATTTACTGCTCAACTTACACCTGTGGTGTGAAGAATCAGTTCAGACACAATGCCCTAAACCATCATTACAAACTGCCTGTTACGGCACTGAATGTAGAGGCACTCTTAATGCTGACAGAAGACAGAAAGATGGAAGAAAAAATGGATCTGTTTTGCTCTACAGTAATGTATACATGGACACGATGTACAAAATTACAATAGGCCAGCAAGTATTCAGACAGGGATTTTTTTTACATTTGCATTGCATTCCTGAAGTTTAAGCTTAAACACCAATTTTAGGCTTTTTTTTTTTTTTTTTTTTAGAAGTGTTGGGATTCTGGCCCATTTTATACATAATCATGTACGTCTGGCAAATTCGCATGAAGTCCTTTGTGTCTTAATGTGTTTAATATGTGTTGTTTCCGTCTACATTTCAGCACTAGACACTTGATTGCCGCTAATTGAACATGGATGAAACAGGAGACAGCAAACAGACAAGACAACAAATATGCAACCAAGGAAATGTTCAGACCCTTTCTTCTGTATCACCGAACATGATTCAAATTGAAAACAGACCTCTATAGCACACCCTCCACCCTCAGCAATCCATTTCCCTTTTCGCTTCGCTCACCATCCCTCCTGACATGCAATCTCAAAACAAATGGAAAGTCTAGGTCAAATGGGAGGAAAACAAATAAGAGTGAGGGTCAGAGAGAACGGCATTCATCTGAACAAACACTCCTATACACTGAAGTGGAAGTGATTATATTTGATGAAGTATGAGTGAACTTGGTAGGGGCTTGTCATCTGGGAATTATGCTTGTAAATGTTCTCACATCTATATAATGTCTACATCAGAGACAAACATCTTAGTGGTTTCCATGCACAGACTGGGAACAATGATCTAGTCATAGCAGAGACTCAAAATGCGAGTAGTCAAAACATTTCTAAGATCACAAGGCTAAATTCCAACCACATTTCTCGAAACAGTTTCCTTGCAGCATGAATGTAAACCACAGCTAGTGTATTCTGACAAAAGAATTAAAAAGAACTTAAACTTAAACTGACAACACTCACCTCAGAAAGAAAGAGGAATAGACCGTTCTTTCCAGTGCCTGTATGTCTAATGCTCCGACAGCAACTCAGTATAACTCAGAAAAAATATTGGCGCACACACAGATGGAGAACACACACCTCTATCTACACCAGACGAGACAGAAAAACAATAGCCTGACTGAAAGGTGTGCCCCTGGGCTGAAACTCATTGGCCACGCGACATAAAGGGGTGGGTAAATGGGTGTCACTGGGTCTGCGATTGGCTGGAGAGGAGCAGGGAGAGGCTTGGAGTGCAGGCTGGGGGCTCCGGACTGGGGGCCAATTAGGGGGAGAAGTAAAATCAGACTTTTTAGGGAATATGTGGTGTTTGGATATGACTACAGTTGCTGACACGTCATATCACTTGGTGCGGCTGCACAGGGGGGAACTGGGGCCAAAGTCAACCATCCTGCACTGTGAAAACACAGGCACCAGGCTCTCCAGCAGAGCGAGTGGACACAAAGGATTGTATGAGCGAGTAAAAGAAAAATTTAATTCCTGCTGTGGTAAAAAAAAAACAACAAAAAAACATTGGTGGGTCTAATTGAACACAAAAAGTATCCAGAAGGCATTAGTTGCAGTTGCACATGTGAAATGTGTCACATTACAGCTCCATCACCTCATCAGAGGGGATAGAGCTGCAGGTGGGGGACACAAAATAGAATTTCCCAAAGGCTCAAAGTCATTTGCAAAGTTTGCACAGAACACAGCTGCAAACAGCTGTAAGTACCAAAAGTCAGCTGTGCAATAGCATTCATAAGCTGACTCAGTATTATACAGGAATGGACTGATTAGACAGATTTACCAATACATCTGGACCTTTAAATGCCTGTCCTATTTTTTTTTTAAAGGACAAAATAATACAATTCAGACTATGAATTGTATTTAGATGGGATGCTCAGCTAAGTCCAGGTAATGTATGAATACATAGTATTAATACACTAACTTTATATTCACCAATAAACATTTTAAGCAGCTTTTAAATATTTATCTTTATTATGAAGCTTTTTTATAGTCCAACAATGTGCAGTGTGTATATGTATGAGTTATAGGAGGTACATGTATATGTCCATTGGTGTGCACTGTATGCTACATGCTTAGGGGTTGTGATCTTTGTTGTGCAACAGTCTGTATGTTGAATTTTTTGCTAGGATGTTTATTTATGCACTTTTGCTCACCTCTCCCATTTTTGTGTGCAGCACTTCATCACCATGTCTTTTAAAAGTGCTATATAAATTAAGATTAATTTCCTTAGTAACTTCTGTCCAAACAGTAATATACATAATTCTATATTGCAGATCACTGCTGTGCTATGAAAAAAAACAACAACACATGGCTCACAACTTAATAACAACAATAACGAAACAATCTGTGGTTAAATTTGTGAATTCATAGTAAGAAGCTGAATAATAAGTAGGTTAATGTACAGTGAGATAGTAATTCCAAAACAAACTCCTTCAGTGCGATCCAAAGCCCCTATGCTGTGCGTTGTGGTCCTGCATCACTCTGTTGAGTTTATTTTGCAGTAACGCCCACTGTAAAACATAACCATTAATAAAACTTAATTCAACCAAAACTGTCACACCATATATGTGTTGAGTTAGTGCCAGAGCTGCTGATTCAGCTATATTATGAAGTACAGTTAATGCAAACTGTGCAAATAATCTGAATAATGGCAGTTTATTCAATCACTGTTTAGGGTTACATTAATATCCTTGGACTATAACATGTAGCAAAAAATATTAAAGGAGGTACAACAAATTTGAAATGCTTTAATACAATACTGATGGAGGTGATGTTAGCCGTCTTTACCTGCGACGAGGGGACATAGGTACATCTGGATCAATGGGGCTGTGTGGAGAGTAGCGTCCTGGTGGGGTGGGGGTTCTGCTCGACACAGAGTTACTTCTGTAATCTGAAGGAGAGAATTCCTGAGGAAAAAGGAGAACCAACAGTAAAAAGATGAGAGACTGAGCGAGCATGAAAGATAAATGTCCTGCAGCAGCTGAAACCAACTTTACACTCCGGCCTTGAAGAATCTATTGAAACAGTGTACAAGTTCTCAGACCATGATGCAATGTTACTGTAAAAGAGTCACACTATGTTCAGTACAGAAGCAGGAATTCACGGCCAGTATTTCTGGATCACTGCTCCCCCAGCAGCGGATCAATGCTGAATGAATGTAGCATCCTTTCAGGAAGCTCTAAATCTGAGGAGACTGTACTTTATGACAAGGTGGAATAAAACAAGGCTGACACGTCATTATGTAGGATATAGTCATTCGAGATCAAAACAGGAGAGATTTATCAGTGTCTTAAATGAGTTCCAGATGAACTGTGCAGAACTCCCGAGTTAGGCCTTTCTGCTTCATCATCTTTGTCATTTTTGACTTGAGCCTATACAGCTCTACCTGCAGTACAGAGAAAAAAACACGATACACTTTGTATGACTTTGATTTTTTTTTTTTTTTTTTTTTAAATCGCTTTATTTATGTTCTTTACTACCTGAGTCACACCCAACATTCCTCTCCTGATGGTTGCCTCTGTTGACAACTCCTGACAGAGCAACCTCCATCAACATTTAAAAAAAAAAATTTTTTTTATCTTGATTACCATTTATACCAGCACTGTGCTTATCCCCTCAGCTGACAGATGATAGATTGTGTGACAACAGATGTTTGGCACAGACCCTGGTGTTTATTTGATGGGAACGGCAGAGCCAGCATGACCCTCAACAGGTTCCAGATGCAGTGCAAATCTTACATTTATTCATGGTACTTAGAAAACAGTGTCTCTTGTTGTGTGACACAGACTTTCAAAAACATCATTCAACAAAACTAAGTGCTAAGCGTTAAGTTTCTGTGAGCTTGGCATCTCAATTCCAGCAAAGTGAGTGTAACTGAAAACTGACAGATGAGGGCGCCAAATATCTATTCTACACAAACACTCATAACACTCCAAATGTGTCAGTGACATTTATTATTGGTGCTGTTCTTACTGACTCAACTGTCAACATTACAAAGGTTGATCTTAGTTATATTTAATGATGTCATACAAAAGTGCAAGTGAGCCTCTAAAGAAGCTGACCTTAAGCAAATGTTCACAGTCTGCACACCTGGTCAAAGTCTGAAACGCACATAACTCAAGCCAGACATTTTTACTGTCAGGAATCTCCACAAACAAATTGCACCGTCTGGCATCTAACCGTGTCTACCTGTAACACCAACTATTTACTAATCACATAAAATAAACCCACTGCACTTGGACGAAAAAAAGGAACAAACCTCAAACAAACTTCCAGTTTGCTGGGGAAACAAACCAATTACTTTATTTCAGGCCTGTGCACCATCCAGGAAATTTAGACTACGACTCCAACAGCCCACATACAACTCAAGACTACGGCCTTCCTAACGATGTTCCCTCCGTTTTTCTCCTTCAACTGTCACCAGCTGGCATCGATGTTACATAACCTCCGTCCAAGGAAGAAGTGTCTCCACCCAGCTCTTTGAACCGGTACTTGTCTTGAGATTCTAGCTGGAGCTGATGCTGGAGCTCGATGCTGACACAGTGGCACTGATGGAGTCAAAGATTTGTGCGTCCAGTGCCAGCACCCGCTTCCAATTCAGCAACTCTTTGAACAATGTCTCTGTTCTCAATTGAGTCCAATTTTCCTCTTCTTTTTCCTTAGTGAGTGGGCAGATTAGTGGTGCGTGCCAAGAAGCCTTTACCAGAAATGATCATTGCAACGTATCCCTGTGATTTTTCCCAGGATAAACCCAGAATAATAACAGAAGGCTCATAAGATCATATATTCCATATCATCAGAGAACAAGTAGTAGACATCCATGTCCTCTCCTGCTGTGAATCAATCTCAAAGGCATGTACCTGATGGACATACATGCTTAAAGAGAGAGTGAAGCCACACAGTACATGTCTATAAAACCACCATAATGCAAAACAAGCCTATGTTATATAAGTGTCTGGCTACTGAATGTGAATCCTTCATACTCTCCACGAGCACATTTTACAGATAAAATCACAACTCTGATCTATGAGACTCAAGAGGAATGCAATGAAGTAAAGAAAAACAAAAGGAAGTGGGAGAGAGGAAAAACAAGCACTCCGCTGTGACAAGGAGTCAGTGACCTTGTAGGGTTAAAAAAACCTTTGTCTGGACCAACAGAGCAGCTCTCCAATTATCATAATCGTTCATATCATTAGTGTAAACTCTCTGATTCTTGCCTTTTATAGCAGTCATATTTCCCTCAGGCTGACCTAATCATCACTGTTGTAATCATCGTTGTCATCATTATTTTATTGTATGCTCTTTCACATGGTAAATCTTCAAGCTACAATCCATGTGTCCTGACAGTGCCAACAGAGACCCTATGCTTCATACATCAACAAACTAAGGGAGGGGCACAACTGAGCTGAGGGAAGCCTATTATTTTGTCTTGGAGAGGAGCAAGCTTTATAGACGGGAATTTCTCCAGTGGTCTACTGGAGAAAATCATCAGCCAATTCTTCCTGGTTCCTGTGGCTGGTTAGAGGAGGAAGCTCTGATTAAAGCTGAACTGAACTGTAATCAGGAGCCCATAGCACAGCCAGGATCGTTAAAGCCATGTCACTGGTATGAGAGTTGCATGTACAATAACATGCTAACATTCAAATATAAGCTCCTAAATTACTTCTTACGTTCTAATCTAAATTCTCTCTGTAGCAGACATGTCTGCAGACATTAGCAGCAAAGATGGTGGATTAACTGTGGAAGGTTATGCGGTAGACTGGTGTTTATTTCATTCCATTCAACCATTATGTATTCCACAGTCATCCCTGGGCTGGATCCTCTTTTGACCCGAGACAGGCCTACAGTCCTGGAAAATGTGACAGTTGGCAAAATGTGACACCTCCAACTTAAATCTGAAGACGTGAACATAAAATGTGTTGGATCTGGTGTGGTGGCTCTCTTTTTAACAACAGTTTTGTTGGCAAAGTCGACCTCAACGAGTGCAAATGTAAAAGGGCCGGCAATTTCTCAAGGACTGTGGAGGATCTTTCAGCAGTATCTATTGTGTCTTTTTGCTATAGACATTTATTATAGAATGGCGTACATGAGTTTTGTAGAGACTTTGCTCAAGTGACAGCTCTGGAATAATCTGAGCAAGCATGACACTGCAAATACACACAATCCAAACATGAACACAATACTGCAACAGCAGGAGGTATGGGAGGTGGAGGCAATCTATTAGCAGTAGTGTGGCAGAGCGATGCAGGACAAATGAATGAATGTTATCATAGTTATAAAGAGCAGTAAATAGGGGAGCTGTGTATTTCACAGATGTAGCTCTGACAGCCTGAACTATCGTAAAGTTTGATTTAAGCTGACCTTATTTTGTGAAAGTGTTTTGTAAATAAACTTAAATGACATGTTTAAAGTGAGTGAATGAATAGTAAGTGCAACTGGTTTAATGTTTAAGGCTAGATTTACAGCCCAACATGCTGCAGCAGCTCTGAAAATATATCAACAAACCTCTGTCAATGATGCCACTTCAGTTCACCATTTCCTGTTTGTTTGCATCTTCTAGTAAGGGCAGCTGTTTCAGATCAAGGCCCATGGGAGACACTGGGGACAGTGCCAGTGGAGGAGCCTTCAGTCTGGCTCCAAGCAAGCCACTCTGCATCATCATTACCACCCTGCAGCTTCAATTACAGGGCATGGGCGAGCAGCACACTGCAGAGATGCCTAGAAGAGCTCTTATTTTAGGGAGCTTGGTAGTGCTGTACGAAAGTGCTATAACTGCTAATTCACCGTCTCCACCACAGACATGACTGCTGTAATACAATGGGGGGGGGGGGGGGGGCACCAGACATCCTGGGCTGGGTAATAATCAAGACCTGTGTACAGTGTTTCCTATCCAGCAGTGTACATTGGTGGAGGTCCTACGCAAAGACCTGAGGCTGATGGTAACCTACTTGTTATCCACTGTCACTGATGAACTCTGCCCTATAATTATGTCTGAATGATGGTGCATTACTGTGTCCACATTCTGTAACAAATAAAACACAATATACGGCTGAGCACAGGGCATCGTTTTATATCAAAATCCATGTTATTAACATTCTTTTACCTTTTTTACTGCCTCTTATCTATTGCAGCTGGTTTCGGCAAAGTATGATCCATCTTGTTAAAGTGCAGATAACAACTAAGACCAGTTCGATAGTTATAGAGTGACTCCAGCTCAGCCACAGCTGAAGCCCAACGTAATGGCACTGAGGTCAAACAATAAACAAAGACTGATATAATAACAGTATGGAACAGGAAAGAGCTGATGCCCAATTTACCGGCCGGTGTCACCTTCCCTCACCCTCCTCCGCAAAAGCATTCAACATTGGCAGACAAAAGCTACAGATATCTACAATATTAAAATGCACACTGTCCTTCTGCAGCTCTCTCCTCTCTGTCCATGACAAATATAAATATAGGTGACAAGTTGATGTTCCATCTCAATCGAGAAAATAAAAGCCAAAACAGAGACTGAGATTACTTCTGTGATGAGTCCATGGAGTACAGCAATGCAGATACTTTTCACAAATCTTTACAACAACAACAACAACAACAACAGGTAATTACAGTAGTCACACATTTAACACCATCCCTCTCTGAAAACACAAAGGACCTACCGATATCTAGAATCAAAAGCTGAATTTTTAACCAACTGAAAACAGATGCTCAAGTTTTCTTTGCTCTCAAACTGCTTGGATTACAAAACCCTGAGAGGCAATAATGGAATCTTTGCCTAGTGTGACAAAAAGAAAAGAAAAGAAAAGAAAAGAAAAGAAAAGAAAAGAAAAGAAAAGAAAAGAAAAGAAAAGAGAAAACTGGTGCAGCAAAATTTTAACTACATTAGAAATAAAAAAAACTGTTAAACTGAACTTCTCAGTCAAAGTAAATATCTAAAGCCGATACTACCAGTTTGTAAAATATCCTACTGTCATCTCTACTCATCTCACAGCACTGGCTACCATGCACTGCAGATGATAACATAATTCTTCAGGTACCATTTTAAAGGCCTCATGCCAGCACTCACTGCTCCTATATACTATAAATCCATTTATGTGAGCAGCTCATTTCCTTTATTCTATACAATATGAATTTTACAGTCATAGATGGACAAAGCTGTGAAGAGGATTTAGCTTTATAACTACAGGGCATGCTTATTTTGCCTTTTTAAAATGGGAATTGTTGAAGTAAACCTCTTTATAAACAGCACCGAGATCATAACACAGTTCAAAAACTAAGCTCAAGAAGTCAGGCTCAATCTCCTCAATCCTTTTTAATGCTTTCTACATATGAATTCTTGGCCCGGGCTTTCGGCTGTGCAGCATTCAATAACAAGGAATAAAGTGACAGATCTTTGTGGTGCCAATGCTTGTACCTCTCCCTCTCTCTCAATTTCTTCTCCAAGGCCACACACCATCAGAGTGCTCCAGATATAAACCATATGTACAAGATTAGAGACCAAATGAAATGCTTAGAGATGAAGACAACAGGAAGACTGTGAGCATCAGTCACTCTTTACTGGTTAAGACAAAGCTGCTTTTTTCCCTCTATGCCTCTGAGAATTCAGTTCCCACTTTCCGTAACTTGAAGACAAATTAATATGTGAAGAGTTCACAAGCAGATGTTACAAGACAGATCATTAGGCACTCACGTTTCACTGAACGTTGACTTTGTTTTTATCATTTCTAAAGCTCAGCAGATGAATGTGAAAGTGTGTGTACTGTAGAGGAAGCAATGTTAAAACTTTCTGAAGTGAGCGAAGCCAAAGCCGTCTCATGTGATCATAAGAGTAGGTGGTCTGAGGGAGGCACTCACTCTCACTGCCACCAAAAGCATGAGATACATTGAAGAATGAAAACGAGGCTCAGCGTTTATTTATCCTCGAAGGGTGCTACAAGCAACACATTTTTCATCCCTATTAAATTCCCCACATGGCTCCGACTGGAAATGCATATCCAGATCATTAGACATCTGGAGTTAATCATGGTCTGAGTAAAAATCACTGGACTTGATGATATTTTTAATTTACAGCCCTTCTTTTTATACGCATCAGTAATAGAACAGTAACAAGTTTATTTTCAACAAAGTGTTTGGATTAAAATAGTCAAAGCTGGAGCTGGGAGGTCTAGATGTGGTGCTACTTTTGATAGCTCATCTGTAAATCCCTCCACAAAAACTAATAAAGTTCAATGATTTATGAGTGTCAGAGCATCACAACTGTAGTAATCACATGTGGCAAACATTGCACACACTGTATGAAACCACCTGTATGACTCTGGTTTCAAACATATGTATTTGTGCTCTGTAATACAGTGCGACAACTCAACATGCAGGACAATATTATGGAGTACAGCCCAGTACTCATATTTCGACAGGAATTTCTTTTAATGGCTAAAACATAAATCTAAAATGTCAGCAAGACATGCATTTATGGTGGCTCAGTGTTTGCAGAATGATTTTGAGTGTTAACTGCTAATGCTATTTAACCAGCTAACAATTATGATTTATGACCAACAAAATGTAGCCATAGTAACCATTCTCCAAAAGTGAAGCTGATGTCCTGTGTAAAAGTAGGGAATATAGGCAGCTATGTCTGTTTTTTCTGGCATGAGGACAGTGAAGGGCAGTTATACACGTCGTTCCCTTGACAACACCTTTTGGAATGTTGACATACCCCTCAACCACCTTCGTAAACAGCACCAACTAGTAAAAAGGCCCATCTCTCCCCGCCAACATTTCTCCATAAAACTTACAGGGCCGAGTGTCCCTATGGGGGCGCATGGGGGCTTGGAAAGCTCAGGGAATCAAAAGCCCCCTAGTTTGCTTTTCCACTCCAGGGGAAAGAAAAACAGGCATATGGATCAATCAGTGGGGATAAGGAGAGGCATGCTGCCCATGTAATGGCCACAATAGACCCCAGGCTTAATGGATACGAGTCCACGTGAAACAGCCTCACACTGTCCAGTCACAGAGCTCACTGTGCAGAGAAGAAGAAAACATCCCTGCACCGTGGCCACTGCCAGCACCACTCCCCCGACACTGGCTTGGCTTAGCTGAGCCCTGGCCTGCCAAACCAAACAGCAGTCCCACTCATGTCAAACCTGAAATAGTACATCATTCCAGACCATCATCATCATCATCATCATCATCAAGAAACAGATATGTATTTCTAGGTGCTGGTGGAGATACTACGATAGGTGATGTACATTTACCTAGAAGTAAATGACAATCTTCCCATGACTGGCATCTACATCTCACAATCCAAAATGTGATTGAAATGAACTTCATTTAAAACATATAAACGTAATTCCATTCTAGCATGCCAAGTCTCTATTTCTATTCCAAAGCAATGACCACAACTTTGCACTCTAGTCCACCACAAACTCCAGAATAGAGCAAGACAAAGCCAGCCGCTGGCTTGAGAGCTGGACTGGGGTATAAAAAAAAAAAAAAGTGGTCAGTGGAGATGTATGGGATGTAGGGTGGATGTATGGATGGATACTTTCGATGCTCTCTGGATAAAGAGCTTAGTGACACATGCCACACAGTCAAGGCCATTTCACCAAATTTAGTACACAGAGGAAATGTTTGGTCTGCATTGAGCCCAACGCTGACAGTCACCCTGCATGATCTGGCCACCGTGCAATAGGAGAGATATTTTTAAAGCAACCACCCTATCCAGGCACAGGATCCGGCAGCCCACTAAGGCAACCCTCAGGAACCTCAAAGTGCAACAACGGCAAAGCCAGACATAGAGCCTGGTCCTAATGGCCCAGTGATGGGTCATGTCTTGTGAATAGCAGTTTGGTTTTGGCTCTGTTCAATAAAACAGAGGTCCCGTTGTGGTCACTTCTTGATGATATAAACAGATGCTCTGAATCATGACGGTGGCCGGTCGGTTCAGATACAATCTCATGCCCCGCTTCCTGGAATGTAGGATGCCATTGGCTCTATTCTCATTGTGATGAACCAGTGGATATAAAAGGCCTTGAAGAAAGTCACTCACCACAGGGCATAGTACAAAATCACACTAATGAATTGGATCCAAATAACCATAATGTAATACACATTTCTGGGCACCAGTAACTGACTATAAACCTTTAAATTCTCAAGATAACTACATTAGAACTCAAGATAAAAATTCTATACTCTAAGATTTTAAAGATCCATTAACATCCATCAGGAACCAATGTTTACTTTAAAGATATGACTACATCAAAACACAGACCCTGAATTGATGCAAATGTACCATGAAGGTGAGTTATAAATGGGTTTTTCCAAGCATTGGTCCTAATGCTGTGGAGACTCTGCTCATTGCTCAGTCTTACATCAACCTTTGACTTTCAATGAGAGTAATGACAGTAATGCTGTAGCATAGTTTCAACAACACGACAATGCTAAACACAGTGAGTGTACAGTGGTACATCAAATCTAAAATCTAAGGTTTGTGAGAGATTCAATTTTTGTAAGAGAAGTAAAGTTGTTTGTAAGCTATGTAGAACAGTAATTACGTCCAAAGCTGGTACAAGAAATCTTAACACTCATATGGTTTGACAACAGCACAGTTATGACAGCAACGCTAGCACAAGAAAGAACACACAGATAAGATGCAGGTATTAAAGACTGTTTCTAGTCAAAACTCAGCTACAGCTCAGCAATGACCAAGGTCATCACAGTATCTACAGCCCTTTTTACCTCGAAAAACATGAAGCAGAGAGTGGGCTTTCATGTAATGTAATGCAACTAGAGTCAAGCCACAAGACATAAAACAGACAAGATCTCACATGTTTGTTAGAGTTGTACATCTAAGAAAAAAAAAAAAAAAAAGAAATTACTCAAGAACTGTCAAATGCAAATTGTGTGGAAATGAGGTCTGCATGTCATGAGCAACTTCCTATGTGATGATTCCTGTTCTCTACATCTAGGATGCCCTCATCTTGAATGAAATACATTTATTTTTAAAAAGGTAATAAATGGTTTATTTTAATCTCTAATATAAAATTAACATCTATATTAAACTGTGGCAGACTGCACTGCACTAAAACCAAATCAATTTGTATTAAAATGAATCAGTCCTTAAATATACAATAGGTCAATATCTACATGTGCATTATATAATCCTAGAAGGTAGAGATGCACATCGCTACTATACACACAATATGTTGCCAGTGTTAATAATGGAGATCATGACAGTGATTCAACAATACTTGAAACACTGCAACACAATCAACTATAATACATCATCATGGCAGTATAACTGAGGAAATGATGAATCCAAAGTGTTGAGAGTCTTATTTTAATGCTTCTTTAAAACACAGTCTACAACTTCAACTTGTAAAATCACTGACTCTGATCAGCCATAGTGTGATTATGTTCCATCTCTGCACACAAACACTGTAACACACATGAGGAGAAAAGCATAAAATCCCTCACTGAAAAATTGTATTCAGTGTGAAAGAGCTCCAATATCTACATTTGCAGTCCTCATGTGCGTAACACATTTTCTGTGTGGTCTATGTGGAGGTCTGAATGGTATGATGAAGCACAAAGACCTTTGCTGTGTTCGAGTAGTCTTAACGCCGTGCAGAGTGGTGTAAAGTACAGTTTGGGAATGTCAGCTAGCTCCCTGGTGTCCACTCCACTCCACAACCCCCTCTCTTCCAACTCCTGTCACACAACGACAGGCCTTGTGACGCGAGGGAAAAGCCGCACCAGCCTTCTACTGCCTCTGCCATCACAGCCACTATTGTACAGGGCATTTTCTCAGGATATCCAACACTCTGGAAAATAGAGGATCCTGTTGCGCATCCCACTCTCCTCACTCAGGGAGGCAAAACAAGGGGTGGAAAAGCCTTTTAGGAGCCTTTCAGAGAGACTGATCACCTGATACATCAGCACTCTGCACCTCTCAGTCAGGACAGAGGCCCTTGTCACGATGGCTCCAGCCACAGCAGCATTATGCACACTGTGCCCATGGTAGGCCTCCTTCCAGCCATTTCCCCGCTGAGTGCTCTGAAAGAACTCCACTCACTAATCACTGCACTGCAGCTGGAGACTCGTCACTGCTTTAAAACAACGGTAGACATCCTCTGGTGGAGGGTTCAGCCAAAACCAAAATCTCAACTCTACAAGGCTGCATGATGATAAACACTGGGTCTCTAGCACATAGTAGTGTGTGCATTCCAAATCAAACAGCATCTTCTAACAACCCATAACTACTTTATGTTAAAGCTATTGGATGAACAACTACTCAACTCAGTTTTTCCTTTTTCTGCATGAATATCCTCTAAACAATGATCAATCCCAAAACTAGATGAAGGGAACCCAACTTAAATAAAAAATATCCAATCTTGTGTCATCATTTTTCATCATCTTTTAACGTGTGTGAAATAGTGTCTTCATTAATTTAGGGATTCTTGAGTTATGGCCAAATACTTGATTTGTGATGTCACAGTGAGCTTGACCTTTAACCACCAAATACCACTGCAGATGGATGAAAAGTCAAAAAAGGATAAGCTGATATTGGAGTGGAGGAAGACAGAAGGAATGTAATGTGTCCCAGAGGGTACAAAATCATTCCAACACAAAAATATCAGAGGGTGATTGTTAAAATGGTAGGGAGAATGGGAGAAGGGGTGACCTTGCAAATACCACAAACATGTGACCCTTTCCCTGGTGGACACCCCTAGCAGGGGAATGATTACTCCCAAAAGCTTGATGAAATAATCAGTCTCAACACATCTCCTTAAGTGTTTTTTTGTTGGCCAAGATGGATGTTTTTTCATGTATTATGGATTGTTGGCTTTCAGCCTTTAAGGTTGTTCTGGAGTGGTTTTGAAATTATGCAGAAAATACCAGCAGCTGAATAATATGAGGGCTTAAAGGAAATTGCAAATAAACAATGTATAGCATGCAATACATAGGATGTGATCAGTTTCCCATTGGGCTAGCTTACATTCATGATGCTTGTAATGCCAAATCAAACACTGTGAGCTCAGGGAGACTTAGTTTAGTGTCTTAACAAAGAGCAGATAGAAAAGCCCATGTGGTTTTTACTTAAATATTGTCAATTTTAGATCTAATGACAGTACAACAACCTTGCTTCCTGAATCGAAATCTATTTGAGCCAAAGGCAGAAAAGCTAAATCACTTCAAGAATAAAGACTTGACACCTTGGCCGCTCTGTCATCTCCAGTCTAGTCCACTGTCTGCCTGGGGTGTCTGTTAGCCAAGTCAACATCACATATCATTGAGTTGGATCTGTTAACAGTGAGCCAGTCAGAGAGCTGATTCATGTCGGCACACACAGACATCCTGCACACCCTCCCTGAGCTAAAACAACTTGGAAGGAGACAGCATGCCATGTGGTTTTCAGTCACATCAAATTAGTTATTATCCTTAAGAACATCTTGATTTACGGTCAATAATGAGTGGTCAAAACTGTTTAGGAAAACAAATCATAGCATCCTCAAATGACCCACTTGGACCTCAATTACATCATGGCTAGACTTATTCATCTTGCACCCAGTGTGAAAAGAATCAACACTTGTTTCATAAGCTTCTGCTTTTATAGAGTGCGCGCTGTTGTATGTGACAGTCCATCTATATTCAATTTACCGTGTGAACAACAAGAGGAATCTCAAACCCAAGGAGAGAACTTAAAAATGGATGTTCTC
Organism: Sphaeramia orbicularis; assembly: GCF_902148855.1. Lineage (NCBI taxonomy): Eukaryota > Metazoa > Chordata > Actinopteri > Kurtiformes > Apogonidae > Sphaeramia > Sphaeramia orbicularis. The sequence goes on from NC_043965.1 coordinate 31,314,736, forward strand.
AGCTGGCGACTTCACAGAGAGAATGTCTGAATGTTTTGAAGATCATACCCTTGCATACTTTTTAACTTTATGTAATGTCCAGAAAAGTTACAAAAATGGCTGGAATTCCTTGTGCCATTACAAAAGGTCTTGTATGTTTTTTCCTGCTCTGTCATCTCACATGTTCTGTCTTCAGTGGGACCCAAGCTTGAGACTGAGCATGTAAGCATAGCTGAAATAGCTTATGACGAACTTTCCCACAACATTTTCTCTCTTCAGTTCACTGAAGTCTTTCCAGACGCCTCAGTCCCCCCTCTTGGTTTTGTTGTTGGAATGGTAAATAAGCACAGCATAGTTTAGCTGCACTCTCACGATAACCTCATGTCTACATTTTACCACTTTCCATATTTTACTGCTAACTGAGACTAATGAATCTCCATTCAGACAAGTAAAGGTTAAGGCCATTGTTTTGATGCGTATTTCCTCTTTTGAAGATACTGCGAATGAAACAGCTTCAGGCTGCTGTTCAGCTTAAGGTCAGATATTTTACAAAGACTGACCTTCTTAATTTACACCCTCCCTGCTAGAAAAATGTCAAATCATTTCTGTTTCCTGCTTTTGTATGATGGCTCACATTCAGAGGACTGCAGTCCACACACCTTTCACAAGAAATATTCTGATAACATTTAAGAAGAAAGGCCAAGAATCCTGGATCAGCACCAGTTAAAAAATACTTCAAGTACCTCTCACAGAGACCAGAAATCAGATATGCAGCTACAGAAACTAACAGTCTTCACAAGGACATTCTGCATACTGTACTACTACTCTATACTGCGAAAACAATAACATTCAGAAAAATGCATAACAATACAAATACAGAAACAGAGCCATCTCTTTTCTCTTATTCTAGCTCCAGCAGATAGTAATTTATTGCTCACTAAGCTCCAATTATTCTAATTAAAGACAATTTATAGTTGGAACTGAGCTACATTTCTTTAGCAGGGTAGGCAGTTGCTGACCAAGAAACTAATATATCATTTCTGAATGCAGACCTAACAATTGTTACAGCAGCAACAAAAGGAAAAAAAGGGAAGTTTTTATTAATACAACCTGAACCAACCTGTGACAGCGGTCTGGACAGTCTGTGACTTCTCTCCTCTGGAGACCATGAACGCAGCTGGACACTATAACAGAATGACAGCAGGAAGTGATAATCAGGTATATGTTACATTGTAATCACATCTATCCGGTGTATACTATTGCTGGACGTTTTGCAACCATCTTGCAAGCAAATGAGCAGGACTGATGGAATTTTCCTTACTTCATTAATTTTGTACAAAACAACTGAAAGAAATGTGATTTTATTACCCCCTTCCACCTCTCAAAAGAAAAAAAAAATACTGCTGCTTTTAATGGCAATATCTAAAATACAAAAATAAAGTACAAGTGCAACAGTACTAAAAACTTTAATTGTATTAATAATGTACTCAAGTAAATACAGGAAAACCTATTGGGCTTGAACTGTGACCTACAAACTTGTCCAGAGGGTCAACAAATGTCCAGAGAGAAAAAGCACGGTGAACATTCCACTCGCTGCCTTTGTTAAACTGAATGCAAATGTGGAATGTGATATCCTGTGCATATCCTTTGTTACTACAGTACAATCCCATGGCTCCACTTTCTGTCCATTACTCCCTTACCTATTTACTATGGAGTCAAGAGAGCACTTGTTGCAACCTTTTGTCCGGACATAAGCCTATTTAATCAGTGAATGGATGTAAATCTGAAAAAGAAACATGTCAAGCCCGAAAACGTCTCAGGACGTTCTCTCGTACCACTACAATACGGAAGGAATTTCTGATCCGATTGTAATTTAAAAGCAGCTGGATCTTATGTGTACAAATTCAGACACTCTAAACCTTTGCTTTCATTGGCACAGTAACAAAGCAGCAATGGACAAGATGGTTGAGGTTTATTTTCTGTCCAACAAGTTCAAGTAGAACAGATGAAGCAATGTTAGATTTCATTACTTTTTAATCTCCAAACTCATTCTAGGTGTCCGGCCAAAATGTAGCTACCTCTTATTGTTGGTTGGCATCAGCCTCTCTCTCTTTCCATCAGGACTGGCAGGAGGGTCTGGTGAATAAGGTCCAGGTGACAGTGATGCAGGGCTGGATATGGTGTACTCTGTGTAGTTCTGGTTCTCATCCCGACTCACTATTACTGCCTCCTGCAACACATCACATCACAGGGCTATTGGTGCCTTGGTTTCTAAAAAGCATAACTTGACCTTTATCACTTCAGCTATTTTTGAGGAATCACCATTTCCTGAGCTTTCAATTCATGTGGATTACTAATTTCCTCCTAGTTATTTGGCATCATTAGGAAGTAGTAAGTATTAAAAATATGCACCATCTGAGCAGGAAATCTTTTTGAAAAAATATGTCCTGATATGGGGACAATGGGTTCATTTCACTTTTAAAAACCAGTGTGTAACAAAGAACAAAAGCCTTGGTTTGTCCAATATTTTGTAAATCAGTACATCTTCTTTGCTCTATACGTCACACTCAGGTTGCCCTTTTTGTCTGAGGGGATCAGTCTGTTATGCTTGCCAGCTTCTGTCAAACAATTGTGTTCCATTTGCAAGCACAGGAACATAGTTTCAGTCACACACTGCACACAAGATTTCCCAGAATAGCTTGTTCTCTGCAACATGCTGTGGTTTTCTATATGAATTCTACACTTTCACGATTATTTAAGTCAAAATGTCCTCACACAAGCACTTCCCTAACAGCAAGAATAGTCCAAATGTCCTCAAATGAGTCCCTTGTACTCAGCAGTGTCCTAGCTTGGAATTGCCACTAAAAGCTGTCATATCTATGTCAAATTAAAATACCAATGGTATCAAACATGAATAAACCAGTTTCAAACTTAACATCTGAAAGGTTTTTCTCCACTCATTCAGCTGTGGAGTGCTGTGACTAGGTTTGACTTAATCTTGTTTTGACACTGACTAGTGCAACATCTACCAAGCAGGACGGTAAGTTGAAGTTAAGAAGACTTAAGTATAAGGTGCAGAAAACCCAAAATATAATGTCCAAACAGGCTGTCAGGACTGGAGCAAGTATAGAAGACTATCCTCCTGCTGCCATACTGAGCACAGTGAAAAACATGTAACAAAAAATCCAGAACAGTGCATTATCCAAAATAAGCAGTAACAAAAACAGAGGTGGTGTATAGTTAACAAATTACATCAAGTATTCTGGACAAACTGATTTACAGACAGATCAGGCTCCTTTTATGGTTTTTCAGCACTGACCTGAAAGCGTCCGGTGAGTTGTTCTGGGGTGGTGATGCCGTTGGTCTGTCCAGGACTGGGAGGTTCAGGTCTTAAAATGTAAAAAAAAAAAAATATATCACTGTTAATATCTTAAAGTCCTTTAACTGAAAAGAGACATCTGTCTGAACAAAATATCTGTTGTCTGTTGAATTAAAGAATAAGGGGAAAAAGGCACAAAAGGAGTTAGGCGATTCAAGCTAAACTGTTACAGACTGGTTGAAGACTTGACAGCTGGTGTATATTAGCTGTGTAATATCATTTACTTGCACACAAAATGCTGAGTGATTAAAAAAAAAAAAAATCCTAATTTTGTGATCATTTTTAAGTCAAAATCTTCTAGGACTGAAGGCTGAAGAAAAATATTTGAAATGGCAAGTATTCAGTATAGTGTTCCCATTAATCTTAGAGATTACTGCAGGACAGTTACAGAGGACGTTGTCCCCTTTCAAAAATATTTGTCCTGTGTGTCTTCTCTTTCCAGCTAGTTACTTTTGCTTTACTTCCTTTAATAGAAAGCACATTTTGTAAGCAATTCCATCACTGAATTTTGAAGGGAAAATATGGGCAGCAAGCGCCAACGCAAACACAGAGTGGCCCCCTGGCTGCAGGGCCAGAGGCTGACTGGCTCTAGATTGAGCCCGGGGTAATGAAGCACACAGGAAGGCCTAAATGCCTGTGGTAAATCACTCAGAAACACACCTCTCGTGGCCTGAGCTCCACATACTGTGTGCAGGATACAGATGCCATTAAAACTTATAGCTAAGCAGAGGCCCAGAGAGTTTTCTTCCATGGGGAAAAATGGTAATATGACAAACCTGAAAAATTAGCTTTGGAACTGCATTGATAATGTCATGCTTCTTTGTCAGCCTTCTTTCTACCATGTACTTCAAAAGTAATTGTGGTTTTAAGGCATGAGAAGATTGTGGGTCAACAACCAAACTTTTAAACCAGTAAGTTTCATTTGCTTTATAGAAATGGATATTTTTGTTTCTGATAAAAATACTAAGTGACCTGATACAGCAGAGATGAGAAACTTAAATAAAACAGCACCTGAAACCCTTTGGAGAATAGCTGCTCATAGCTATCATTGAGAGAACCTGAACATAACCTGCCTGAGGCAGATTCTTGTAAAGTATGCACTGTAAGAATTCCTCTATGCTCTGTGAATTGCAATATTAAAACACTAAATAATGACATGTTCAAGCACATATATTGTAAAGTCAAAGCACAGCTTCCAGAAAATCTGATGGTAATGAAGTAACTAGGTTTTGAATTTATTCAAGTCTGTCACAGAGTTTTCAAGGTTTAAGGCCTTTGTTAAAATAAGTAGTAAAACATATTTTTTATTAGTGTCACAGTGTAACAGATGACATTCTTTAGTACTGCTATAGTAGTGTGGTATAGTCATACCCATAAGTATATTGGCTCTACAGATGGGAACAGGAGAAAAAAGGGAAAAAAAAAAAAAAAAACATTAACAATGACAAAAGTTTTGGTTAGAATGAAAACATCCAGAGGGAATCAATGAACAGTGAAGCAAAAACAACATACTGCAAACAGAGCTCAACTAAAAACTAACTGCTTCAAAAGGGTCAATGAAGACACAATGATGATTTGATAGTTTGTGCAATAAAATAAAGTCAGTTAACAAAGTCTGGGGTCTGGTTAAATCAGCGCATCAACACTAAAACACTATCTCAGTACACAGCTGCATATATGCCTTTAAGAAACACTATTCTATTCTGAGAATGGGATTATGCCAGCTCCATTCGGTGAGATTCTGTTCACCAGCTGTGTGAACAGACCAAGTACCCACATCACTGATGGCCAACCAGATGTTAAACTTGAAAAGAACGAGGACAGAGAACAAATCAGATGTGTTCTGCTCAATTACAGACTTGAGAGCTTGTCTGAATATAATTTAAATAGATTATACACTTGGTGAGTGGTATTAAGACTAGGACTTGCAGGGAAGTTGATAGGGGTCTTCCAGCCAAAACAAACTGACAGTCTCAGAGTGGGATTAAAGATATGGCACAGTGGCATTGTACTGGGCAACCCAGGAGTATTCATGTTTTTTCTGGCTTGGTGGTAGACATGAGGTCAGCAGGGAAAAATTCACTCACATGGACGTGAGACATCTAAAAGGAAGTATGTGAAAGCACACATGAGAGTGTGTGTGGGTGTGTATACACCGTTTGCATGAGTGGCCGCATGCAATAAGACAGACCATGGACATAAGTGAGGAGGGCAATAGTGACAAGAAACATGAATTTGGGGAGGATTTTAATCAACATGCCAGCCAACAGCAACCCTAGCTAAAGGAAAACCTTTCCAGTAGCCAACTCCCTGTCATCTAAATAGGTCCTTGGCAAATCTCAAAACAGCGTTTATTAAGAAGCACTGGGGAAGAGAACAGTGAGACTCTGATTCATGCTGGCATTTCCCCTGATTACGATCATTTGTTTTGTTTGTACAGTGGTGGCATGATAAAGATAAAAACAGTGTGAAGAGCACACGGATGGAAGCTGGGAACACTGTGGCACAAAAATGGAAAAATAAGCATGTTTCAATGTTACTGTCATCTATGTACTGTATGTCTTTGTGTAAAGGTTAGCAGTACACAAATATGTGAATAGTTGCTGTAGGTGTGACTCAGTACAAATGCATGTCAATCTTTATTCCTTTTTTCCCCTATTCCACTTCATGGTATATGCAGGCATACCTTTCCACCAGCAGCTGCAATTGAGTCTTGGAGCTCTTGATCTTGTTTTGGGCCTCAACGTTCAGCATGTCTGCAGTGTTTTCCCCATTGATCTCCAAGATAATGTCACCAGGTTGCAGCTCTGCCTGCTGTGCTTTACTGCCCTCATTGACCTGTTGAATAGAGAAATGAGCTCTAGTTTATTCCTCCAGCCCTCAGCTTCTGCACACAATGCTTTACAGCTTCTACCTATGTGACAAGTATACAATAGGCAGTTATGAATAACCAGGAAAGTTTAGGGTCGATACTGATACCAACTATTAGCAGACAAATAACCATTATAGATTTTCAGTAAAAACAAGAAATTCTTGGGGTCAAAATTTTGAATAACTTAGAATTTTAATGACAGTTTTCACATCAAACTTGAGAGAGGATAAATTATTAGTAGGGGGAACTAAACTCATTCCCCTTTTATGTTCAAGTGATTACTCGATAAATGCTCATAGTTATGTATGCAGGACACAGACAGACGGGGGTGACTTCATCAACTAGAAAACTCTATTAATATGTATAATAATACACACACACACTCACACCTAAAATCTGAAGATGCAGAATATCAGATTCCATAATAGCCATAGATGATAATTGGTCTATTCCTGGTAGACACCTCTGCATCGTAAGGCATAGAATGAGTCGAAATTGATAGCAGTTGAGCATCAAAAAGGAGCAAAAGTGAAACAGTGTTGAAAATCTTCTTTAGTCTCTCAATATTTCATAGCATGAGTACTAGCATACATCAATAGCAGACAGAGTCTTTCACACACACATGGAAAAGGCAGCGAGTGCTGGTCAACAGCTGACAGATTCATGACACCCTTGGGGAGAAGTCATTAGTGTGACACTACTTGATGGTTTGACTGGGCTTGACCTTTGCCACCAGGCTCACTACATGTCAAAGCCAATGCTATCTTGCCGCATCACAGGGAATTCCACACTAATGGTCTGAAACGTAATGTTCCAGCCCCTGCTCTCAGCTTGGTTCATGTGACCAAGGCATACACACCCCACATGCAGGCTTAATAAAAACAAAAGTCAAACTGAGGTCGATTCTGCAATTGTTAAGGCTTAGAAATAAGTATGACATTCGTCACAAACAGTGCTCGCCTAGCAATTAAAAACAGAAAGAGGCAATAAAACCAAGAATGCAAAGGAAAGCAAAGAGCCAATGAGTGTGGGTGAAAGTCTCCTTCCACTGTCTCGACAAAAAAAATGGCTGAATGCAAAGAGAATGCCAGTCAACAGGCTGTTTGTGAGTTCAGCCAAGCAAGAGGGCATAGGTGCCATGTCTGTGGGCCCAATCGAGAGGCAATTAAGCGTTGCTGTGGTGACCCACAATAGAGCGTGCCTTTTCTGATCAAGACACGCCTGGTTACACATAAACTAAAAGCAGTTGGGGGTTCTTTTTCCAGGGTCTGTGCCCAAGAAAACAGGGGCAAGCTATCTCCCAGGCCAACAGGAATAAAGGAGGGCATCCATGTCGTCTCTGTGCCAAGGGCCAAACACTTAGGAAGGTCCAACCCAATAGCTGCTTCACTGTGGGGGGACAATGGGGGGTCATTCCTCTAACCAGACAAAAAAATTTGTGAAGAAAGTTCACTCTCTGCAGGGAACTGTTTCTCTGTTTGATATTTGAGACAAGCAAACATGATTTGTTTACTAGAGAGCAGTCACAAATTCAGTCAGGAAGACCATTATTTATGAGGAGACCTGTTTTTTGAGCATAACTTGTCGAGAGAGGGAAAACAATAAATGCTTTTGAAATTCAAGGAGCTTTAAAACAGTTCTATGCGAAACTCTGACAGTGTTCTGCCATAACTTATCCTTTATGCTCACACAGGAGCTACTGGGAAAGCCGCTCTGGAAAAATCCAGGCAGTGATGTAAGACCAGGATGTGCAGTGGGCAGAACTGAGTGTCTTTGGCCTGGCATACCGCAGTTAATCTAAGCAGGGTTTCCTGATGGTGTTTACTGTGTTCTGCCTGTGACAATGTTTCCTCTTATATAGGTCCATCCATTTTTTTTAAACTCTCACTGGAGAAAACATGATCCGTAAAAATAAAATGCACGTGGGAAGAGTCAATGCACGTGGTAATGCACACATGTGAGCACAGACTCTGGGATCAGGAACCCGTCACCTCCCACCTAAACTTCCACTGTAACTGTAATCAGTGGCTTCCTTCTAATGTAATCTACTTCCATTCTTTTCTAATGGGTTCAGTAGTCAAGGAAACAGGTACGAAGCAGTCATGCACAAAAACAAAGACAAGAAAAGCAATGTAGTGATGAGGAAGTTGACTTTGCATGACATGCTATTGCTGGCCATTTTGTCAAAAACAGAGGATATGGTTTGATAAGGTGTGACAAGGCTGTTAACGGGTACCTTTGATACAGTTATAGCTTTCTTGAAGTCCCTTCCTCCGTATATTCTGAACCCCCATGGCGAGGGACCAATCAAGTTCACAGTCAGCGCCATTGAGTGACCAGGTCAGCACACACTCCGTCAAAACCCTGAAAAAGAGAGAGATATTTGACATAAGAGTGTACATAATGCATAGGGCACAAATGTACATGCATAAATGATTTCAACAGAGTTAAGTGATTCTGGTGGTCGGGCTTAATATTAGATGAAGACAGTGAACATTTGCATAAGCTGCCTTTCATCTCCAACAACACTTCACTTCAACTGTCCTAAGTCCCCTTGACATGAATTGTGTAACCACATCAAATAGGAATGGGAAGAATCTGAAACCAAAAACACATGACTAACATAGCTAAAGTGCCTGCAAAGCCAATAGTTTCATGAAATCCAAATGGTATTTTGGGGGAACCAAATGTAAACAAAAACTTGACTGTAAGTACAGTGTGCAAGAAGCTGAACGTTTCATTGTGTCTCATTGTGACCAATGTGTACAGTGCAGATGTATACAGTATATAGTGGTGTAGTATGATATATGAAAAGGAGTATGGTAGCCTTTTGAGAACAGGCTGTACAAATAAACGTGTCTAAGAGCTCAGCTGATGTGTTTAGTAATCTGCAGATCCTTCCAGATCCTGTATATTTGTATGGTTTGCATGATAATTTACAGATTTTCCTTCAAGACTTTGAAGATCCCAGAGTACGGTGAAAACATGTGGAGAGGCCTGATTGTTCTATTCTGTTTTTCTAAACTGGCATTTATATAATATTAACGTTAAGAGACTCACAAATTCTTTAATTCTATAAGGGGTCCAATTTTTACACGTGGCACCAATAATTTGACTGACATGTTGGAACCGATAGCCCTGCCTATCATTTGTGACAAAATTTGTTTATACTTCTGTTGATTTAATACTTAATAAAGTTACATGACAAAAAACAGAACCAGCAGATGTACATCTATTATTGTAGGAGGGAAACAAGCTTTCGAAATATTACATGTTGCAACCTTTTAATTGGAGATGACAGTGGGTAGTATGCTACTGTTGTATCTAGATTTTCTAAAGCAGTCTGAAGCCTTCTTCATGAGCTCATGTGAAGAGAGAAGTGTGGATCCATACAACCAATACTGTCTGCTAACAGTGAGGATATCTAGGTTGACATTGTCATAATGTTTGCTTTCTAACTCTGTGTTTCTTTACATAATGACTTGAAGTCTTTAATGATAAATCCCTATTTTACACTATTGCCTTGAGTTCCAAAGTGTTACTATAAAAAGCTTTTCAGTAGTTTTCATGCAACTATCAGCAAAGCCTGACAGCTCAAAACTTGACAAATTTTATAATCATCTCTTTAGATCTTATTAGAGATAGAGTTTGCTGAGACACTACTCATAGTTATGGATGAAACTTTTGGCTGCCTGCTGAGACAGAGAGCTCTGTGTTGCACCCTGATGTTGAAAGGAGCAGGTTCATAAAGACATCAACACCTGCACTATGCAAACACATACACAAAGCTGTGACTGACATTCAACTACCCAAGATGATGAAACAGGCAGACTTCAGCTGAACACATTATTATAGCAAGTAATAGACAAGTGCACATGTTGACAATAATGTAGGCTTTTTAAGCAAAGTCCACACATAATATTTTGCATTGTCACTTATTTCACAAAGCTTTGTGTTGCAACTAATCTTTGACAGAAAATGCTGAACTTCACACATTACTGCTGCATGTTAGAGCCACAATGTCACAAACATAATAACACACTAATCATGGATACGCAAGTTCAAAGGAAAGCCAAGTCTTCAAGAAGATGTGCAGATCAGTATTGTTCTATAATTGTCAAGCCTTTAAAGCCTTATCATCATAGTGTCTGAAACGCTGTACATAATGTAACCATACAAGTTCATACTGGTTAAATAACTAGTGATTTCAACAGATGACTTGAATATGTTGAAACGTGACAGTCAAGTACTGAGCACTGCAGAAGAAAGTACATTATGATCTTAAATGTCTTGTAATGATTGCCTCTCAATTATCACAAACACTGTAGTTATTAAACATCATGCAGATGTGGTAGTAAGAAAGATTTCTGGAAATCACAGGCCCGAATGTGCTGGAACTAGGACACTGGTCACACTACACCCCTAATTCTCCCTAAACACTGACCCATTTCTTTGCCTGTACATTCCACAAGTGTTTGGGACAGGCACTCATTAACAGTCTGGGCCAATTAGCAGGAATACGGCTCACCATCATTAGCGTCTTTTAATTGCTATGGCCTCCAGAAATAAGTGCTGTTGTGATAATGACAGGGAGCAGTCGCCCTGAGTTTCCCAGCCTCTGGGGGTGTCAATTAGTTCCATGAGCCTCAGCAGTTTGTCCTATAGAGCGGCCATTATCAACCAAGCACCCTGCTAATTCTCTGCGTAAATGTCCAGTGTTAGCATCATAAAAAGCTTGTGGTGGATAATGTCAGGGTGAAAGGATGGTGAAAGTATGCGGCAGAGCGAACAAACAGCGGAAGAAAAACAACACATAGCGGTGCTGAGGATAAGTGGCACACTCACAGTCTGTGCTTAATTGGCCGCTGATGAGGTTTTAAGACTGCACTGCTGCTCATGTAAAAAACAAAGTGCTGAATACAGTCTGATGAAGACCCTCTATGAAACAAAATACTATTGAGCAGTTGCCAATACACATAAAAGGTGAATTCTGTTCTGGTGACATCTCGTTGCTTTTGCTGCCATGCCAATTTGGCAGGACAATTCAACACACCCAAACAATGACAGGAATTTTAGTCATGAAGTCACCTCTATGGCTCGCAGTTCAGCATCAATCGAGTTAAGTACGAGGGGAATGGGAACTGGAACTGTAGGTATCACCAAATACTCCAACTGACACGACTGACAGGTTTATGCACAAACACATAGCAAGGTGTAAAATGTGACAAACTAAAGGAGGCCTTATTTAACTTTCTGTACTAGCTGGGTTTCCATCCAAATGTACTGTAAAATACTTTCAGGAACATGAAATCATGCACATTTTGATGAACTAGTTTTAATTGAATGTTAAGAACAGAATATTCATCAGTCATCAGAGCTGGTAAACATAAGTATATTGTCAAAAACCTAAAGACAGCTTTAACTTGAGCCTCCTGAACAAAGAACTCGTCCGAGTCAAATGGTGTCAAAGGCCCAATCCCAATTCACCCCTTGGCCCGCCCCCTTACCCCTCCCCCTCCATTTTGCTTGTTCACGAGAAGGGGTAAGGGTGTCCCAATTCTCGAGGAGTCGGAGGGGAAGGGCTAAGTGGGAGGGCTGTTTGGTTGATGAAACAAAGATTTTTCAGGACCACACTACAAATGGGGGGGGGGTAAAAGAAATCTCCCACAATTCTGTTTGAATCATCGGCAAGATGGAGGGAAACAGAGCAAAAAAAGTGCAGTAGTGTGATAAAAGAAACACACAAATGTACATATTTTCTTTGTAAACAACCATTTGATCGTCTATTTAATGCAGTTTCATTGTGTTATAGACCACATTTCTGCGGTTTGCGGTTGATAGCCACAAAAAGATGACCAAAGTCCATGCAACAGAGGTGGTTACAGCTGCTAACAGCATGGTGAATTCTGTCGGGAACAAAGTTGTCACATCTGTTTATAGAAGTATCGATAACTGCTGATGAGACAACATGTCTAAAAGGGTTGTCCCATTTCATTGGGGAATGTTTCAACCTCTACGCCTTGCAACTCTGTTACAAGGGGTAGTGCCAAGTGCAAGGGCCAAAAGGGGTAGGGATAAGGGGGAGGGCCAAGGGGTGAGTTGGGATTGGGCCAAACTCTTCCACAGTTTGTCAAAGTCTTTGTATACCTCTTCGTACACAGTTGTATTTTGTTGCCATTTTCCATTTAAAATGGAATCTGTTTTTTGTGTGAATGTTGTAATCTACATGCAGATGGATGCAATTACTAAATGCATTTCCATTTAACACTATTCCATTAACTTTTTATTGATATGGCAAAATTTCTACTTCTCCAAAGCATACATTTCAGGATATTTTGAGTTTTATTTGAATTTTTGGTGGTTCCACCCAGGCCTTTTAATTCTGAAATTGAAAACATAAATAAAAACATCTGGATGACAAACACAATGATGGCAACATAAATGGCATAGTATCCACTGGCTCCTACACTCAGTTTATTAGGTACCGCCAGCATAATTTGGTAATTTAATTTAAGCCTTAAAAGGTGATGCTCTGGTCCATTACATATTTAAGGTCTGGGTGAAAATGCAGCTTAAGGTCTTCTTATACCACTACGCCCTTTTAATGAAAAAACTGAAATGAATTTTTCTTACAAGCACAAAAAGCTTTTACCATACCAAGTTCACCAAAAATATTTGGGTTTAGATGCAAGTTCTCAAATGCCTGTGTTGCAAAACTGCATCAAAAGTACATTTTGTAGCAGATTGCTTTTCTTTTATTTTTTTTTTAACCAAAAAAAAAAAAAAAACACACCAGTGAGTTCAGGCTACGGCTGCGTGTAACTTTCCATAGGGACATTCTCAATTTGACGGGGAGGCTCAACACTGTTGTACAAGTATGGACTCTATAGGCCTTTTTCAACATGTGTTCATGAGAGATTGTCCCTAAAGGCAAAAGAGATAGCAGAGGCATGAATGAGAAAAACAGTCCTTCTAAATGTTTCATCCAGGACTCTCTGCTCCAAAATCTAGAGCCTTGAAATGTTGACAAAATACTACATGGCCCGACTGTGTCACAATCAGCAGTATATCAAGTTTTTACTTTTTAGAGGACTGACACTTAACACTATTCTGAATAAAATCATATAATAAAACAGCTCACAGGGGAGGTGAACCTGGGTGTAATTTAGGCTGAGACTTGTAGACACAGAATAGCTAACACCTAAGTGATGTGAAATCTTCAATTTTGCATTTTTACAATAACATATAGTTATGTGTAATTTGGTCTAAATGAGGGAAACCTGCTAACAGACTGTCTGCAAGTGTTATTTTCTCAAGTGTGGCAAAAACTATGATGACTCACCCCTGATGAGTCATTAACTTCAATACACATGTCACCACAACACAGTTCTGGAAACCAGTAGTCATGTGAATTTAATACAGAAGGCAATAAAAAGTATGCAGCTAACATGCAAAATGAGATGCACTTCAAGAAACCATTACAATCATTGAGCTTAGCAAAACATTAACACCTTATTTATTTGGAAAAAATACATTTTATCTATGTATGCAGTAGTATAATTGTTAGATTTTTAGAATAAACCTCATGATATCGAAATGTCTGACAAGCAAATCTGGCCGCCTACATCAATTCCTCACCTATTTCCTGAGTCGACAGAGTGCTAAACTAATACTATTTTTCTTCTCCTTATACTCTGGGCCAGAATCCAATAAGTGAAAATGAATAAGCACTAGCTACCAAACATGCTGATTCTGAAAGAAAGACTGATGAGCACAGCAGATGCAAGATGATCGACTGAAAGCCCAGACTGAGCTTTGATGTGAAGAAACACTCAGTTGATCCACTATGGCTGCAGGGGAATATTCTTGGTATGAATCACACTTGTCAAGGCCCTTGCTGGTGGCCATACACCAGTGTGAACTTTCCACCGCCCGACTCAGTGATGCAGTTCTGTGTTGACTCTACTCTCCATGTCATTCTGTGCACTGACAGGCCAGCACCTACCTGGACACACACCCACTGAATCAAAAGGATAAGAATGCAATTGCATGCCTCTCCCTGGACTAAACAAAAGTAAAATAACATTCTTTGCCTCTCTAAATCACACCCATGTGGTCAGATTTAGCTGCAGTCACTAGGGAGATGGGAAAATGTCAACAATAACACATGATGTCAAAAGGGCGTTACTTGATGAGCTTCTGTATCATAATCATGGGTGCTATTGCTAATAGCATTGCTAATAGCACTCTGTGTCATTAAAATAATAACACATTGAAACACTGATAGGCCTAATGTTTGTGCGTCACTCCCTGTTTTAGTGCGAAAACTCACAGATTTCTTGCAGTAGAGTTTCCTGATGTTGCACCTGGTCCAGCCACACAAACCACTTGCAGACTGCCTACAGTACAAAGTTAACCTTTCCTTTTCTCCTCTCTCTGCTCTCTGTGTGGGATATTCTTCTCACTGTAACAATCTGTACATTGTTACATAATCTTATTTCAACCAAAACAAAAAGGTAGTTTCAAAGATAAGACCTTTGTTTTGATTTATTTCTGTCACTTTGCCACAGGCTTCACAGTGAAGCCACAATGGACTTAATTGAGTCCACTTTGAAGTATGGTTGGTAACACGACAAGGACGCTGTGGTACTGGCTCCACTTATCTCCCTCTGCATCATCCTCTAGAGATCATGTTACGTCTTTTCACACTGAACAGACTCCACACTCTGCTGCTCAGCAATCAAGCCAGTTCACCACATCCTCTGCATGCACCATTAGATCCTCCTCACAAAGACACACACCAAGCACCACTTTGTTCATTATGTGTACACTCAAAAGATCTTGCTGCTGCTGAACCACAGCCCATATAGAGTCTTATGTCAGAGAAACCCATAGTTTCTTTTCTACTTGTTAATCTGATTTGATGTGAAAGTCACAACAGTCGAAGCAATTTTGAGACACCTTAACTGAGACTGAAACCTGCCACAAAAAACTTCAGCTGATACTGACTTCCTGCACAAGTGTACACATTTTTGCTTACAGAGCTGCCTATGATGAGCCTGAGTTAGCTACAAAACATCACTCTTGGGTAAAATTTAGACAGAATACTATGACATCAAGTAATTTCACTGCCTTAACCCAATGAAAAGGTCTTTTACTGAACTAGAAGGTAAAGAGTTGGAGATCTTCCCATTTTCTTGAAAAGCCATCACTTTCCTCAATCTAAAATTACAGGGATGTGTTTTGGCTCCTTGATGGCTTCGGTCTTTTTCTGAATAACAGTCTGAATAACATAGCATAGTGACCTCACAAAAATAGCAAAGGCACCAGGAAACATACACAATAAAAAGTGAGAGGAGGGTAGGTAGTGGACACACATGAAAGGCTCCCGGGCACAGGCACAATGGGAAGGTATACAAACAGCACATGTTGAATGGGAACATGCAGTTTTCAGGGGACATTCAGGACCATACGTGAACTCTGATAAGCACCTTAAGTGGTTTCCCACCTGCTGACATCACAGCCAGCTCTGTTATGTCTAAACATTTGGCGTGTTTGATTAAGTAGCAGAGAAGAATAGCCATGCAGGACAGAAGAAATGAGGTGCATTGCTGGATTGAACTTGAACTACCTGCTGATTCAGAGTCGTCTCCTCCAACAGACCAGGAACAGCCTCACCACTTGGACTAATGTGTCATAAATACCGACTTCAAGTTTCCTGAGGGTGCACCTGGTCCAGCCCTACCACAAATCACTCTGACTGCTTGCAGCTCAACTTTTCCTACCCTCCAATACAGAAGCCCAGTGTGTGAGTTCAAGTGTCTTCTGATTCAATTGAATTTTAGAGTGTCTCCCAATTTCCACTTCTATCATGCTTCACTAACCAACTCATGAGTGTGTGCTGCACTTTTAACAGCTCACATACCTGGCATCAATCATACTTTATCAATGCCTCAATGCATTCTCTTAGGCTCCCATAGTTTTTATAAACACCAAAACTCAGGTTTAATAATAACTGCAATAAACCTATAATAAATCAAAGAAGCCACCGCATATATAAATAAATAAATGAATAAATAAATAGAAACAGACTAAAGGAGTGATACTACTGGAATTATGTCCTTTTCTAATCTGTTTTTTATAAATACATGAAGAGTTTGAGACTAAATGTGGACTTACCTTAATGAGTGCTGTCTGATTTAATGACCAATGTTGCCTCGTCCACCTGTTAAAAGCGCGTTCCTCGATAAAATATTGAACACACACCCAGTTAAAAAGCAGATTCCAGTTCAGCTCAAACTGGCGCAAAGGCTGACCTCAAAAAAATGAGAAGAAAACAGCCTCAGGATAGCGGCTTTATCTCTGTTCTCCACAGTGATGAGGCACTGCTGGTCCCGGACTCCGTCTCCCGTGGTGCCTCAGATGATAAGGTGGCACGCACTGACACCACCTGTGGCTGCGCGCGCACTACGTCCTCCTCTGTGATGAGCTCGCAGTGCCATGTGCTGTTACCAAAATAAAAGATCTGACAAAAGCAGCAACCCGGGGCGTGTCGGGTACAGTACGAGAGGCGGGGGCAGAGGAGGGTGCAGCGGTGATAATTGAGCCATTTATCAAAAAAAAAAAAAAAAAATACAACACAGGACCCGGTTTGTCTTCGCGCGCCACCTGCTGATAGACAGGGGCTCGTGCTTCAATTAACTGGTGATGTAGCGTTCCCAAGAGACCACGTGGTGACACGCACATTCACCTGGCAGGTGGAAAGAGTTTGCTCATTAGAATTAACCCTTAGAGACCTAGAACTGTTTTTGTGGCTAAACAGTGAAAGTATCACAGCAAATAATTTATTGTAATTTTTGTCTTATTATGCATTGGCTAAATTAACTTAGAACAAGCACTGACATTTATTTTTCTGTATTTACAGGTTGCGACTGCATTTTAGTTGTAAATGTTTTGGTTACATTAGTAAAAAATAATACTAATAATAATAAGAGGGAGAGCTTTTCACAGTTGTGATTCCAGTTTCTCTGACTCAGAATATGTCACTGTTAGTATCCTTGCATTTAATCTTATATCTGCCATTCCTGCTGAACATCTGTCTGTCTCAGTCTGCCAGACTAAACATGCCTTTATAATGAACTCTGATCATACTTTCCTCATTGCTGATTCACAGCACTTTATCTGTGTATCAGTTGGACCTTCAGAGTGTCTGCTTTTATTTATTTTTTACTTATGCTGCTTTATATGTGTATGGTCTTACTATTTACTTATCTTGCTGTTCTTTTTATGATGATCTCAGAGAGACACTGATTCTGTTTGAGAAAAACAATATTAAAGTTTGCTTGATTTTTTTCTTCTTGTTCTTTAAATAGGTATCTTTATCAACACTTCTTTTTCTGTTGTTCCTGTTTTATACTCTAATCCTATTATTCTTTCTTTTATTTTTCTTTCTCACTCACTCAGTGAATTAGGTTTTTGTGGATTTCAGGCAAATCAGAGACATTGAACAAACTGAACACACAAACACTATTTTCAGTATCACTCTGTATTGTTTAATTGCTTAAAAATGCGTACCATACATTTGAGATACATTGTTTTATAAGCAAATATATATTATACTTTCAACTTGATAAAAGGTTACAGTCTGTACAATCATCCTCTGTATCAACTTTGCAACAAATGTTTCATTTTTACAGTGAAATTATGAATGTACTGTATCATATCAAAATACAAGTAACTAAGGGATTTCTTATAATAAAGGCTTTGAAAGGTCACACTTGTTAGAGGTTGTGCTGGCAATGAAAACACAGGTGATTTTTCTGAATACTGTCAAAGTGGAAATGCTAATAGACAGGAAATGTAAAAGCAGCAGTGGCTTAAAAAAGCAGGGAGGGAATGATTTGTGGAGAGTTACACATATCATGAAAGATTAGATTTGGCACATACAGTGTTACTTCAAATGCTTAAAAAGACCATTCACCCATTTTTTTTATTTATTTATTTATTTATTTTTTGTCGATTTAGATTGCACTTGGAGCTACTAAAAATATCTGGCCCAAAGTTTGGAAACACAGCTTTTGAGTAAAGGAAGTTCTATTACAGCACAGAGCATGATCTTATTTATCTCCCACTACGCCCTTAATAGTCCACCCCACAAGAGGGACACACTTTATAAAATAATAAAATGCCAAATATTGTATGATAATCAGCAATTAATAATCAATACAATCAATACATGCATATGCTTTATTTGTTCGGCTTAGCCTTGTGGAAGGCTGTAAACGTATCTTGACATTTCTGATTCTTACTTCTTTTAAAGCACAGCTCATCATTCCTGTTTCCCCAAACTTGCCCAGGGTATTCTCAGAGATCTAAAAGGAAGTATTGGAAGATATTTGATGGAGACATTAGTTACCCGTTGAAATGCAAGAAAAATATGCAAGCCTTCTTAAAAAACTCAGCAGTGGTTTGTGATGGCACTGTGGTGACAAAACAGCTGAATGCAGCATCACACAGTATCGGGACCTTAGAGGAAACAGTGCTGTTCAGTTGGAAGGAATGTAAATTTCCTGCAGCTGCAAATAGTTGTGGAACAAAACGGTCCATTCTTTGCATCTGAAACAGTACCATTAGAATTCATTCTTTCCTCTCAAATGGTGTGTGCAGCAACACTCCAAAATGTCAGTGCAACACACACACATGCATTTTATATGAAGGTGAGATGAAAAACCACACAGTGCCCCTGCAGTCACCTCTGTTCTGGGAAACGCAGCATGCAAGTCAGGATGAGGAGTGGAGGGGGAAAGGGGTATCAAAGCAGAATCCACTGGAGTGACTAATATGGCTCTTAAGAGTCCAGATGGATGTGGGCAAGCAGTAAGTGAAGCAGTTAAACCGGTGCAA
This sequence comes from Sphaeramia orbicularis, assembly GCF_902148855.1. Classification (NCBI taxonomy): domain Eukaryota; kingdom Metazoa; phylum Chordata; class Actinopteri; order Kurtiformes; family Apogonidae; genus Sphaeramia; species Sphaeramia orbicularis. Next base: position 31,333,869 of record NC_043965.1, read on the forward strand.
CATAGTTTCCTGGAAATGTCCCAAAAGCATGAGTCCGCTCTGACGTACCTAGTAAAAACAAACAAAACAGAGCACATACAGAGTTCAGACAAATAAAGATAAGATAAGTAAACTCTCATATAATGTAAAAATATACAGTTGAAATTCAGTGACCAAAGCAGCAAAGAAGAACCTGCAATATCTAATTTTGTCCACTAGAGGGAGAACTGATACAGCAAATAAACAGGATAGCGTTCAAGTCATGTTGACCTCTGTATTTTATGATTTTTTTTTTTTTTTACAGAAAATTTTTATGTTATTGAGAAACTTTAAGGAATTATTTAATTTAATTCAACATGCACATGACAGACTCAGTGTGCTTCACAACAGGTATATAACATAAAAACATTAAAAACAAAACAAAAAAAAACAGGGCTTTACAGAATTAATTGGATATTAGTTATTTAATCCCCTCACAAAACAAAATGTTACTTTTAGGGATGCATCAACACAGATTTCTTATATTATCCATGAAATAAAGCCAAATGTGAGTGAGTTCCTAACAAAAAATTCCTAGTAACACATTGTCGTATTTCATTATGATCTCACTTCAAAGTAGAGAAACAACATTTACTGAAAATAGTTTTATCTTTTTTTTCCTTACCTACAAACCAGCCATCATCACATTTCTCCATCACTTGTATAATGTCTCCTTCTCTGAGCTCCAACTCGTCTGAATTCTGGGGCTTGTAGTTGTAAACAGCTTTATATCTAAAATTCAGAACATGGGGGGAAAAGGGAAACAAATGATCAGAGCCACATCTTTGACACAGGTTCATCGATTTGTGCTGTCACAGTGAATTTATAAAGAATTTGAAAATCTAGAGACGTACGGTTGGCGTTGTACCACCGTGGAACCAAAGTTGTTTGGCACTTGTGGTATTGAGTTGCTGTGAAGATTTGATGGAGCACCTTGGTTTATTGTTGCACCCTAGAATGACCAGAAACCCCATCATTAAAAAGTAAGAATATTCCTGTCATCACAAAAAGTACGACCACAGGTATGGACATGCAGTGACAGTGAAGCAGTGAAAGCAGACCTGTGAGGGGTCAGTGTATCTGGGAGTGTTCGCTGTGGGAGCTCCTGCTCTGTGCACTGACGACTGAGTGGAAGGTGAAACAGCTCTAGCCGCTGAACTCTGGTTAAGTGAATGTGTGCCACCCCACTGGCTGTTCTGGCTGGTTGGTGAAGCAGTTTTGTAGCTGCTGTGAGGCCACCGATAGGCTGTTTCTTTAGATACAGGTGTCAGGGTGGGGGAGCGTGTCTGTGAAGTGACCGGTGAGGATGACTTGAGGGGGGAGTGCTCAGATTTTGGGCTGGGGGAGGTGGAAGTGAACGGGGACAGTGGTGACTGTGGGCAGGGTGAGTGGAGTGGACGTCCTGGACTCTGGGGTCCAGGGGAGGTGGGAGACAAGGGGCCTGATGAGAAGTCGTCAGTGGAGTATTTAGTGCGGGGCATCTTGTTGACCTGGACGTAGTTGGCAGGGAAGATACCGCTCCGGCTGGTTCCTGAGATCCTTCCCTCCAACCACTTATCGTCAACACATCTGGTTATACTAATCACCTCACCCTAAACAGGTAACCAGAGCAGAGGATTGGACAGTTACATAGTAGACATTAGTTTCAAAACAGATGAATTGAATGCACTTGGTACTTAAGTGTATTTATCATCTAAGACCAGGTTGTGGCCCCCTTAACCCTCAGAGACCTAAAGACCCACCAGTGACCAAAAGTAGTTACTGATCTTATCAATAAATGCAGTTTCTCAGCTTTTCATTGGTGTCTTATGTGTCTTTTCAGGTAGAGGCTCCCTAGTGAACATAGAAACATGCATTTTCTGCAACACTGATTCAATAATTTCAGTTATGTAAACTGACAGATGGCAGTGGTTGTAGACACTTTTTTAAGGACATATTTGTCACTTTTTCTTCAGTTTTACGCAATTTTGATATGATCTTTGAATTTACTCAGAGCTTTTCTGAACATCTACATGATTACATCAGTAATTTAAATACAGGGAAATAGCTGATTTTCACAGAAAAATGCAAAATACAGAGAATAGTTTTATTAAAACATTGTGATGAATGCGGTGACACATAGAGAAAAATTCATTTGGACATTGCTATGAAAATAGTCTTTAAGGGTTAATGGGGAGCAAGACTGTAGTGGATGTGTATGAGGCTTTTCAATTTACATATGTTAAATGAAATTATAAAAGCATTTCCTTAATCTTAAGCCTATATGAAACTATATTAGAAGGTACATTTTTGGTCCTCATTCAGCAGGCTAATGATTGGCCACAGCTCTGTAACTGCTCATGTAAAATACAAGTTATATGAAAAGCTAATGCACATTTTCTTATAATGCAGAAAGATCATATACTGTGTTTTCAAGATCATTTTATAATAAACTTTTTTAATTTGGCTGCAGCAAGTGGCAGGAAGCAGGATGACAGACTAGAGTCTTCCATTTTTTGTGACATTTGAAGATTATGGAAAATGTGGAACAAACAGCTATCCAGCTGCAAATTGTACTTCATTTTGGAATTTTCCTCAGTTTCCCAAATGCCAACAAAGATTTTCAGTCAGAAGCTACAGACAAGCGTCCCAGTAAAAAAAAAAAAAAAAAAAAAAAATTGCAGAGAAAATATCTATTCTGTTTTTACTGTTTCCAGTTTGCATAAAAGATCATTTGTACATCAGCTTTTAGTACATTTATTAGTACATTAAATACCATGAATCATATCCATACTCACTTTGCGAAAAGACAGTTCCACAGGTAGGTCTGCGTTGAAGTTATACAGAGCCACAGCTTCCCCATAATCCAACACCTGTAATGTGGGAGACTTTATAGGTGTTGGCTTCTCTGTAGGAGAAAGAATCTGTAAAGGACAGAGCCTTATGTCAGGATCACATCATCTTGAAGGATGAACACTTTACACAGAAAAAAAAAATATCAGCTGAAAACCATAAAAAGAATCACCTCCACATAGGTTGTGGGGAAAATGCCAGCTCTTCCATGATGCTCTCCTTCAAACCAGTTGGCGTCGATCTGCCTGTGGATGTAAACAATGTCCCCTTTTTGCAGGGTGAGCTCCCTAAATGAAAAAATGAAGGAGATGAAACTCAGTGGGTTGAAGTAAAAATATATATAACATTGCTTTCACGTGTGCAAAACAGCTCAATAACTCTTAACTTTAACTTCAAAAAGAATATGAGTTGGATTCTCGCACTGTAAATCTAATACTGTATAACATTCTCATTTATCATAAGTGAAAATTAAAGAATGGAACATGTATACTTCATAAACTTACTTGGGCGACTGAGCCTGGAAATTGAACTTGGCTCGTGCTGCTTTCATCTGTAGCAACAAACAAATCATTCAGTCTTGTGCCAATGCATTTATTAGATGAACAATACAGGGGGTTTTCTGAGATCACAAAAATAAAAATGCCTCAAGACTGCATAGTAGATTAAATTAACAAGAAAGTCATATGGACATACCTTCTTCTCTTCTTTCTTTGGTGGAAGCGCCATGATTTCATTTGCAGGGGACAGTCGTTCTACTGTGACACAGAGCAAAGGAACGAGCGTAAGCAAAGTCTCAAATGTGTTCACTTTAATTCAACATGCTGCTTTTGACATTAGCGCTGTTATTGAATCACAGGCGTACCAGCTCCACTAGTTTGTGCAAAATCATTAACACTGGCTCCCTATGGAGTCATTTCCAGAAAAAACAATCGGGTGCAGCTAATCTTTAATCAGGTCTTCCAAGTTCCACTTCCTATTTTTCTGAGCTTCCTCTCCACCCATCTACCGCTGTTTCTATAGGAAACAAAAACTCCCTTCTGAAGCTTTTCATGCTCAGCTCACTTTCATCTAAAATGTAAAAAACAACGTAGGAGACAGACACAACAAGAACCATGACGTTATTAAATCACCAGATTAAATTACTAAAAGCTGTCTTCAAATATATGCTGACTGATTAAAAGAGTGGCATTCTTCCAGAAAGTACACATTCTTCAGTAGAATGAGTCATGAATGAATGGACAGTATTGGTAGAAATGACCTTTAACCTTTTAACAACTGCAATCTCTTCAGTGCTGCATTTTGCACTTTCCAGTATTCAAATTATTGCAATTCCTGAACTGTTTGCATTATCCCCCAAATTCAAATGGCATTGTAAAGCTGAGATCCTGAGATTCTCAACAAAAAATATGAAGCCATAATATGGATACTGAATGTTCAAATCCAAAAAGCATGTTTGAGCAGATGTAAAATAGTTTATTTCTGCAATCTCAAAAAGTTTCATTATGGACATTTGAAGTTATTTCTGATCATAAATACGCTAAAAAAAACCTCAAGTCTGTTTTTTTCTTTTTTCTATAACACACCATTTTAAGCATTTATTATTTATAATAATGATAATTAATGGCCAGATATTGAAAGTTAAGTTTATCCTGAAAAAAGACGGTTCAAAAGAATTGGCAAAGAAGACATTTTCTGATACTTTTATTGCAAAGATAACATAAAGACACCTAGGCGGCCTCCTATAATGGCAGTCTTAAAAGGGTTAATTCATAGAGGTTCTTATCAAAATAGGTTGTCAAAGCAGAAGCTGTGAGAAAATCACAATGTGTGTAAAAGGTAACAAAGTCCATGTTTACCATATGTGGGAGCAGAGGCTGAGGCAGATGTGGCTGCAGATCGATGGACAGGCTGCTTCGATGCTGATGAACTGCTGAAAAAATAATCAAGAACATATTAGCCTGAATGTTTATATTATTATCATCACGTAATGAGAAATGTTTCTCATAAAACCATGGCAGGCTGTACACAATGACAAACAAACAACCCCTGGTGGGACGAGCTGTGTGGCATTTTTCAGTAGATGTACTGTGCAAAACATCTGGCTGCAGCAGCTGGATGGAGATGACACAAATACTCAGACAGATAAAAGGAAATGATGTTTCTCTGTGACTCGCTGTCTTGTTCCTGAATTAAAATCTGGTTTAGATAAAGTTTGAGTTTATCATTGTCATGAAATGGACAGAATTTATTTTTGTTTTGATTGTCTTTTGTTTTTTTCATATAGGTATTGTTGTCATGAAATGAACAGAGTTTATTTTTGGTTTTTATATGTTTTTTTTTTTAGGAATTGGACATGGTTTATTTTTGATAAGTATATCACTGCTAAGAAATGACAGTTTATTTTTGTGCATTATTGTTATGGAATGGATAGTGTACTTTTGTTTCTGATATGCGCATTTTTGTCATGAAAAGGACTGAGTTTATTTTTGTTTTTTTAATATGTGTATTTTTGTTATGAAATGGACAGAGTTTATTTTTGTTTTGATATGTGCACCATGACTGTTATGGAAAGGACAGAGTTTATTTTAATGTGAAATGCTGCTGCCAAATAGACAGTCTATCCTTGATATGTACAGCAATTTTGTGTTTTATACATTGTCAGAATTTAGTCTGATATGTGAGGATTTTTGAGTTACTTAGGGAATCTGACATAAGAATTTAGGGTAGGTGAAAGATGGAGTATGGGGCGGGAGATTATAAATTAAACTTCATCCTGCTCCTTTTCGAATGGTTTACTTTCTTTTATATAATTCTTTTGTTGTTTGATTTTATTGCAATATTCACAATAAATAAATAAACAAAACAAAGAAACAAAACTCAGCAGCTCTGATATTTTCAATCACAATGGGGCACAAATTCCACTTATTCTAAATCAGGGATTAATTCATCCAGAGTCCAAAGCCTCCCACACTGCCTCCTTTGAACTCAATGACATATTTCCACACAGTGTAGTTTTATATTTGCAGCTGCTCATCAACATCTCTGGATGACAGTAAAAAACTCATTTGTACTGTACTGCTACTGTTATTGTTTCACTTTCACACATCCATGGCAACATGCTCGTACATTAAAAAAAAAAAAAAAAAACCCTCAGCCCACCAAGCCAGTAAAGGTCAAAACCCATGACCTCCACTTTGCAAATAACAGTGAGAATCCTCCAAGAATGCATTACACACTTGGTCAGAAATGTGGAATGTCATTTAAAGCAACCAATACTGTACTTAGGCTTGTTAAAGTTCAACAGCTTCCTAACAGAGGGCCATGCACAGACGGTCAGCTGATTATCTAACAGGCACCCTGTGGAGTTTTAACGTTTGTTCTGTCCAATCACAGTGCTCTGTTTGTGCTCAGAGGAGGCCTGTTACGTCATGATGAACCCATGTCTTCTGATTATCATAACTTGATATTTTGCACCTCTGGGTAGTGTTTTACACCAAACAAAAACTGTCTGTTTCTCTAACAGATAACATCACAGTCATAGTAATGCACAGACAGAGGGGATTCCTGCTTATCGGTCACTGCAATTGAAATAGTAATAAATACAAGATATGTGGATTAGACTATAACCTAAGAGAGTCTAAAGATGAAGTAAATTGTAAGTGCATTCATTTTATATTTGTCATTTCATACAATATAGATGTGAATTATATCGAGGTAAACATGCATACATTAAAGAAGTACATGTCTAAGTGATAAATCCTGTTAAAGTAAAGGTGTAACAGACTCACACTAGGTAGTAATTCTATTTAAAGTCATTAATTTCCTCATTAAAGTGCTGATCATGTTTGGAGTGCTTACCTGTGGCTTGTAGTCCCAGTGTTTGCAGCTGTTGCCAGATCTCTGCCTTTAGCCTCCTGCAAGCAGAGTGCACATTAAAAACAGTTTGTTCCCTGCAGCACTCACAGCTTTGAGGAAATCCAACAACTCAGACCAAGTTTAGATGCTGACCACTCCCAAAGGAGCAAGATCTCCCCTGGGTCCTATCCTCCTTGGTCTGTGTACAGCACCACTCACACTCAGCAACACAGCCTGATCTGTCTGAGTTGCCTAAGATTTAAGTGTAATTAATGTATATCAAGCAAATTGAATCACAAAATGAGTTGGAAATAGAAACATTGCTGTAAAGTTGTCATCCAAGTGAAGATCTATGAATGCTATCAAGCAAACAGATTTTTTTCAAGATGGGAGGAAAAATGATTGTAAAGTTCTTCATTTATTGGAGGATTTTCACTCGCTAACGACGGAGGAGGGGATTTGCAGGCAGGTGATTAAGAGAGCAGATCAATCCAAGTGCAAGGCAGGCAGGCGACTCCAATGCTGTCATCCAAGTCACAGAGGTACAACGACACACGGTGTGGGGTCAAAGCTAGCAAGCAAGGGGATCTTACTGAGATGTGCAGCCTTCTTTTGGATTGGAAGAGTAAAGAGTGAGGATTCTGATAAATCTGGGGGAGGGAGGGGAGTAGGAGGGATGCTTCAGCACAGAGAGTCAGGAGGGGAGGAGGGGCTCAGTACCTCACCCCAGCCTCGACGCTGCTGCTGCTGCTTCTTCTGGGAAAGTCTCCTCTCCAGGCCCTGGATCTCCGAGTCCAGCTCAGCCTCAAACCGACTCAGCTCAGAGACCAGACTGGCCTGAGCCACAGTAATGATGGAGTTGGAAGGGCAAATATTAAAACACTATACACACCCTGTGTTTGAGGCACTAATTATTCTTTTTTTCATGGTTTAAAAGTGAAATCTTAATGGACCAAAAAGGAGAGAGCAGTTAATCTTACCTCGATTGATGGAGACTTGGGTTTCTCAGGTTCTTTCTTGGGGAAAAGATGAGCCTAAAGACCAAAACAACAACATTAAAGACAAATTGTTTTGCTGGAACATTGTTACTAAATCCATTTTGATACCAACTTATCAAATTAAATAAACAATGTGTTTTTGCTGAAAAGTTTAATTGCATTCTGTCTACATGTAAATATTTCTGAAAGAGGTTTAGAAGAATCTATTTTTGTAAAAAATAATTGAACATCTCATGAATTCATCCAGAATTAAATCAGTTTCTCCAAATTGATGTATGGGGCTTTCAGGGACAGAGCATAAGTCCTTTTTTCATTACAATGAGCTCTTCTTAATATGTGAAATGTGTTTATCTATACCAGACATAACTAACCCAGACAAAACACATAGATCTCTTTCTGCACATGTCATGTTACAGCAGTCAGCTAGCCAAGGCTTCATCTTCTTTACACAACTTTACACCAACTGCAGGAGATTCTATCAAGTATTACTTTAAAAGGCTTGTTGGCGTGAACCTCAGACCCCTGCTCCACTTTCACTTTTTTTTTTTTTTTTTTTTTTATTAAACCTTGGCTGAATGTGTGTGTCTGGACTCCAAAGCTTTTTTTCCCAGTTGGGAGTCATCCTCACTACAATCACAGACTATAATGTCACTGAAAAGCAGCACAACACCCGATATGGTCTGTGTGTTGCCTTTCTAAACACTCAACATTGACTGCTGTTATAAAGAGGAAATGAAATAATCTCCATGTTGTAAGCCATTATACACCACAAGAGGTTAACACCATAATACGGATCACAAGACACCTCAGCTCCTGTGGGGGAGTGGAAACAAAGATTCCTTTTCTTCAGAAACACAGACACAAGGCACAATATGCACCAGATCTGGGACATTGTTGCAAGAGCTATTTAAGCAAACACTTTAGAGACACCACTTTGTAAATCTCCAGGGTCGGTAGGTGAGTGCAGAGTAGACGAGACATCACATCAAAACACCAAGGGAAAAACAAATATTCAATACTGTATGTTAGTCTGTTAACACTCAACCACTGTGATAATAAAAATACTCAGATACTGTGTTTCCATGTGTTACAAGTTTAACAAATAAAAACCGGAAGTTTCTTTGCACTCTCTGAATAAAAGAAAGAGTGAGCACATCTGGTGATAAGCAACAGCTTCACTGGGATGACTACACTTCAAAGTTATTCATTACCTCGCGTGAGAAGATGAAATTCAAAGACTTAGACCAATCCTTTAAGAAAAGGTGCCCATCCTCACACTAGAACCCCATGCTGGGAAAATAGAGCGAGTCTTCACAAAGGATTGCAGTGATCACAGCCAGTAACAATGCTAGATAAATCTAAAGGCTACAGACCCATGTAAAAACAGATTTATGCTGTAATCAAAGTGGTATCACAGATTCTCTTTGAAGGATGAGACTGTGTGAGGCTGTACCTGGCTGTGCCTTTCCGAAGTCGTGGTCTTTCCAGGCTCAAAGTCGTATATGCTCTTGGGCTGAGGTTGCTGCTTTCCCGGGTCTGACAGCTTATCTACATCCTCACTCCTGAAACATAACACCCCAGCACACACACCATGGACAGCAACTTAATCATGGCTTCATTGTCAGAGCCTGTAACAACAAATCCAAACTTGTCTGTCCCGTACGCTTTCCCCCCACAGCATTTGGCCTGAGTTTTGGTTGGTATTCATGTAAGACGTCACCTGCAGCCTTTATCTGATGTCAGGAAAGAATTCAAGAGCATATTATGGAAAGTGAATGTGCACAAACTCAGCCAAATGATGTGTGTTTGAACATGATATCATTTTATTTGGCTGTTAAATCGTATCTCTGTCTATTTTATTTCAAATAAACTATATTAAAAACAATATATATTACAAACTGTGACAGTATATACCTCCTCTATATTTGCACAATATGCATTTTTGTCCTTTAATCCTGCAGTATTGGTTTTTATACTTCACCTATTGTTCTGTTTACCATTCACTATCACAATATTTGTACAGTTTTGGAAAAATTCTTATTCTTTATTCTAAATTTTTGCCATATATATGTATACTCATTCTAAAACATGTGAGAGCTAAGATTAAGCTGCAGTCAGATAGCTTGTTTGTGTGCACATACTTGGCCAATAAAACTGATTCTGTTATTGTACGTGCATGTTTTTCTGTCTTTGGATCCTCACTACACTGTTCAGTCTTCATACCACACTGAAAACACATGCTCTCAGGTTAACTCATGATCTTACTGAATTTCCAAAAGGTCCAAAAGTTACTACTCGTCAAATTATGTATAGCTGTTATGTGATATTTTTCCAGGGTGTTCTGGCATATGCTCATCCACCATGTGATCCAGAAGTATCCGTGAAAACTCACCAATCTGGTAGGGATCCATAAGGCGTTAGTGTAAAAAGATTCTTGTCAGCTTCATTATTTGTCTCCGTCTCAGCAGATAACTGGGTCTCTGTTAAGGAAAACAGCTTGGGTTTGAGTAAAACTGATACTGAAGTAAGTGAGCAGGGTATTGATGTGCACTTAGAGGGGTTTTGCCTTACTTTGAGAAGACCATCGTTCTGATAAATCCTCCAGTTCTGTCAAAAAAAATTTTAAAAAAAGCATGAGTGACTGATTGTTATGCAAAATCCAAAAAAAATTCTTTCACATACTCTCTTGGAGCAGTACAATATGTTATGATACATCTGGGACTATTTTGATGATCCTTCACTGAGGAAAAGTAATAAAACAAAAGTGAAACTACAAAAACACTCTAATTCAAGCAAATATTCTGCATGAAAAATGTGTTTAAGACAATCATTATGGACAAAATTTACTTGTCAAAGTCACCACTGTTTGTTTCATTTTGTCACATTATTTTACTGATACCAGTGTGCAAATCTGTTGTGCATTGTAATATGTGGATGGTTAAATAACGTTTAAGATAATTTAAGCAAAACAGTGTTGATTGTGATGACTACTGATCTAAAAATTGCAAAAATAGTAATTTAAGCTTTCAGCACTTGCAATTCAGTATGTAATACTTTTTTAACATTACATGATAGCAGTGGTTTCAGCCATAAAGGTTATTATTTTATCAGTTTATCAGATCTACACTGTTGCCTACTGAGTTGCAATAATTTTGTTTTTAGACACATTCCTCTTTTTATTCCAATTTATACATATCAGTAATCACCTTTGACCTTTGGTGTAATGATTACATATTGAGTCCCAGTTACAATATATCTATCAAGAATAAACCACATTGTCACAATCATTTCATGAGAGGAAATTAAAAATAAATAAATACATAAATATTATTTCAACTTTATGGGCAACAGTGTATTAAAAATATTACTTCCACATGCTGCACTGTTTTATCACAGAAGGTTCAGGATTATTAATGTTACTAAGATTTATTGTACTAATTTAAATAAAAAGAAAAGAACCTGCAGAAAATCAAAAATATTCCTGTAAACAAAATGAATCCCATCCAGTGCTGTCAAACATTGTTAGTGCAGGTTTAATCACACTAATAATAGGGAATGCATTTCTATTACGCAACCAGTAACAGAGATAAATGAACAGCCTGATTTGGGAGGAGCTGAGATAAGAAGCTGGATTATTGTCAGACTTAATAAACAGAAATGACATAAGACTTTATTGCTCTTTCATCATGTCTTATTTTCCCTCTGCAGTAATCTGTTCGCTGGATCACCTCTACAGCACCTGAAACTGACAGAGGAATCTCTCTGGTGTGAGAGTGTGAAAGGCGTGGGAGGAGGAGTGTCCTTACCCTCTGGCTTCTTGTGAATCTGTCTGAACATGCTCTTGTACCAGTCTCTGGGTTTATTCACACTCTGGCATTAGGAAACATGGGAGGTGCACAAAGTAAACAGATGTGGTGTATCAGGGTTTGGGAAAAACAACATACGGAAAAACAACATAAAATCAAATACTGTTGAGGATCTGGGCCAAATATGTCAAGCTTGTGTTTGATTATGAAACAGTGAGATCTGTATGTTCTATCTTACTGATCTAGAGGCGATGGGCATCCCTGTCTCATCCACCGGGCCAATTCCTGAGAACTTGATAAGCCTCTCCTCCCTGGTGGGAGTCCAGCTGCGTGGCAGAGTGGCAGAACTCTGAACACCGTTGGACATGCCTCCTGAGTGACAAAGTGACACAAATAGGATTGGCCTGACCACCCACCAACTCTAACATGAGACTTTTCCTATCAGGCACTGTCATTAGAAGTAATATTTTTTCTAAAATTTAGACTAAAACCCTTCTATGAGCCCATTAAACCTCACCCTCTCACATCGTTCTGTGAGTGCTGGTAATAACAGCATTATGCCTGCCCACGTCACTAATGAAGATCCTAATGAAACTGGATCTTAATTTAATATTTCTCTTGGAAAAGTATTATGTGGGACTTCAAAGCATGCATGTGATGAACAGATTTGGAAAGTGCTCCTTACCATGCACTTGTGCTGGGCCATAATATGATCCAAAGCTAAGACTTGTTGGTCCACTTCCATTTACCTCAGACACCTTGAAAAAAGAAACATCATAAATGTTTACCAGCAAAACACACAGCTCAGAACAAAACAACAGTCACTGATTTAAAGCATTTCCACAGCTGGATGTAGGGCCTGTGTTGCTTCATTCTTCCACAGGGAGGAGCACTTCTTTACTGGATTCCATGCTCTGTTGTAAGAATATCATAGTGCATACCTTGGCGTCTGCAGATGGCAGCCTTGCTGAGTGAAAAGGACTCAGAGGAGGAGTAGGCAGACCAGGGGAGATGACCACCTCTTGGGTCAGCTCTGGAGATGTTAGTATCTGCTGGCCTGAAGAACCTCTGGACTCCCCGGAGAAGAGAATCCGGGAGCCATCTGGATCGCCTGCCACTTGTGCATGTTGCTAAACATAGAGGAAATGAGAAATATGGAAGAATAAAAACAATGTGTGAACTTTACTCCTGTCATGTCCTCCTGCTGGCCCTGGGTAAACACTGCTCTGTATGGAAGGTCATGTGAACTTGTTAGCAGCCCAGCTATTCTCCAGAGAATAACAGGCCTCTGTGGGGGAGCCTCTGATGAAAAGGTCCCTAATTTATTTAAAGGAGGACCAGTGGGAAGTGGTGTTCCACCCACTTCATCATCTCTCGCGCCACAACTGCAGAAAGGGCTCATTCAAGGTGCAGAGAGGGGGCAATGAAACAGGAGAGGACCATTATGAGCCTATTAACTTCCTTTTCACCAGGCCTCAGTATTCTGCAGCCGGGGGGGGGAGCTGAGGCCGCAGAGGTTGGGAAGGGGTCATTGGTGTCACCCTCAAAGTCCAGCAGGGCTTGCTATAGTCCTGCGGTCTCCATGGTGATGTCTTGACTCCCCCCACCCATGATAACCACTCTAGCTGTTCTAATAGATCTCTACATGTTTGGATCAGGTGCTGAAGTCCTGTCTGTGGTATTGCTGAGGGGGGTCATGGGAAAGCCCCAGTGCCGCAAAGTAATGGTCAAAGTGTCCCCCCCCCCCATTTAAAAAATAAATAAAAACCTTATTTAAGATTATTCAAAACATTTTTGCCATGTTTGCGATTTGACTTTACCTGAGACTGCATGTGCTCTGGTGTCGTCCTTGTGTGACAGATATCAAATTCTTGCAGCCAGTATCAACAGATCTGCAATGACATTAGAAAAATAATAACAATTTTACATTCATTTTTTTTTATATTGCACTGCATGCTGCATTGTATCCCACCTGAATGTGAATATTTCAGAACAGTTAAAAGTCAACAGAGTTCAATAAGTTTCATTATATCTTCAATAATAAGTCTTTGTGCATGAACTTTTTAACCCTTTGAGACACTTGTTTGGGGTTCCACACACACCCTTACTGTCATAATTCACATTTTACACACAGCCTCTTTGACAAGTGTTCCATTATCCGATCCCACTCAAACAAGGGAAAAATAGCGTCACCCACTTTCCCTGTTACTTAGGAAAAAACCCACCCAAAGCAATGTGTGTGACTCACATTACTGCCTCATTCCTCCCAGTCATACAACGCCATAATGATCTAAATTTGAGGGGCTAGATGATGGGGAAGGTTTGCCACTGAAAGTAGAGACCGGAACCTAATCAATTGCACCTCAGAAAACCAGATTAGGTTCTGCTGTTGTAACATCAAAAGGCAGAGAGGAATGAGGGGGGGGGGTGTTTCCGCTCCTGTATGAGGTATGCACCTCTCATCTACAGTGGTTACATGGACTATAATGACAGAGCTGCCATTTAAAGTCCAGCCACCATACAGCTTTGCATCCTTCCTGGCAAATTTTTAAGTGATTTTTTTTTTTCACTGTTCTCTTGTGAAACTGGTGAAACACCAAAATAATGGGGTCCACAGTGGGGTTAATAAGGATTAGAGTCCTTTTTTCTGTTCTACTGCAAACCATGGCTTTGCAACTTGGCAAGACAGTAATGACCAAGTGTGGGCCAGGCTACTACATCCTGAGAGCTGCCCAACACAATTTTCACTGATGACTTTTCCATGTGGCATTTGCAGCTGAGCATTAGAGTCTATAATCATGATGGTCAAGACCAAGAAAACTGTGTCCGCTGTGTCTGTGCACAAGGCTAGGAAACTGAGCAGAGCCCATGCGGTGATAGAATCAGTGCTCTAATTTCCAGACAACGATGTCACTCTAACTGAGTCATCATCTCCCAATAAACTGCGTTACATAACTGGAAAAATATGAGAACTGGAGGATTGTGTCTGCAACAATACCATTACTGCTCAGCCATGACAGATGACCTATCACCATCAAAAGCAATCACAGCATGAAGATTATCCATCCGACAATAGAGGACATTGCAAACAAGCCACATTTACAAATAACGTCTTAATGTTGTCTCATTTACAATGTGTTTGACATAGTGTTCCTAATTTATGCCAGTTCTCCCCTCAGAAGGCTGACACACACTTTACAGACCACAAAAAACTAATAACTAGATGAGTGATTTATCAGATTTTTTAACAAATATACTTGTGACGCATTTTTACCTCCGCCAGGAGGTATTGTGATCACTTTGCTTTGTGTGTTTGCGTGTTTGCATGTTTGTTTGTTTGTTAGTTAGTAAGATAACTCAAAAAGTTATGGAGGGATTTTCATGAAATTTTCAGGAAATATTGATTCTGGCACAAGGAAGAAATGATTAAATTTTGGTGGTGATTGGGGGGGGGGGGGGGGGGGGGGGGCAGATCTGTCTTGGTGGAGGTCTGCGCTCTCCGAGTGCTTTTCTTGCTTTTACTTTTTTTTACTGTGTCCAAATTATAGAGAGTTGTTGTCATTTTACCATAAATGCACTGCAATTAACAAATGAACTAATGTAGCACAAATGTTTTCCATTACATGTTGAGTAACTTTAAAATTTGACTCTCAGGTTCCTGCCACATTAAGCTATTGTCTCTTATACAAACTCAACAATGGAATATTTCTCATTTTTAGAACTTAGACAACTTTTATTAGGACTGCATTATTTAACCATTGACATTGTCACTACACCCCTTTCAGCCCAAAACTGAAAAGCCCCACCTCCTCAAAGTAGCATCACGATCAGTAAGCAAATGTCATAACAGCATGTCTGTGTCTCATTTCTCTGGGGAACTAAACCTAACAGAGAAATCCTCCAGTGCTGTAAGCATCCCCCCCTTCCAAAGCACCAAACACAATCCTGCCTAATAAGGAAAAATCAAAAAATCCCTGTCCATGGAGTCTGGCTCTCCCTGGGTTTGCTCTGAACGTCCACTGCATTCTTATGTAATTACTGAGACTTAACAGCGGAGGCAGCCATAAGCTTTTTCATGGAGATTGTTTTGCATTGGTGCTATGTGAATGCCTGATGCTATCTCTTACTGAAATATGTGAGCATAGACCATGTATTTCACAGGCTGCACAAGTTAAACCACTTTTTGATGAGAGGCTTTTGAATACCTGTGGATCAGTATTGTGGAACAGCCTCATAAAAGGTCTACCTGCATCTCATTTGAGGATAAGACACACCAAAGGCAGCTTGTAACCCAAATAATCTTCTTTTCAAAATATCACTATTCACATTTTGCTGAAATCCATGTAACATTATGCTATTACTTTACATTTCTGCACAGGGTAATTGTGGACATCAGGGGATTTTGGTATGGAAATTATTGCTGTCGTCCCCAGGAAACTTATCCGGTCCCAAGAAGCACTGGACCAGATGTTAAGCTCTGAAAACTGATCCAAGTAACAGAGGCCTATAAAAGTCCATCAAGCACATAAAATAAGAAACATGTTGTGATATACAAGCGGTTGACAAATTAAAGGAAAAACCAACATAAAGTGTTTTAGAAAGACGTTGAGCGATCATGTGTCTCTAGAACAACTTCAGTACTACTGGGCATTGATTTTACAAGTCTGTGAACTCTAGTGGAGGGATGAACACCATTCTTCCAAACGAAGCTCCATCACTTGGTGTTTTAATGATGGAGAGTACAGTCTAACACATTGGTCCAAAACTACAAAAGCTATAGCATCAAATTTATGTCATTTTCAGAATCAGAATCAGGATCAGCTTTATTGGCCATGTATGTGAACATATACAAGGAATTTGACTTTGGCTTTCCTTTGCACACATGTTTCAACATGAACCCAAAACAACATGAACCCAATCACACTTGAACATAGACCTAATGTAGACAAACATTCGACCAGAGACAAGGACAACAATGGGATGAGATTTTCAGTGGATTTGTAATATGTACAAATTGGAGATTTATACAGTGAGTGGATGTATACAGGAATCCGGTCTATTGAAATATATGTTATTATTTACAATGGGTTTTATATTGTAGTATGTGCAGAAAGTGCAAATTGGAGTTTTATACAGTGAGTGGATATGTACAGGGATCTGACGGTCTACTGAAATATATGTTTATGTATATGTTATTGTAGTGCAAATTAGTCTGAGTTTTTGTACAGAGTGCAAAAAAAAAAAAAAAAGTTTGTGAGTGGGTGAATTGTCAGGGGGATACTGACACTGGATGTCTCATAAAGTTTTCCTATGCAGAAAACTATTTAGTGACTCATTATGTCTTATGGATGGAGGCCTTGTCATGCTTTTTCTTTACAGTATCATGCATGGGAACATACTTGAAGTTTGTATCATGCTAGGGCCAGTTATTTGTTAATACTCCAGAATCCATTTCAAACTAACTGAGATGAAAAGAAACAGAAGCAGTTTTAATCCAATCAGACAGCTGAAACAAACATACAATATATGGAACCCTATTGAAACTTTATTTTTTCAGCCTTCTGTATTAATAAACATAAAATGCTGTACAGAGGCATGGGAATTTTTTCTTTTTATTGAGAAAGAGTAAATGAGGAACCAGACTATTATCTGGAATCGTTGAGCCAGACCAGACCTACTCAGCAGCTACGAGGTCAGTGAACTTCACCACACCCTGGTGATTCCTGTGAACTACAAAGAGAAGTTTCCACTGTTGGGAATACCAACATAACTGTGTAACAAAACTTCAAAAAAAAAAAGGAAAAAATATTACTCATATTTACTTGTTAGCTATTTTCTTACTCACAGATAGTTGGTTGATAAGGCTGCTATTCAGTGCCCTAAAAGTGAACTGTACTAAAGTCAATATTCTACAAAGTTCACAAACACTCTGCACCAGTCATTACTTTTTCCTTTAGTAGTGTGACTTTTATCCATAAAAGGATGCACCCAGGTCTGTCTGGGACAAGTGTGACATATTACAACCCCCCATTGCGCCATACAGAGCTTCTTACATTGTTCTAACTATGAACAAGTCTGACAAGGTGACCACACATAGCCTGATAAATAACTACCACAGTTTTGACCCATGAACTCTGGGGATCTGCCAGTGCACCATGAGGAAACTAATGATTTGTGGTCAGAGGGAGAATCATGTTGTCCATACATCATCTATTCAAGCAAGAGACAGTGGAGACTTTGTTGGTGGAGACTGATGACAATGACTGAAAATCCTGAGACTTAAATAAAGCAAATAAAACTGTCACTTGTGAACTGATCTCTATTCATTCACACAAGTGTTGTCCTCTGCCTCTGTGTGCAGTGTGGTGACCAGGAATACTGAGTTAATCATTGACTCCACAATGTGGGAACTGCTGCTGATGGACAGATCTAAGTCCTGCTCATGCAGATAATGAAAACCAACCAAAATTTTAGCTCAGTGTTTGCTTAAGGTGGTCGTGTTGTTTGGGTGAACAGTAACCTGCACTAGGCTTAACTTTGAACAATCTTAGTAATATTGTGCGATCTTAAAAAGTATAAACCTCTGTTTATTTCTTTGATATTGCAACACGCCCTTAAATGAGAGCTTAACTGAGAACATCACCATAACAGACAGGGGAGTAAAGGCTTATCAAACCATTTACATGAACACTGTGTTACTGCTGCCCAACAGGTTACATAACAGGGTCATAAAACTGAAAGAATCCTGCCTTAAAAAGCTGTAAGAAAGTAATTACAAGCACATTTGATGTAAAAGTAGAGCTGGAATTTAGTTCTAAACATGAAGTGAGTCACTCAGGAGTTATGTAGGAGACATTCGAGGTCCTGCTTGTGAGGTTGATCACAAACCCCTGCCATGCCGCCCTTCTGCAATTTAGCAGATGTGTGGATGCAGATGTAGCCCATACAAGGTCGTGGAGCCGCAAGTTTATGATATGCCATTATTGGGGGATACACACATTTATCAAGACGAAAGCATTTCACCTCCTTGTATGGTGCTCCCACAGTCTGAGTAACAGGAGGAGTCAGAGTCTGTGTGCTTCTTGTCAATGGAGAGGTGCTGAAGTCCCAGGAGGAGCTGCAAGGCAATCAATCTCAGCCTCTTTCTCTCCATGGAGCACCCAGTGAAAAAGTATCACCCAAGATTATCTAATATTTCCTCTAAGAACAAACAGACCATATATAAGTCTAAATTATTTCTTATGAGAATGGATGTGAACTAGCAGAATTATAATAACAACCTGTGAGAGAACACATGAGGAAATGTAGACTGAAACACAGTAACAAGTGAATAATCCCACCAATCCTCATGGCTGTCATTTAGCATGTTCAAAGCCGAGCAGAGTCTGTGAATATGAGGTCTGACAGCTAGACCCCTCTGTAATATTACAAAGGAAATTATAGCCACTGCGGAAATCACCCTGACAGTAAGGGGAGCCTCTGGACAGTCCTGGGGCCACAAGGCTTGATCAGGATGGGAAAATGTCCTGACAGAACAAACGTCTTCCAGTGCTTAATCTCTGGAGCTAACCTGACAGTTGCCTGTGCACCTACTGGGCAGAGCGATGACATGTTGGGAAACATTACCCATAGTGCCCTCTCTCTCTCTCTCTCTCTCTCTCTCTCTCTGTGCTCCACTTATACCTCACTTCCACTTGCCCAAAAGCCAAGGGTTAGTGAGTTAACTCTTAGAGGACAGTTTCAACACCAACTGCCCACAGATCACAGGGTCAGTAAGGAAACACGTTTTCAGGTGCACTAAAAAACCATCCCTACTCTAAGACTGTATTGTGGGCAGGTCTGTGGTACTAATCCTGTGGAGCAGCATGTAAGTCCTGAGCAGTCAGACAGGTTACTCAACCTTAAAAAAACACATGAAAAACAACCTCGGACAAAAGATCCTACTGTACCAATGAGCAAAATAAATCTTTGGTATCACACAGCAGTGATTTGGATCTGTGCACCAATAGGAAAGAGTGTACTCACCTTAAAAATGGCACCAACAAGTGAACTCACACCTCTTTCAGCGCCTTCTGCCTCAGTCGTGCACGAAAAACACGTAAGAGACCTTTCCTGCTCTGTCTCTTTCTCACTCTTGAAACTTGCCAGGACACACAATCTCTCTCTCTCTCTCTCTCTCTCTCTCTCTCTCTCTCTCTCTCTCTCTCTCTCTCTCTCTCTCTCTCTCTCTCTCTCTCTCTCTCTCTCTCTCTCTCTCTCTCTCTCTCTCTCTCTCTCTCTCCTCTCTCTCTCTCTCTCTCTCTCTCTCTCTCTCTCCCACTCTCTCTCTCAGCAGAGGACTTCCCGGTTGACAGGCATTGCCATAGCAACCCCTTCAGCCCCGTTCAAAAGGCACCCTGCTCTTGGCTTGTCAGTTCAGGGCACCTCCTTCGGTGAAGAAGCCCTATTGTTGTGATAAGGTGATATTTCACAGCGCAGGGTTAACGAAAGGGGAATGCAAATAGTTTATCACCTCCACCTCCCAGACACTGCCCAGTGGCTCCATGACACCCCTCCTAACTTTATCTCTCCCATGTCTCCCTCTGCTTTGTGTGTGTGTGTTTATGTGAGAACATGTGTGTAGTGCAAAAGGCCAGGTCTCTTGCTGGCCAAAAGGCACAAAGGGAGAGTAGAAGCTCTTTCTGTTCCAGTAACTCTGGAAGTGTCTCATTACTCTTCACCATATACTCCAACAGTAACAGCGGAACTGAATTGACCTCTCATGATCACACCCATTTTACCAGGAGAACTTTGATTTGACGGTTGAGGGTACGATGTGTGAATTATTCAGTGTAGGAGTTACTGTGCATGTACACATAACTCATACAGTATTTAGACTTGAATGTGTCCGGCAGGATTCTTCATCAAACCAAAACAAAAGACACATTCTCAAATTCCATTGTTCCTCTGGCATACAGTAGTTGCCCAAATAAAACCAGGGTTTCCAGTTTGCCCTCAGTTCTTGCCAATTCAGACAAACAGTGTAAAACCTGAAATCTAATGTGCTGACAGGCTTGTTTTGGTTCAGTGTCTGCAGCAGGTACGCTGAGTTACAAGGGCCACTCTGCAGGTGAGGGTTCACCTGCAATCAGCATTTTCCTCAGATGTCTTTTAATCTCTGTGAAAGCAATAAACTAGATAAAGGTAAAACACGACCAGGAACAGAGTCGGTAGTGTGTTTATTTGTTTAAACATGAATATCTCTGTGTTAGTACGTGTACACTGGCCAGCTCCCACTGAAAATGGAAAGACTCAGCTCTTTTTAATAATTCAGTGGTCTGGCTTGGTAGAGCGAAACTGAGGGCAGATACCCATATCCATTAACTGAGCCTCCTAACAGGGTTGTTTTTGCCAAACAGTTGAGCTGTTGAACTCCAGGGGCAAACTGGGCAGTACAGTTTTCAGGCTGGAACTCCTTTGTAATCTGCGTCCTGTTGCTCCAGACTTTCACCCTGCTGTGACCAGATCTGACACCCTGTCACTCTGCAACTAAATGAGGTAATCACGCAAGAGATGATTACTGCTTTGGCTCAGGAATGACACCTCTCCCACACTGGATCCTTGTTCACTTTTGTCTCAATCTCATCACTAAACAAATACAAGCCCTAGTCCTTTTCTGTTACACTGAGGTTTATCAGGACAACGGAGGAGAAACCAAGGGCTTTTGTCTGAGTCCTTCTCTGAGATGGATGAATTCCAGCAGACCTTTACCATACTGGAAAGGCCAACCACTGTCCTTTCACACTAAGTGGTATGTGCCAGTATGTTTCTACAAAGACACAGCTCATTAAAGGGGCTGACAGACAGACACTCCAGTGAGTTAATAAACTATGACATAAATCTGTTATATAATCCAAAACTACAACACTTGTTGACTACAGCCTTTAGCATTTTTCAGCACTAGCTTGAGAAATCCTCTCTTTATTCTGAGTAAGCATGAAGGAACAAGTCTGTGACAATCACACACTCTGGATACCTCTCAATAAAGATACTGGAAGGATATGATGAGGTTATAAACAAGTATCACCATAAAGGAGAGATAAGGAGGCCTGGACATCGTACAGTGCTGTTTGTGTCACTTATTCCACAGGTTAAGTTCTGAGGTAGCACTTGAGGAATGTCTGACTGAGCAAACACAAAGTATCAGAGTTTATTTCAGCAGTAAACAGCATTTAATCTGAACTGTTTATGTCCCACAACTCTGGGTTGCTCATCTGGCAGACAAGGACAAACAATCTCTTATATAGACATGAATCCTCAAGGGACCTGCTGCTTTTAGGATGCTGCGAGATACAGAAGTTTGGAAAGAATGTAAATATGTTACAAGGAAATATGACTACCTCTTAAAAAAAAAAAAGTAAAACCACAACAGAGGTCGGGTGATAGCCATCTTCAGAAGAGCAGACAGCAACAGATTGGCATATACTTCAGTGAAGTTCTGCTCACATTCGCTCCTTTCATTATAACAATGTTCTGGGAAAAAAAGGAGGGAAAGAAGACACAGCAGCCCAATTTTGGTTTGTCATAGCTATATCCGGTGACAAACTCAGTGATGAAGGAAAAGAACCTGCTGTTTAAATCTCTGATTTCTGTCAAAGTCAACTCCCTTTTATATAAAGATACAAATCACCTGACACTGGCATGGAGCTGATTTCCGTCAATGAAAAAAAAAAAATCTTTCTAACTTTAAAAATTGCCTTCACTGTCATTGTAATCGAAGTCAGTGTGTAAAATCACAGCAGAAGTTGTACAGTACTTACAGGCGAGTGCAGGCTGAGCAGTGAGGTCCCTTCAGTGCAGAGGGAGAGAGAGGAAGTGAATGAAAACGAAGGAGGGAACCACTGCTGCTCTTCTTTCCCTCCCTCCCTCCCTCTTTCTCTTTCTCTTTCTCTGACAAACAGGGTGGCTTTTATCTTTACTCAATGATTCAGCGTGGGCCTGAATGTTTGACCGGGTGTCTGTAAGAGTGTGTATATATATGAATGTGTATGGCTTATGTTTGCATATGAATGTGTGTGTGTGTGAGTGTGTGTGTGAGTGTGCACTTGAAAGCTCATCAGGGAGAAGGCGTTCAGTAATAGTTTCCATCCACAGCTGGAAATAATAGAGATTCCCATACAGGCACAAGCTCGGCAGTACCGCCCTCCAGTGTTTTACGTGCAAGGAAAGAGGAGGCAATTTCCATAGCCATCCCAATAAATAGACTGGATTGACACATATATGATAATATCTTTGGTCTATTCTCACATGCTCAGTCTGAAACATCCATTACATGCACACAATGGAGTCTACTTTGCTACTGAGGTGAGATGTCTTTTAAAAAAAATACATTATTAATCACAAAAGAGGACATTTCTACATGCAGATGGATGCATACATAGATTATGAAAGAGCCCACACATATGCTAATGCTGGAAGGCCTCAGATGCTTATTTCTGTTATACAGGGTGGGGAAGCAAAATTTACAATATTTTGAGGCAGGGATTGAAAGACAGTGTATGACCAATTAGTTTATTGAAAGTCATGAGAATTTATTTGCCACAAGAAAATTTACATAATAGAAAATGTTTTTATTCTATGTGTCCTCCTTCTTTCTCAATAACTGCCTTCACACGCTTCCTGAAACTTGTGCAAGTGTTCCTCAAATATTCGGGTGACAACTTCTCCCATTCTTCTTTAATAGTATCTTCCAGACTTTCACGTAATAGTTTTGCTCATAGTCATTCTCTTCTTTACATTATAAACAGTCTTTATGGACACTCCAACTATTTTTGAACTCTCCTTTGGTGTGACGAGTGCATTCAGCAAATCACACACTCTTTGACGTTTGCTTTCCTGATTACTCATATGGGCAAAAGTTTCTGAAAAGGTATGGATAATAGTGTTAGGTATGATTATGACATCAGTATATGTTTGGTTTCAAAACAATTGACGCAGTGTCTGCTGAGAAAAAACAACTAAATGTTCATTGTAAATTTTGCTTCCACATCCTGTATTCCAACACAAAGCACCACTAACTAGCATATATGAGGCAGCACCGCTGCTCTCCTTTTCAGTGTCAACAGTGTTTCTGTTACTACGTTACAATTGCTGAGCTTCTGTTAAGCTCATGAGAGGAATCTGTCTCTTCCCACTCCCATGTCTCCTTGTCGTGATATATTAGTCCCAGAGCTTGCAGACGCCTACTGGATTTCTGAGCTCAGAATCCTGAAGCAGTTCTCAGCTCTGCCATCCAAGATAAATATTTAACAGCTTGGCAGTGACATCAGCAACCAAAGGTCACATCCATGTTACATTCTCTGGAATCGGCTGTCGTGCTCGTTCCAGGAGGTCAGCCATGTCCCTCAATAGCTGCCCAGTCACACACCTGCATTATTTTCAACAGAATCTGTATTTAGTTCATAAAATGGACTGTTTTGACATCTTAGAAACAATCCAGCTAAAAAAATATATATATATATAAAAAAAATAATAAAAAATAAATGAAATTAATTTTTTTTAAAAAAGGAAACAAAAAAACAAAAAAATAATCCAGCTGCAGGTTTTATCCCATTACTATTGTAATAATGTTTCTATAATTTTAGTTCATGGCCATAATAATTTAGAATGACTTGTCCTGAGATTAAAGGGCACATTCTGTCATTTCAGGTTCATAGACTTGCAGTTGCAGTGGATTTGCAGTTGTACAACACTGCCCCTTAGTGGTATAAAATAGAACTCCATGCAGTCAGATGCACCGCCAGATGTCGCCAAATCCATGAACAGCCACCTTCAACCTACAGGACCTGCTGTGAAAACCCAAAAGAACCCAAAGATCTGATACTGCTAAACTACTTTCAATATTTTTGTCTTCTATATCAAGCTGAACAATTGATATTTTCTTAACTATGGCAGCAGACGTGGTTTATCTTGCACATTCTGTTGTTTTTCTTTTTTTTTCCTTTATTTTGTCACTACATGTTACAGTCAATACAAAATACACTGTTGCCCATTAAATTGGAATGATTTTGTTTTCAAACACTTACATCTTTTTATTTCTATTTATAAACATCAGTGATCACCTTTAAACCAGGTGGAATGATTACATACTGAGTTTCACTTACAGTTGATTTATCAAGAATAAATCACATTGTCAGAATAATTTAATGAGAGGAGGTACAAATATTTTATTCCAAATTTATGGGCAAAGATGTATAATACAGAACAATATAACTGTCAGAAAAACAGTGTCTAAAGCAAAATTATCATTATTATTATTATTATTATTATTATTATTATTATTATTATTATAAATGTATGTTTAATGTGGTTAAGTTGTGGTTGTTTGCCATGTACCAGTTAAACGCATCAGTGTGGGGCTTTTGATCCTATTACAATAACAGGCTCCTTCATGAGGGTGAGGATAAATCATGTGACTGTAAACAAGTCATAGTGAACCAGCAGACATTCAAATTACACTAATACCATGTATGGATCCAACAAGTGTATTCATGTTCAACTGTTACAATGAGACTTGACATTAAGCTTTGCAGCAAATATTAGTAGGTGTAACGTTCAGACCTACAATTGTCAAAACAATCTCCGTCAAGGTCCAGTTACTCACAGTGATAACAGTTTGGACACTGAGTGGAGGATTTGAGTTTCATTTTGACATTCTAAATTGTTTTATTGGATAGAGATAAGCATGTTCATTCTTGTCAGTGTGTTTTATGCACAAATGCTTGGAGTTTTATATTTTCAGCTGTCATTTAATATATGTAAGAATGAAAGAGAGGAAGTTGTTGTAATGTTCTATGTTGCAGTTATTTTATTTGTCATAGTTGCATTTATAGAAAAAGACACTAATTTTTTTTTTTTTTCACATTAGAAAACTTTACTACATATATAGGACTTAGATTTAAACATTTTATCTATACTGTACATTTAATTACAATGTTGTTTTTTTTTACATATACTGTACAACATTTACACGTCAAATAAAAAATAGTTCACATAAAACTTCATGGTCGGAGTTCCACATTGCCTGGACAACCATTTCCACAGCATTAACACCTTTTCATAAGGTGTTTTATTTATTACAGTCTCTTAGAGGCTTTTATTCAGCGGTGAATGGGTTCCTGACACACACCTCCTCTTCCCTCACAGACTTCGGATGTTTTGACGACAAAGGGGGCAAGTGCCAAAATCCTCCAAAACTCTGTAGGCGCAGAGGGTACATAAGCACTGATGGCCACAAGGCCTTAGAGCAGGGGTGTCAAACTCATTTTCTTCCGGGGGCCACATTCAGTCCAATTTTATCTGAAGTGGGCCGGACTAGTCAAATAATAACATAATAGCCAATAAATAATGACAACTCCAAATTGTTTTAGTGCAAAAATAACATTCAATTATGCCAATATTTATATTTACAAACTATCCAAACAAAAAGGATGTGAATAACCTGGAAAAAATGAAATTTATTAAGAAATATATGTGCAGTTTTATGCCTTGACATATCATTTATACATGTGCATTACAGATGAGGTCTACAAAGGCACAAAACATTTAGTAAGTGGCAGAATATTGTTAAAATTGCACTTATTTTCTTTAGACATTTCAGGTTTTTCACATTTGTTCAGGTTATTCACATTTTATTGTTAAAGTATAGTTTCTCAATGTAAATATTTTCATAATTTAATGTTTTTTGCACTAAATCAAGGAGGAAAAAAAGGGTGTTGTCATTATTTATAGGTTATTATGATATAATTTTTGAGTTCAATGCCCTAACTTGCACTTTGCAAATTCATCCTGATGGCCACATTGTAAACTTTGGCGGGCCGGTTTTGGCCCCCGGGCCGCATGTTTGACACCTGTGCCTTAGAGTGATAATGGCCTCCTTTCCCATGCACACCACACTCTCCATTTTGTTATCTCTCACTGCAAAGAAAACACAATAAAAAGGGTCAGATCACCACCTTAAAAAACATATATCTGTACATTGTGCGAAAGACAGAAATGAAGGTGAATCATGTTGAAAGGAGAGTGTTTTCTTTTACCTGCTGGGGCCTTTGTGTTATAACACAGAAGTTTGTTGTCATATAGTAAATTCCATTATATTATAATTATCAATATTATAAATGCAAACCCATCTGCAGAATTCACAGATTATCAAAACAAGCCAGTAGCAGTATCCAGTGCATGAGTTTCCAAAACTGTAAGTCAGTAACAGAATTAGATTATTTTTGACAGATCATGCACAAAGCACAAAACTATGACATACATTTACTTGAGTATACATTTGATTTACTTATACTTTAGTTGAGTATTTCCATTTCATGTAACTTTGTACTTCTATTCCCCTACATCTAAAAGGCAACTATTATATTTTCTACTCCATCAAATTTGCCTGAGAGGTTTATTTGCTATTATTTCTTCAGATTACACATTTTTTTAACCTACAAGTACTTTGTGTGGATTTTAAAGGTTTGTAAGAAAACATAAGGATGACAGGTGGCATTATGGACTGAATTCTTAGGCTAAAAAAACTGTGACATTAGATGGGAAATACATTGGCACAGAGCAGAAAATAATATTTTTCAGCTCAATAAAGTTAACTTTTAGAGACAGTGATTCTACAAACATATAATCATTAGAAACAACCATCTTTTTAGACAGTAGTTCAAAACAGCTACAACGTCAACATCGATACCAGTAAAATGCAGCATAGAAATTGTTGCCTGAATAAAACCATTCTAATAATAAAATGCTGAAAGACACCATTTTACCACACAGCGACAACTTTCACTTTTCATTCTCTGAGTACATTTTGCTGATAATACATACACTTTTACTGCTGATTCTGATTCTTAAGTAAGGTTCAAATGCAGGTTATATTGTGGTATTTTCATAGTGTGATGTCAGTGGTTTATTGCAAGTAATGGATTTAAGTGTGATATGGTGGCTGTTGTGTGTGATTTGTTTTTGTGGCTTTATTGCTTTATTTTTGTTAAATGTTTAGTACTTTGATGATACACTAAAAACATAACCGGTCACTTAGTGCCAATTGCTTTGTTAAAAAGTAACTTCTCAAAAATGATCAAATGCTATTGGGATACATACCCCTTATAATTCTAATACACACAATAAAAGTATTTTGTCCGATTTTGCTCAAATGAACACATTTAATGCCAGTTTCCTCCAGCCTCCCCATAAGACATGACCTATTTACACTTTAAGCTCTTTCTATTTTGCATAATAAATACCCAAATGGGTTTATAAGTGACTTCATTGGTGCTGAAGGTGCTAATTTCTCACACCATCAGCAACATTTAGTCTTCAAGGTCAAACTGCATGTGTATTTTGTTTTCTTTTAACAAGCTCGGTGAATCATTTCCTTTGCTGAAGAGATAAGTGAGTCTTGATATTTATAACCTGAATAAAAAACATAAACGAGTCATAACGAAACTACAAAACTGTAGTACTTTCACTTTGAATGTGAAGGTTGCAGGCTACAGAAGCAGTTCACAACACATATAACATATATGCAATTATTAATATATGCATAAATGTACTTATATGCAACTGTTTGAATGAAAAAGGTTAAAAGAGACTCATTTTGTTTGTGATTTTTAACAAAACACTGACACTGCCATTTTACCACACAGTGACTACTTTCACTTTTCATTCATAAGTACATTTTGCTGATGGTACTTTTATTTATACTTATACCATCATACTTAAAACTCTCAAATCTACAGGGAACTACGAAATGTAGACAAGCATTTTGTTTGTCATTTTTAACAATTTTTTGCATTATTGTCAGATGGCATTATTTGTCAGAATAAAATTAGGCTAACAAGTAATTCTAAAGTAACCCTGTCAACACTGATCATAAAATATTGGAAAACTTTGCAGGATTCTTTTCCTGATTAATCAAATCTGAAAAATAGATCAGATTGTTCCATGTGTACATTTAATCCCAGTTTTCTTTAAGACATGAAGCTGTTTATTAGTTTGCACATGTGCATGTGTGCAAAGTACAAATGTCCCTGTCACTAGATTTACTGACATGATTAAATAAATTTTGCATGTCATTTACAGCCAACATAAATCGTGTGACTGTAAACAAGTCATAGTGAAACCAGCAGACATTCAAAATTACACTAATACCATGTATGGATCCAACAAGTGTATTCATGTTCAACTGTTAGAATGAGTATTGACATTAAGCTTTGCAGCAAATATTAGTAGGTGTAACGTTCAGATCTGATTCTGAAACTCTTCTTCTCTTTCACCTTTTTTAATGCTCTTATCTCAAAGCTTTATTTTTGATCTAAACAGTTTATTCTTGACCATGAAACCTACAGTTGTCAAAACAATCTCTGTCAAGGTCCAGTTACTCACAGTGATAAAAGTTTGGACATCGAGTGGAGGATTTGAGTTTCATTTTGACATTCTAAATTGTTTTATTGAATAGAGATAAGCATGTTTATTCTTGTCAGTGTGTTTTATGCACAAACGCTTGGAGTTTTATATTTTCAGCTGTCATTTAATATATGTAAGAATGAAAGAGAGGAAGTTGTTGTAATGTTCTATGTTGCAGTCATTTTATTTGTCACAGTTTCATTCATGAAAAAATACATATTAAAAAAAATTATTTTCACATTAGAAAACTTTACAATATATAGGACTTAGATTTAAACATTTTATCTATACTGTACATTTAATTACAATGTTTGTTTTTTTTTTACATATACTGTACAACATTTACACGTCAAATAAAAAATAGTTCACATAAAACTTCATGGTCAGAGTTCCACATTGCCTGGACAACCATTTCCACAGCATTAACACCTTTTCATAAGGTGTTTTATTTATTACAGTCTCTTAGAGGCTTTTATTCAGCGGTGAATGGGTTCCTGACACACACCTCCTCTTCCCTCACAGACTTTGGATGTTTTGACGACAAAGGGGGCAAGTGCCAAAATCCTCCAAAACTCTGTAGGCGCAGAGGGTACATAAGCACTGATGGCCACAAGGCCTTAGAGTGATCATGGCCTCCTTTCCCATGCACACCACACACTCCATTTTGCCATCTCTCACTGCAGAGAAAACACAATAAAAAGGGTCAGATCACCACCTTAAAAAACATATATCCGTACATTGTGCAAAAGACAGAAATGAAGGTGAATCATGTTGAAAGGAGAGTGTTTTCTTTTACCTGATGGGGTCTTTGTGTCAAACCATTTGCAGGATTCACCACCAGGGACATCTGGAAAGAAACCCTTGGGTTTGTCAGAATCAGGATTGCTGAGGTGCGGAAGTGCAGAGCATGATTTCCTGACTCTAAAACCATTCCTTTTCTCAGAACCTGTTGCAAACAGCATGAGAAAGACATTGTCATCCCATTATATGTAAAATGCATACATTCTACTGTTAGTGCATGTGGACTCTTCATACAACAAGTGGATCAGAACAAGAAAAACTGGCTTCTCTGCTTGGAATACATAACCGCGTTTATAGTAAACTTACCAAGGAGTAAAACAGAGTAGGTCTGTCCATAGACGTCTACCATGGCCCAGAGTTGACGGCTGAGGTCTACTCCTGTCAGTAACTGGCGTTTAGTGCCATTCACTGACACATAAATGGAGCCACCATAGGAAACCCAGAATTGCAGCTCTGAGCCTTGTTGGCAGAGGGATTCATCCACAGGAGCAGCCCAGTGGCCAGGTGTGTCAGTGAGGTTGGGGATGGCCATGCAGGGCAGGGGGAGAGACCTGCCTGTAGGTGGGACGGTGGTGAAGCCCACACGAAGAGCTCCGTGCCACCCACCAACAACTTTCCCCACCTGCAGGCGGATCCTCTCCTGAACCTTCACTGGGCGGCTGCTGAACACCACGCCATTCTTGAACGTATCCTTTCTCCTTTCTGCGCAGTGACCTCCCTGGCTCAGGTGGACTTCACTGCCAACATGAGTGTCAAAGGTGAGAGGACCCAGGCAGGACAGGCCACACGTGTGAGGCTCTTTTAGCTGAGAGCCTGCAAGAAAACAAAAACACTGTTATCACTGATGTCAGATCATGAAATTGTTTTGTAGTTAGATCTAGTAGATTACACCATCAAAACTATTTTCACACAGCACAGTTGCATCAACAAACACGGATGTT
This sequence comes from Sphaeramia orbicularis, assembly GCF_902148855.1. NCBI lineage: Eukaryota > Metazoa > Chordata > Actinopteri > Kurtiformes > Apogonidae > Sphaeramia > Sphaeramia orbicularis. The sequence continues at coordinate 31,364,562 of NC_043965.1, forward strand.
TTGAACCTGGATAATGTTTCGTTAGTTTAAAACACTAACAAACACTCATCATTATATTAATCAAAATCTTAAAACAGCTGTTGGTTAAATACTGCTGCGATAAAGATGAGTCTGATATGGATTTATTAATTACCTCAGGACATAAAATTGTGATCCAGTCAGAACAAAACTAGCAGACACTTTTACATTTCAAGCATCACAGTTATAACAAAAAACCACAAAGTTTTCTACCTGAATATGTTTGTTTAAAACATTAATAATCCAATACCATTTGTACATATGAGTTTTCCTCATGTATTTTGTCAAAATGCAGCTAAATTGTTTACTTTACTAAAACGGAAGCTGGTTAATTATTTTTTTCTCTATTACAGCAATAAAGATGGTTCTGATAACAATTTTACAACAGCTAATTGTAATGAAGTAATAATGAAAGTAGCAGGTACTTTCTTTTTTAGTATTAAGACTGTGAGTAAATAATGTGCCCTTTGTGCCAAAACTTGTAATGACACAGACACAATATCCACTCATGTAACTGTGACAAGTGGAGTTGTGTGGAATAAAATCAAACAATTGAGCCCTACTTCTTCTAATTGCAAAGACTCATTTTGGATTTGTATTGTTGTTAACCAACGAGGCATGAAAAAATGTAATCATTAGTAACAACTGCATTTTGCCAGAATATGTTTAGTTTCATTCATGTTTCCATCTAAACCTCCTTTCACACTTTACAGTAGCCTATACATCATAAATCTGTAATTCTTCTTCAGTCTTTCACTCCACTTATCAATTTTATAGCACTTACAACTGATAATGCAATATTGATAAAAAAAAAATAAAAATAAAAAAAATACAGTGGCAGACACTCTATAAAATGTCATATATCCATAAAAATAAAATAATATGCTTTGTTAAGATTCAGAGTTAAACCATTTTTTCCACTAAATTTTGTTTGTCGAAAACTTTAAAGGAAAACTATTGCTTTAATTTACTGTAGTGTCCTAAATGAAACAGATCAGAAATAAATATCTCACCAGAGTTGTTGCTGTTTCTGTTCTTCCCCATTGTGAAGAGGCAGAGAAATCTTTTCTTCATGTATCTGACAGAAGATGTGCTCACGTCTGTATCTTGCTTCATTTGTGGTAAAGTATGACTGTGCACTGCCTTTAAGTAGAGCGCACATGTGCCATCAAAACACAAACGCATGGTGTAGACATGAAGGGGCAGGACCAGAGGGAGGGACTAGCTCTGGAAAAGTACCTAAAGCTGAACGTAAGATTGGCTGGTATCCATGTTTTTTTTTTAGGTTCCGGTTTGTCATTTATGTTCTGTGTTAAAATAAATGGTGATACAAGCCTAGACCACTGATTACAGTAAGAAATAGTTTTAACTGATTAGTGGTTTTAAGTTTCAGTATATGTCATCATACTGAAAACTGTAGGAGACAGCTCACAGATGAATGGCTGTATGTATTGTAAATGAACAGAGACTATGATCCCTACATTATATTAGCTCATCTCCATTTGTAGACACATCCCTAAAGTCTTACAGATTATTTTCTCACCTCTTCTAGTCTTATGTAAATTAACAATTCTTGATGAAAGGTCTTCAGAGATCTCTTTTTTTAAAATTCATTAGTTTATTTATTTATGTATTGTAAGACATGGCTCACATCAGCAGATGCTTCTTGTGAACAGTAAACTCAAGAGGTTTGACATTATAAGTCAAAGTAGCTCCACAACTGGTTCACATCTCCTAACGATGAGTGGACTTCAGGTTTTCTAACTCCTGACTCCAATCAGCTCTTTTTGGAGTCATTGGCCTGTGGGTTGACATTTTTCTAACAGAACTGTAAATGTTTAATAGCTGTGTTCAGTAAAGATGTAAAATATTATTAGTTTGTGTGGTATTAGGTTAAGAACATCGCGTCTGTACTTTTGACTTAGATGCACATCAGATCACATTTTATGACCAACTCACGCAAGAAATTCATGGAAATTTTTTAATTTTCGGGCTTCACATACTTTTTTTTTTGTCACTGTGGGATTACATTTCTTGTATTACTTTATTAGATGTGTTGCTTGGCTATTATACAATACTGTATTGTGTGTTTTATTTTTATATCCCATTTGAACTACTATAATACAGAGATCAGGCAGTGATCTGGCTTTTGTCCCCTCTGAATGCATCATATTTCAATATCCAGACCATGCTATTATCATTTTGTCAAAGATAGAATACAGCATCCTCTTTATAACAAGAAATAAAAGGCAACATGGCCTCATTGTAACCTGATTGAAAGGATCATGGAAAATTCCCTCAAAGTACAAGATCAGGAAATTGGCTCAATGTAAGTTGCTTTTGTAAAGTGTCTCAAAGGACTCATTCCGTCAGAAATCCTCTGGATTTTCCCCTTAACAATCCATAGGACTGGTTAAGAGATTCTGTCGCCCTCTACAGGACATATTCAACTGCAACTTTCTTAATCTGGATTGGTTGGCTGCCCGATCATGTGACAGGCTGAGGATGTGCCTGAAAATCCAGGATGATATCGTCACTCTTGGAAATTTACTGGGTCTTTTCTGTCCAACTATCACATGACTGTAATTCAACTTGGAAAGGCCACCACAGACCTGCCTGAAACACATCATTCTCATTTAGTCACTGTGACCTAAATATAATGTAGCATAGTTAATGTTTTACAACAACATATGTAATGATATGACTCTGGCAATGTTTGCCGTTCCTCTTGTATTTTCATTTTTTAAAATTAATTTATTTAGATTAATATTCTATTTTTTAATCTATTTTTTATTTTGTGTACTATGTGGCTTAGAAGATGCTGTCATGTTGCATTATTTTGTAGTAATGGCAATAAAGTTAGTTGAACTGATGCTTTTATATCCACATGATATGTTATATTTACAGATTATTTATTGTCCACAGGAAACTCTATAGAAAAATAAGTCTATTGTAGCTCCTGTTATTGGAACACAATGTAAATAGGTTCATTTTACGTTACTGGTTTTTATAATCTTACTCTTACCATACGTTAGCCTTCTGCCAGTTCTTGGAATAAATGAAAACTTATCTAAATGAAACTGATGGAACAAGTCTGGGCAACACTTGGTATGATGCAAAAACTCAGATTCAGACAGTTCTGAAGCAACTGTAATAGATAAGGAAAGCAGGTTTTCCCAAACAAGGTGTGTCACTTGGATTACTGACACAAACAAATAAGTTTGGAAATTCATATCACACATTGTAAACTCCAGTAAATATTATCATAGTTTATATAATTAAGACATTGTAGATGTTTGCATTAGAGTTAGATAAGTTATTTGTACTGAGTTGTTTTTTTTTTTTTTTTTTTTTTTTATTAAACTCTAATAGCATACGTTCACAAATCCTCATAACTCAGGATTAAATTAATGTGAGAATTTGTTTCAGATCATGAGGAAACATCATGGTAGAAGAATATAAGGAAACAATGGACAGTGCTAAACAACACAGACATGTGTTACAGGACACTACTATGTATGTATACTACTGCGTATGTATAAAACAACATGAACCTGAGTTTCTAATTATTGTTATTATAATTATTCTATATTCTTTGACCAGAAAACAGTGCAGCCCTGCAGCCTTTTCCCTGCATTCCTTTTACTCTAGGTTCAGCTGCTTGTGCTCTACCACACTTGGTCAGACATGGCAGGCCATCAAAAAATCAACTTGTTCCCACTCCACCTGTTCAAAACACTATTAATCTGCTGCCGTCCAATAAAAGGCTCGGCTTTCACCAAGGAGCCAATAGAAACACATTAATGCTGTGAGACCCAGGCCAATCCCAAGCTGCATTCTAATGTGGCCTATCTTTATCAAGGTGCCACTCCATTTCCACATACTGCTTATTTATGATATCTGAGGAGAGAGTCTGCTGGGGGCGAATGTCTTTAGGACAGCACTAAAATCTGTGTACAGGGGGCTCACCTGAGACTTCAGATATGGAGCTATCACACACCACACAGAGGCTAAAGAGAGGCGAAAGGCGAGAGTGAAGAGTTCATCTGCTGCTACATTATTCAGTGATATGATAGCAACTTTGGCATTGACCAGGGACGGGGTTGAAGCTGCGAAAAAGGACTGCATTAGCCATATTAGTACTCCCATTTATTTTTAAACATCTGATGCAAATAGTGGTGCAATCCCAGGTCTAGACATCACCGGTGGGCAGTTAAACTTTTTCCAGGCCCATCTAAGGTCTTTTCCTAACTGGATCTAACTGGATTTTTTGGATACTGGAACCCGGAGGCAGTGTTACAGTACTTCCCATGGATCCAAACATCCAGGGGTCTTTCCTGTTCAACAACAGCCTGAACCAATTTCCCTCGGACCTCAAGGCTCCAGTGTGCCAGTACTCAGTGCCCAACTCCTTTTACAAGCTCAACACGGGCCTGAACAGCCAGCTTCCAGCCGGGACGCCCCACGGCATCAGCGACATCCTGAGCCGCTCCATGGTGGGGGTGGGCTCCACGGGCACCACCACCCTGCTGTCCGGATACTCCACCATGGGGGGCTTCGGCCCCTCCGTCACCGGCACGTCCATGTACTATAACCGAGACTACAACTCCTCGCTGGGCGGCTTCTCCAAACCCGGAGCTGAATGCCCCATGAAGGGTCGCAGTGTGAGCTGCTGGGCAGAAAGCAGCTGTGACTGGAGAGGAGGCAGGCAGCAGTGCACCAACAGTGAGTGAATCTGCAGCCTGGACTCATCTTCCACCTCCTCAACGCAGTAGGATTCCTCTGAGCCTCTGAGGAGTCACTAAGAGATTTCACAATATGAGGAAGCAACAACTCATTTACCTTATTGGAAAAGATGACTTTTAGCGTGCATTGGTTGAATCAGTGATTTGACATGCATCTTTTGGCTGCATCCTTTGTTCTGAGAGGTTTAATATTCCTATGCAAAAAAATTAAAATGTCATTTATGTCATTTAAAATGGCCAAATGTAAAGTATATACAAGGTGTTCTTACAATTTAAAATAAAAAAAGAATATATTTCAAACATGGATGCAGGTATTTCTATAATAATAATAAGGCTCATGCTCATAAAACATGATGCATTTTGCTTATTATTAGTCTTAATAAACTTTATTCATCATGTCTGATTCGGTGCATGAACAAATCCAGTTTCTGATTAGGTGCTGAGCCTGTTTCTCCTTCACACTGAATGAAAATATTTTTTAGATGACATCAAATGAGATACTTAAGTGACTAATCCTGATTGTAATATTTGTGTTTGGTTCATTTCAGGTGGTGGTCCTCTGGGGGAGATGTCAGGAAGGAAGAAACACACCAGACCAACATTCAGTGGACATCAGATATTCGCTCTGGAAAAAACCTTTGAGCAGACTAAATACTTGGCCGGGCCTGAGAGAGCCAGACTGGCTTATTCTCTGGGGATGACGGAATCCCAGGTTAAGGTAATGTGAAGAAACAATACAACAGTGTAAAGAAGAAAAAGCTGAAAGTCCTAGATGCTGCTGACATGTTTGGAATGTGTAACAGTAACCCTCACCTGTTCCCTTCATACTTTCATTTTGCCTGTAAACACGTTGGTTCCCTTAAAAGCCTCTGACGGGAAACCCTTTTGCAGGTGTGGTTTCAAAACCGACGCACCAAGTGGAGGAAAAAAAGCGCCTCGGAGCCCAGTTCCACGCAGGTCAGCCACGCAGGGCAGGGCGGCGAGGCCTCGGACAACGAAGTAGAGGACGAAGAGTACAACAAACCCCTAGACCCCGACTCTGACGACGACAAGATCCGACTTCTGCTGCGCAAACACCGCAGGGCTTTCTCGGTGCTGCGCCTCGGACCGCATCACGTTTGACACGTTTGACACGGACGCGCGCACATACACACACGTACACATCCACACACGCTCCTCAGTGGGCATGCATGCTGTAATGAAGTGTAAAAATATATATATAATAATTAGTTTTGAATACAGTGTTTAATCCGAGAGCAGTTACGCATGTTCAGAGGAGCGCATCTGTGCTCAGACTCAGACAAACCATCAGACTGTCACAACTGAGCAGGAAACATTTACTTTTATAAGTTACTGTGAGAAATTATCTCTGGTTAATGTTACACTGTTGCGTGGAAGAAAAGTGTTATATGTATTATTTTGTAAAAAGATGAAAAAAATGACATGAAAAAAAACCCTGCATGATGCTATTCATAATATAAATTAATAAAAAAGAGACTAAGACCTGACTTTATTTTCTTCTTTTATACAACTAAACATTTTGATTATTTCTGTGAGAACAATTAACCTGTAAAGACCCAAACAGCCACTGGTGACCAAAAGCATCTACTCATCTATAATGTTGAGCACATCAGCTTTGTACTCAGCTTTTAAAGGAAGTTTACAAGATTTTTTAAGTTGTACTAACTTAATATACTTCTTTGTTAAGTTAAAGGCAGAAATGTCTGTTCAAAATCGATATGTTATTAAGTCAAGACTGTTTTCCTTGTTTTTCATTTAGACCAACTTAATAAAAATAACTTAACTGATTTAAATGTGTACATGTAACAAACTGAATTTTTTAAGCAGAGAAAGCTCTTGATTTTAAGCTTAATTTACTAACCCCATGAATCATTTATAAGAGTGTACCTACTGATCCACTAATCCTATCAAAACATGTAAATATTTGGTGTAAAATGCAGTTTTTCATCTTTTCATTGTCATATGACCCATTTGGATGTTCAGAGGCTCCGTAGTGAACATGGAAACACTGTCATCTTGTACAACACTGATTCACAAGTAAAACCCATGGAGTCGGATAAATGATAGTGGATAGAGACGCTGGGTTTATGTTCAGTTAATGATAGATTTGACTGAAATAGGCACTTTTTCTGCAGTTTTCTCTGCTTTTGATATAATAACCTTCAACTTTAATCAAGGCTTTTATGAGCATTTACATGATCAGTAAATTAAATACAGGAAAATACCAGATTTATTCTGATAAAATACAAAATACAGAGGATAATATTGTAAATAAATGGTGATAAATCAAATAAGAAAGGTTAGATATAGGGAAAATTTCATTTGAGAACTGACATAAAAGTAGCGCTCGGTCTTTATGGGTTAAAGGTGTATTCCATTCATGATTTATTTATTATCTTCCTGAGACCCAGCAATGCATTTTTGTCCACTGCAAAGGACATGCCATGAAAAAAAAATGTATATGAAAAATTTTTTGAATCATGTTTCCAATCAAGACAATTAAAAAAAGAAGCCAAAACAATCTTTACTTTCCTGGGTCTCAGGAGGGTGTGATAAAATGTCATATCATGTTAAACATAACAGGTCTTCACTGCAGGGAGAAACTAACACATTCTGGCAGAAATTGGATGACTAAAAGATAAATATTTGATTCTTAGGGGAAACTTTTCTATCATTTTTAAAATGGCAGAACAGGAGAGGGTGCAGAATGGGATATTGTGTTACCATCACACACTCACAGGCTGGGTACAGGCAGTTTTTGAAGAACATGGCAGGTGTTTGCAAACATGTCATAGAATAATATATTGGTAGCATTCATCTCTTCTTAAGGTTTTTTTTAACACAGTAAAAAAAAACATCCTTTAGAAAAAACTCATACCATATAAATTAGTGGACTAGCACAAGTTCTTCTAATGGTGATCGCTGCCAGAAAACCAAGCCAAATGACAGTTAAAATGAAAGTGCAAACACTGAAAAGAAGTGCAAAGGTCAAACCTGCTGTGATTTACAATAGTGGTGCAGCTTAATTGAAGACAATGACCCACACAACCCACTCAGATGCAAAATCAATACCAACAGGCCGGCTCATCACCATTTAGGCTCAGTATGTGCACACACACATGCACGTGCACACACACACACACACATATGCACTCATACACACATATGTCTATGCAGCAGGAAATGATCGCACAAAGTGGAATGCTGCACGGTGAGTTTGTTTGTTTGCAGACGACTATTGATTTGTAGATTAAAATGTTTGCACTTGTAAAAGGAGAGGATCTGCAAATTGTGACACAATGTAACATATTATTATCTTCTGTAATGTTATTTGATGATTAAATTAAATGCTTATGTCTTTATAACATTTTAGGGTGATTTCAGTGTGCAACTTTCTGTTTATTCTGTTTTTTCTCATTACTGGCATAAATTCTTCTTAGAGTAAGTGCTGTGATATGAAGACACAGACGCTGAATGTGGGGTCAAAGTCTAATCTTACGTCATTTATGCAAATGACGTGGCTTAGCTGTGTCATAAACGTGATCCTGGGTCACATGATTTCTCTGCATCTGCATGCTGTAAGAGTAAATCAGTGGTTATGTTTCCAGCAGGATTATTTAATTTCATGACACTTTCAAACAAATTGAATAATAAATAAATGAATGAATGAATGAATACATAAATAAGAATTGAATAAGAAGCTAATTTGGAGCCAATTCAGCAAAAAGTTTTGGATTTACTGTCATGTTTTAACATTTGATTGTTTAAATAGTGATTAAATCATGCAAATTAAAACAAACCTCTGTATCAGCGTGTGAAATGAAATGCCATAAAGATGAGAATGTTGTGATGATGATAAAATCACACATTGGTACACTTTGTTTTGCTGATCCTTGAAAACATTCAGACATTTCCTTCCCCAAACAGCCACAACAACTTATTTGAATCAGAAATGCGTTACATCTCATCGGAAATACCTGGAATTTTTGTTGGGTCACTTCATGCTATATGGCATCCTCCTGGTCTTTTTCAGTGTGACCTCAAGAAAAATCACAATTAATGTCTTTTTGTTTTATTTTGCTTTTTTTTGTTACTAAAAATGAACAGAAATATTTACATCATATTTTGAAGCATTTTTTTCTTTGACATATTTATCTTATGTATTATATAGGTAGGTTTCTTTTTCAGTAGCCAAATATCATTTCTTGTAGACAATTAAAGCAACAGGCAAATATGATTTCCCAGAAACAGCACGCCTGCAGCCAGCCGGCAGCCTTTACAGGTTTATCAGGCACAGGAAGCTGTAGATGTTTTATGAGCTTGTCAATAATGACTCAAAGGTGTGAAGAAATGAGCGTAGTTCTTCCTAATCTGTTGCAACATAGAGTAACCTGCACAACACAGGTAAAGCTAGCAATAATGAGACCCTTATTTCAGTAATATTTTATTTACAAAAGTGATACATGACAACAATGTAGTGTTTGAATGGAGTTAATCTAAAGGTAATACTGGCCTTAAAATGAACTACACAAACATCTGCATCAGCAATTCATTTTTTTTTTTTACAGTGAATCTCTTAAACCTCCATCCCATTGTACAAGTAAGCCTGAGAGACCAAAAGGGACATAAATATCTGCAGTGACTTCTGAGTGTCCTGTACCATCAAGTTATGTAAAACAAAACAAGTTTCACAAAATACTCAAATGTTGAAATATGACAAATAGCAAACCATAGTCATTATTAGAGCCAGCTTGAACAACTCAAACCAGTAATTCACACACTGAATGTACATTACAGCACTGATACTACAAGGCTATACAATCGACAAAAAAAAAATCAGATAACGAAAAAGCAAACAGTGGCCTCTGTGTTGCGTGTGGGTGCACACAGGTGTATTTATGTACAGCACTGTGCCAAAGCCCTAGACCAACAGGTTTGTTGGTTTAGGAGAGTTCCAGTGACCACACATATGCAGTCCTCTCTGTAGTAAAGTACAATCTGGATATATGGGAAGTATGTACAGCATTAAAAAAAAAAGTTTCAGAGAAAAAACAGCTTTTATAAACCAAAGTGGTAGTATTTAGTGTGACCTCCCTTTGCTTTAACATGTCTTTAACCCTTTTGTTCTGACAATAGGAGATTTATTACCTTAATTTTCTCATGTTTTATATTAGGTTTCATTCAACACACGTCAGATGTTTCTAATTGTTTGTGTTGCTTCTTGTCAGGGGGTCAGGAGTCACAATAAATAGTGACTTTAACCTTTAGAATGCATTTAGTTCATTTTTGTGTTTTTTAATGCTGTGTACATAATTCTGTATTTAAGAAAATGAAAAATAAATATATATGCTCATTGCAATCCTGCAAAAATAACAAAAGCTAAAAGTGGCCTGAGACTTTGGCACAGTATTGTATGTACGTATGTCTATATACACTGTATTTTGTGAGCCTTTAGTAAAGCCACACTACAGTCAGAAGTAAACGTGAGGCTCATATTATGTTATTTTGGCAATGAAAACAGGTAGATGTCAACAAGGACAGAATGGAATCACTTTCTGTGTAGAGACTGAGCAGTACAAATAATCTGACTAGATCATTTTCTGAGGGAGGACGACTAAGACTGAGAGACTAAAAAAACAACTGTGTTTAAGCTTAATAAATAAAGCACTTGGTATCAATGTATTAATTAATGTAACATTTGTAATGTGGAAAAAATCAAGACAGTGTTACTGCAGAGACAAACAGTGACACCAATAATAGTAACTGAGACTCCTCTAAATTAAAACAGGATAAAACATGCTGCTGTATGACGTTAAATACCCTTTTTGTCCACTGTCTTGTGTAATTACATGCTGATATCAAAAACCCCCCAAACATAAAACCTTATTCAAAATTCAATTTGATCTGAAATCAAATGACATTCCTGTGAGGGAGCCGACGCATCTATTAAAACATAGGCTAAATTATTTTTCACCTACAAGATTCTCAACTGTCTTCTGTGTAAATTCTTGCTTACAGGGAGAGTAAAACATAAACACAAATAAATACTTGAACTACAAATCAACATTAAACAGATCCCATATTTTTTTTAGCTTACATTATTCAGTTTTTACATCCACAATATCTATTAATAGCACTAATGTTCTTTTTAATGAGTTAGCTGGAAGTTAAAATATGCTTGAGCCTCAAAATACTGGACTCTACAAAATAAAAACCTGAAACAGCGGCCTGACAGTGGACAAATTCTTCTATCACAGTTTAACATCCTTGTATGTGTACACATCCATGTAAAAGTCTTCAGCAAAAGGTCCATCCATCGCAGTCTTTACATCATCCTTTTGGTCTCATTTTAAAACAGTCTTACTTTCACTGCATATGGTGCATGATGAATGCTGACATGAATATTTCTGAAGATTAAAAAGTGGATCAATCTGGACATCTGACACAGAAACAGATCAAATCTGTTGTGACGTCAATCAGTGAGAGGGAGCATTGGTGCGTCGGCGGGGTGTTAGCGGTGAGGGCGAACTCCGTCGAGCCCTGTGGGTGCAGAATGGGTGGGATGTGGTTGGTAAGTGTCATGCTGTGGTGCTGATACTGTGGTGCAGTTCTGACGACAGGCCTGCAGCAAACACACAAACAGGCAAAATGTGAGACAACAAAACACAGGAGTGACAACAGAGACGACTGTGGTTGTTTCTTTTCCTCTGTGAGTGGATCACAGCTGAGACACAGATTATAAAAAATGTCTACGCTGTTCTTTTCCTTCTCCCCTCATCTTTCCACCTTATATTACATTTATGTATTGCATTTGTTTATTACCCCGCCCCCTGAAGGGGAGGTAAGGAGTATTGTTTTTTGTTTGGTTTGGTTTGTTTGTTTGTTTGTTAACACTCTAGCAGCAAAACTACTGGTTGAATTCATACCAAATTTAGTTCATAGATTGCCAGTGACCCAAAATAGATCTTATTGCATTTTGGGAACAGTAGGTAAAATTTCAAAATTTTTATGAATTATTTAAAATCTTTTTTCCCCCATTTACTTATATTGGGTGAAATTTCAAATGTTTGTAGCAGCAAAACTATTAGTTGAATTCATACCAAATTTGGTTTATAGATTGCCAGTGGCCCAGAATAGAGGTGATTACATTTTGGGAAAAATAGGTCAAAGTTCAACATTTTTATAAATTTTTGAATCTTTTTCTTCTCCCATTCACTTATAATTTCCCATCTATAAAAACTTCAGTTTTGTTTCAATTTACTTCATATATAGAGGCAGCTGATATGCTGACATCAGCATACGCACAGACATAATGACATCGGCTGAATCAATGCCAAAATAAGCTACAATATATGCAAGGGGCAGGATTTGTTGTGCCTGGCACCACTTGTTTTATTACTATACCCATTTTTCTTCTTTTTTATATCTACATGTCTATTTCTTTTCCTTTACCACTTGTTCAGCCATACTTCAAGGCACTTGTTGTCACATGATCAAGATGGCTGGCATCCTATGACGCACTGAGGTTTTAAAATTGAGCCCGTCTTTTGTATTATGCTCTGACAAAGACTCTGTGTGGTTGAAACATGTTGGTGGGTACGGTTGGTGTCCCTATAGGTACCAAAGCACTTCTATGTCCATATCAGAGTACCCTGGACTTCTTTCTGCCTGTTGTATTTTTGCACTACATACTGACTGAACGTGATTGATTTTTTTTTTTTTTTGCAACAGCCCATTTTTTTCCCTTTTGTTTTTCATGCATTCTTCCCCTGTGTTTTATGAGCATCTGATTCCTTTAAACACATTTACAGTTTATGTTCTTTGATCCGGTGAAGCCCCTACTAGTCCTGTTTTCCCTCCATGTCTACCCTTTAATCTGACACTATCCAAACCCAAGTCAGACACCAGTGGAGGAAGTGTCATCTACATATCCCAAAAGGACCCATGAATGAAATGATAAAGCACATTACTTATAATCAATAACAAATAGGCATATATTAATACAGCTGCACTCAGAGAGGAGGAGGTCATTTTGACCTGTGGGGTCTGGGAGTGGTGTGTTGCACAGAGAAAAGGAACAGAGGAAGATAAGAGTTACAGGAGTATCATGGAACTGGAAGCAACAGAGATAATTTGGTATTGACTCATCGATAACTTTAACAATGATATGTTTGACCAATTAGGTATCAAACACTACTGACCCACTACTACTCCAAATATACCAATATTCTGAATTTGATAAGAATGGTGTAAACTTAATTTTCTGCTTAGAGTTTTTTCCCATTGAGCATATTTGGATTTAGACACGTTGCTCTGCTCATTACTGTGATTATTCAGGTTTTACGAGCATTCTTGGGTAAACAGCGTTATTGAAAGTTATACAGTGTATTTTGTGAACCTTTAGTAAACCCACACTAGTACACGTGAGGCTCATATTAAGTTATTTTGGCAATGACAACAGGTAGATGTCAACAAGGACAGAATGGAATCACTTTCTGTGTAGAGACTGAGCAGCACAGATAATCTGACTAGATAATTATCTGAAGGAGGACGACTAAGACTGAGACTAAAAAAACAACTGTGTTTAAGTTTAAGAAGAGAGAAGGGGAGGGAGAAGGGGTGGGATTAAACAAATTATACTTCCTCCCACTTCTTTTTGAATGTGCAAATGAAGTCATGTATAAGTTTTGTTTTTGTTTTTTGTTTTCTTCCATGACTTCTTAGTATCTGTTTTATTTCTAAGAACTAAGTAAGATTACTTTGTCTTGTTGCATATTCAAAATAAACTAAACTAATAAATAAAGCACTTCGTATCTATGCATTAATTGATGTAACATTTGTAATATGGAAGAAAGCAAAACAGCGTTACTGCAGAGACAAACAGTGACACCAATAATAGTAACTGAGATGTATGACATTAAATATCCTCTTTGTTCACTGTCTAGTGTAATTAAATGCTGACATTAAAAACCCCTTAAACACTTATCAAAATCTGAATCAAAAATGAATTTGATCTGAAATCATGAGACTGCTGTGAGGGAGGCGCTGCATCTATTAAAACATGTCTGGAAGTAGCTACATGTATTAACTTACATATGAGGATGAAATGTTGAATATCTAAATGTAATCTAGGCTATATCATTTTTCACCTACTGAGAACAAGATTCTCAACTGCCCTCTGTGTAAATTCCTGCTTATAGGGAGAGGAAACCATAAAAAAGAAATACTTCAACTACAAATCAACGTTAAACAGACCCCATATTTTTTTATCTTACATTATTCAGTTTTTACATCCACATCCATACTTGGTAGTGAAATGTGCACCTCAAGTTCATATGGCAGGTTGTGACACGTGGCCTGGGGCGGAAAAAGTGACAGTAAAAGTAAAGTACAACTGTCTGACTGTGAAGAGTAACATTTCAACGTTTAAACATTAAAGGAGACTTTCTTTAATGTTATGTTATCAGGTTTGTGGAGATGTGCAAATACACCTTGCTTTTTGAGAAGGTGGATGAAGGATGACTATGTTTGTATGGTTACACAAGTCTGCCACAGGGGGAGAAGTTTTACAAAGTCTTATTTTAACAGAAAGTAGCAAAACAGCCCAAGCTGCCTCTATCCACGGCCTTACTTTCACCTGATAAACAAGTGGTGCCAGGCACAACAAACCCCACTCCTCACACATATTGTAGCTTAATTTGGCATCAATCCAGCTGATGTCATCATGTCTATGCGCGTGCTGATGTCAGCATATATGTGCCAAGTTTGAAGTAAACTGAAACAAAATGTATGTTTTTATAAACATTTGAAATTTTGCCCATTATAAGTAAATGGGAGAAGAAAAAAGATTGAAAAAAATCATTAAAAATATGAACTTTGACCTACAGTTCCCAAAAGGTAATCAGATTTATTCTGGGTCACTGGCAATCTATAAACCCAATTTGGTATGAATTCAACCAATAGTTTTGCTGCTAGAGCGTTAACAAACAAACAAACCAAACCAAACCAAATACAATACCCCTTGCCTCCCCTTCAGGGGTGGGGTAAGAACACAGAGCATCAGAAAGAATATTCATTTTCATGACTATGAAAACAGCTGAGTAGAAACTGTCTGTCTTCAGTGAAAAAAGGTGAAAAAAATCTGTATATTTTGTGCATGTACACATTGTCACTGATGACCTCAGGGTTCCTACAGGTTTCTATGAGTAAAATTTAAGACTTTTTAAGACCTTTTTAAGACTACTTAGAACAGTATTTAATGCCTATTTCACAACCATACTGGCAAAAATTTGTAACTCATATAATTTAGGAAAATGTATTTATTTACTCCAACACCTTAATTCCCACCGTTCAGTCATTTCTCACTGGGAGCTGCAACGTTAGTGATAATTGGTTCCTAATTTCAATATAAATTGTCAGGTTGGAACTGAGTAGACTAATGTTACTTTCTTTGCAGCTTGGACATTTAACACATTTAAACACAATAAAGTTTATGGCAATATAAAGACCTACCATATCAAAAATAAAGACTTTTTTAAGGTATTAAATGCAGATTTGTAAATCCAAGACTTTTAAGACTTTTTAAGACCCTGCAGGAACCCTGGTGAACTGGACTATACCTGTTTGTTGTCTCACTGTATCAAACAAAAAAAAAGCAAAAGCCAGCAGGCTGCAGCATCTTCTAAGTCCCTTCATTTTGTAGATCTAATCATTCTGCATCCTTCTGGAGAGGGATGCTCATGAAAAAACAGTATATCCTGAGAAAAATAAATTTAAATGGCAGAAAAACAAAATCATGGCCGTAAAAATGCCAATACCCTGTCCGGCACAATGTATGTGTCTCTGGCCGACCATCAAGATGGTAATTAATGAAAAGCGGCCCAACGATGCACTTAGCATGTGGCCACAGTGACAGCGCAGAGGATTCAATAGACATAGATCAGTGAAAGGTGCTGATGGTCTGTGGTCCAGCTACACCAGACACATTGGAGCGCTCGTGTCCTGCAGGCACTTCATCTTAGTTCATATCCTGACTCCACTGGGCTCGCCTGGGTTATGGCTCTCCAGGGACCAGGACAAGATTACTGCGATCACTCTCACACACTGAATCCCCCCCTCTGGAATTACCACAAAGACACTTACATGCGTAAACATCCTGTAAAGTATACACACACTGGCATATGCTCTTACCATTGAGAAGGATCTGAGTCAATGGTCGTTTGTCTTCAGCCCAAAGAACAAGAAAACTGGCTACAAGAAGAGATACAAAAAAAACACCTGAGTTAGTCTAGATGGTGTGGTGGATGGCCTTTAGAACATCCTGTTGTTACTCAGACTGTTACCTTATGGTCTCCCATACAGACGTTAGGACCCACTGTGTTGTAGACCACGCTCTTCTCACTGTCCCCCGTCTTGGAAGAAAATTCAACAGTATGTCATGTTGTATTATGATATAAGGTATAATGTCACTACTGGGACAAATAAAACATAGAAGCTGAAAAATATAACCTCCTTAGTTGTAATATAAAGTCCTTAGTTGAGGCAATAACTGACCCTGTTGGTGATGAATTCCTGGGCAGTGTGTGACATGAGGATACGATCACACCAGGCAGGACAGCGAGTGTTCATGTACTGAGTGGGTTTAGTGTACTCTTCACTGTAGGGGTAGCTAAGACAGAGATGGGTATAATTTAGACAAGGGGATTTGTGAGGAGGGGGTAAATATGCATGAGTTGACTGTTAGAAGTCTTACCTGGGTGGAAACTTAATGTCCTCTTCCCGAATAACATCATGAAAGGCTGCCACTTCTTTGTCATATTGTAAAAGCTGAAAGATAGAATCCACTATTGATTGGATGTACAGGAAATATTGTCACACTGACTTCAGCAAAAACAAACAAAAAAAAAAAACACATGTCCATTTCATGTCACTTTCTGTCTTACCACTGTGACAGTATTTATCTTGCACAATCAATCTTGGTTTTTTGCACCTGATACACTTACCCTTTGCACAGAGTACTCGCTTTATTTTATTTTACCTATTTATTTTTCCTTGCTTAGTGTATAGTTTATTACCTCCGCTAAGGACAGCGGAGGTTATGTTTTCATCGGGATTTGTCTGTTTGTCTGTCTGTTAGCAAGATAACTCAAAAAGTTATGGACGGATTTTGATGAAATTTTTAGGAAATGTTGATACTGGCACAAGGAACAAATGATTACATTTTGGTGGTGATCGAGGGGGGACTGATCTGCCTTGGCAGAGGTCTGCGCTCTCTGAGTGCTTTTCTAGTTTCCTTTATTTTCTTTTAGCAAAGTTTTAATTGTTTTAATTGTACAGTTTATTTCCATTATTACTCCAAAAGGAAGGCAAGGGGTATTGTTTTTGGTTCAGTAGGTTTGTTTGTTTGTTTGTTTGTTTGTTAACACTCTAACAGCAAAACTTGTGGTTGAATTCATACCAAATTTGGTTTATAGATTGCCAGTTACCCAGAATAGATCTCATTAGATTTTGGGAAAAGTAGGTCAAAGTTCAATTTTTTTATAAATTTTTAAATCTTTTTTTCCCCCATTTACTTATAATGGGCAAAATCTCAAACGCCTGTAGCAGCAAAACTATTGAGTGAATTCATACCAAATTTGGTTTATAGATCACCAGTAACCAAGAGTAGATGACATTATATTCTGGGCAAAGTGGGTCAAAGTTAAAAAAATTATTATGAATTTAAAAATTGACTATATAAAATTGACTTTACTGATTACTAGTGAACCAGAATAGTTCTCATTACATTTCGGGAACAGTAGGTCAAAGTTCAAACTTTTTATAAAATTTTAAAATCTTCCCATTTACTTATAATGGGCAGAATATGTGCAAGGGGCGGGGTTTGTTGTGCCTGACACCACTTGTTTCAGTTGCTTTGGTCATTATATAGTACATGTAATCACAAAAACCCAGTTTACACTTGTAAGTGTAACGTGACTTTATTTCAGTAGTTTTTGTGATTATATAATCATTGTAACCAAAAAAAAAAACAGTTTACATGTGTGCAGTTGTTTTCAGGTGTCCTTGTCATCACATAATCTAAGTTGTCAAAGAGATATTACGTATGTGTTGAGAATCTAATCTGAAATACGTTGGGAATCTTATCAAAAAATCACTGAAAATGTGTCAGACTCATGACGTAAACTGTTGTTTCAGAAGCTATAGTCGCAAGAAGTAGATTGTAGATGATATGGGTGAAAGTTCAGAGGAGCTTCTCACCGCTTTGCCATTGTCCTCTCTGAAAACCGCCTGATGCAGGTAGGCAAACAACTTCTCCTCAATATGCAGCAACACCTGTGGATGAAATGAGGGCCAGTACAGCAAAAGCAGCAAAAAACCAAGCATGCGCTGCAGTTCAACCTGACGGCTGTATCACCTGGTGGTCGTTGTCCTTCTCCTCACAGATGATTTTCTCCACTTCATTACTGCTGTCCTTCATCACCCTCTGGACGTCTGCTGAAGTGGACAAATGCTGCTCCCACAAACAAAAATGCAGCAAAGGTGTTATAAAGATAAGGTGACGTCTAGTGTTATTTACTGAACTACAGAAAAACACATTCTCAACATACCTGCACCAGACTAAGTGTGTCCAGACGGAAGTTAAAATCTCCAAACACGAAAAAAGGCAGAGGAGTGTGGCAGTTGTCTGATATTCTGACAAGAAATAAATTTTAAAAAAATGGTTTGGTTCTTAGAAAAAAAGGCATAGTTTGGGTTTAAAGTGAGTTGTATGAGATATTCATCCATGGTCAGTAGACTCCTACAGTAGACTGCTACAGACATGTGAAATTTCACCCATTATAAGTAAATGGGGAAAAAAAGAATTTAAAAATTCATTAAAAATGTAAACTTTGACCTATTTTTCCCAAAATGGAATGACATGTAGTCTGGGTCACTGGCAATCAAAAAACCAAATATGGTATGAATTCGACAAATAGTTTTACTGCTACAGACATGAGAAATTTGACCCATTATACGTAAATAGGGGAAAAAAAGATTTTAAAAATTAATTTAAAAAATTTGAACTTATAGACAGGACATTAATTTATACTACCTGGTCAGTCACACATTTTTTGTCTTTTGTACCTTACATGCCATATATCCTAACCCCCAACCCCCTCCCTTCCCCCACATTATGATGACTTAAAGTAAATATTGTATATTATTGTACATAAGTTTCCTTGTCACTTGGTGTTGCTTAAATTGTGAAAAAAAATAAATAAATAAATAAGAATTTGAACTTTGACCTACTGTTCCCAAAATGTAATCAGATCTATTCTGGGTAACTGGCAATCTATAAACCAAATTTAGTATGAATTCAAACAACAGTTTTTCTGCAAGTGTTAAACAAAGAAACAATCAAACAAACCAAAGCAAAAACAATACCTTTGCCTCCCCTTCAGGGGGGTAACTATCTCTTAAAGCTTACTTTGATTCTGTAATATTTACCAAGACATCTTACTTTTACTGGAAAAAAGCGGAAATTTATGTTCAAAACTCAGAGTTCATGTGTATTTGTGAAATATTGTGTTTATATGACATGAAAGGCTGTTTGGTAGAGGATGATACAAGCCCTTCATAAAGTACTGTAGTATTAATTTGTCTGATTTGGATTTACATGGTTTTTATTTGCTGTTGTCTTGTTCATGTTATTGCTGTGTTGTTGCTTCTGAAGTCTGACCTGTTGATGACGTATCTGAGAGCGTTTTTGCGGTTAGCCGAGTAAATAGAAGGACTGGAGTTGCAGGCAATGAGGTTGGAGGCATCGTGGAACAGGTGGACATTGACCAAATCCAGACCCCTGCAGAGAACGCACAACCAGTTGTGTTTCCATCACTTCAAGGGAACATGAGACAACACAACAAACCTAAACACTGCACCTATCCTTAACTGAACTCTACCCTAACTTAACCTCAAATCAAGCTTTCGTTCTCTGTCTTTGTGGTCGGTGGTGAAGGAAAACAGGAAATCATTTGATAACAGTGCACCCTGGCTCTGATAGATGATGGTGTGTGTCTTTTGCGCTTCCTTATCACTGGGTGCACTTTGGTTAATGCTGAGTCCACAAACAGTCATATTTGTCTTCTTTTGCTGACCGCTCGCTCCTTTTCTCTGCCTGTCACTGGAAAACAATTAATGTGCATCCAACAAATGAGCTGTGTTGATTCACAGCATGATCTTTTGTCAACTCCCCCTGAGGTAACAACTGAGCAGAGCAAATAGCAACGAGCATAAGGAAACACTGCTGCTTACTACGACAGCGTGGCAGCACTGAGTGATTTATCACAGCTGTTTTACTGAAGGTACATTAGCAACTAAATACATATTATGCCACTGTCACATTCTGGATGTGATAAGGTTTGGCAGCAAGACCAAACTGTACTGGCTTTACATCTAAAAAGTCTGCTTTTTAAATAGGAAGTTAGTAGTTTCACCTCAAGTAAATCAATTAAATATTAATCCATGAAGACCCAAACCTCCACTGGCAACCAAATCCTCTACTGATCGAAAAGGTTTAATCCCTGTTGATCCACAAATAATTAACTGTGAAAGATAATCTGATGCTACATGACTGTCAGTAAAACATCAAAATGAAACTCAGTTGTTACAGGAGGTTCAGCTCCTCCTGACTTGGGATCAGGTCTCAACCCAGACTTTGCTGATGCTCCTTCTAAGAACTCCTGTTGCTTCACTTAACCCATAAAGACCCAAAGAGCCGCCAGTGACCAAAAGCATCTATTGATCTAAACTATTTAATACCTGTTGATCCATTAATCCTATCAATGCATGTAAATAACTGGTGTAAAATACAGTTTATCATCTTTTCATGGTCATCAGATATGACCCATTTGGACATTCAGAGGCTCCGTAGTGAACGTGGAAACACTGTCATCTTCTACAACACTGATTCACCAGTAAAACCCATGGAGTTTGATCAACGACAGTGGATGGAGACACTTCTTTATATGTTCAGTAATTGATATCTGTGCTGGAAAAGTCACTTTTTCTTCAGTTTTCTCTGTGATATAATAACCTTCAACTTTAATCTGATCTTTTTATGAAAATCTACGTGATCAGTGAATTAAATGTAGGAAAATACTTGATTTTCACTGAAAAAATGCAAAATACCAACGTGATATCGTGACTTGCTTAAATATACCCGCCACTTTTAACTGGCGTTTTGTTCAGTTTTCTCAGTTTCTGATATAATAACCACCAACTTTAATCTGAGCTTTTTAAGGACAAAAATATGGGAAAAGACATGATTTACACTGAAAAAATACAAAATGAAGATAGCATTACAATAAATGGTGATAAATCTCTTAAGAAAGCTTAAATAGAGGGGAAAAAAATCATCTGGGATCTGACACAACTGGGTCTTTAGGGGTTAAAATTCTAAAACAAAAAGTCAAAGTTATTGTGTCTGGATGTGGTTGAAGTTTAAGACTGGACAGAGAGGGAATAAAGTCTGAACAACAGCTGTTTTCTTGAATAATCTCTAAAATCAGAACTGTACTGGTGTCTGGATTTTTCCTTTAACTGGATTGTTTTCTCCAGCTGATTGTACAATGAGGATGTGTGTGTGTATTTTTTGTTCTTCAAGACTGGACAGAACAGTGTAGTGTTTCTGGGAGCACTGCCCAAATATTCAACATACTGAGCCTGGTCACGTTCATGTTCTTGTTGACTTGTGACATGATATCAAATGACAAGTTTTGTCTTCTTTTGCATGGCTGCTTCCATTTAGACATTTAATATTTTAGAACTTCAGCAAATTTATGTAATAACATTCATTTATCATTTGAGAGTATTTCAACATTGAGATTAAGCATTCTTTTCTGAGCGAGCCTTTCATAATCACTGCTTTAGGCAATCCATCAGACCCAAACAGTGGTACTTTCACTTTAAAGTATGCAGGTCAAATCCACCAAAAACCCCAAAGGAAAACCCAGGAGCTGAGTCCAGCCTAGACCGGTTTCTGAAGGGATGTTAGTGCATGGTACGTACTGGTTGTGTATGATCCAGCGGGTCCTCATGAAGCCCTTTCTGGACCACTTGAACTGCAAACATAGATAAATGACAGTGAGTCACTAAACAGCAGTGAGTTGTGTCTTCGAAGGGCCAAACTGATAATTATTGATCCCTTCACATAATTTGTCTCATCTCCCTGTCAGAGCGGGCAGACAGCCCCTGCAACCCCAGTAGACTCATTTGTCCCGACATCTCCCTTTGGTCCTCACGTACCCCTCCCCACACCTGCACAGACAAACGGAGGCATACACAGATGCACACTCTTGCATACATACTCACATCAGGCCAGAAATTCTTTGGGAATTTTTCTTTCTCCACTGTGGTGACCCCGTCCAGAGAGCCCACGTATTTGTTCAGCCCTGACACGGCTTTAAAATCCTTAACTGTGAGAGGCAGAAAGGGAGAGGGGAGGTGAGAGCTGTGACATGTAAAAGAGTGAGAAAACATGCAAACAACAATCAATAAACTGGTGTTAACCTCATCAGAGTGGCATACGTGATGAGAGGATCTATAAGCGAGACATTAGACAGCGTTTGGTGAACAACAATCGGTTTGGGCCACACAGCCAGTGGCAGCTCCTGGATGTTTATGGTTCTTCCATAAGCTTTTCTGAGGAGCTTTTTCAAGTCTAACGTGACTGGACTATGCAGCAGGAAAATAACAGCTCCACTTTAAATTCAGGTTCTTTCATTTCAGGCAAATATCTGGCCAGGAGAGCTGGTCATCAAACTGCCATTATGTGAGAAATGTGCTGCAATTCCCCATAATTTAAAAATGACAAGAATCGTATATGCAATTGTTCTTACTCTATTTTTTTTTTCTTTTTTTGGTGCAAGCCATAACCAAGATTGTGTGGATATGAGAGGAGTGATGTTAACTTAAAATGGTATAATTTTGTTGGGTATAAGGAAAAGGAAGAAATTATCTACATATTGATGAACAATCAAATAAAAACCATTGAAAGAATGTTATTTGATGAAAGGTTTTACCATTAAAATCATACTGAAAGATGTTTTTCAGAGTCTTGTGGATGAAGTACATGCTCCCCAAAGCCTGTAGAGGGAAGAAATGAAGAACAGAAATTAAATGTCTGAAGAAAAAAAGACAAAAAAAACAACACAATATCAGGTTTAGATGGAACATTTCAAGTGTTGTGGGAATAGTGAATAGATTCATATGGAAACAAATGCAACTAAAACAGGATTTTTTTTTTTTTATCACATTCCATTATTTTTAGAGTTATGTGTATCATCAATACAGCAAACTATGGAATACCTGAAAATATGCATTACTGACTTTTATTTGCAATTTAGTTAACATTAAATAGAAAAACTGAGCTACATGTCTCACAAAACAACAGTTGTGTTTCCAGTGAAAGCCAAAGTGGTGACAAAAACATAAAAAATAGTCAACTAAACTGCTGCGATGATAAATGGTATTTAATCATTTCTTATGAGTTGAGTTGGGATCCTTGTATTGAACAATATAGAATGATACACTTCAGCGTTACTCTAGACACCAAACGTGAAACTTCAAAGAATAGAGACGTACAGAGTGAACACATAACTGCTCAGCACAGACTGGGCCTCATACACACACTTCAGCACCCAATCATCCCTGACATGGGCTGACAATTTTTAATGTACTAACTGCCTGCTCCACTGATCTGATTAATCATGCCCCGTGAGATCAATAAAGACAGAAAATTAAAACAATTTAAAAGGTATTAAGCAGTAGGCCTGCTGTCTGCCAGCGCTGCCACTGTGACTGGGGGCCGAAGAAAAATCAGCCAGCGCTCAGAGGGCTCGGGGGGCGTGACGGACTACTGTGTACCCCCCCACACACACACACAACCCCCCACCATCCAGCTGAAGCATGAGAGATCTCTCCCTGAAGAGATCATTTATCTTCGGTGCCAAAGTAATCCTCATTTAATAAAATGGAAGTGTCTCCTTGATCAGCTTCAGTGAACGGCAATTAGTGACTAACTTGTCCAAACTAAGGAGAAAAGGTTAGAGCGCAGCCAGAGAGTGATGTGAACCTGTCTTAAAGTAGTTGAAAAAACAAGAATATGGAGCTTTTTCTATCTTTTTTGACTGCTCAAGCCACAGTTCAAAGTGAGATTGCGAATGAATAATAATTGAGATAATTTCAGGTCCACACAGTTGTCATTAGCTCAGAAAAACGCGTCCAAATTTGGCCTTATATGTCGAACATCTAACCGAGTTGTTTAAACAGTGCAGCCAAGCCCATGCACTCAAACACAAATACACATTCTCCTCCACATACTCTGCCAAACACCTATCTTCATCAATCAGGTTTGTGCACAGTTTAATAAAAAAATATTGACTTACAAGTGATTTTTTATCAAAACACCATTTGTACTGGGAATGCACGCAAGTCTGCCCCCTCTGCTTCTGCAGCCCCTCTGAAAGGAGAACTCCCCAAACCCTCTCTTGGCCATATAACTGATGATCCACAGCCAAGGGGAAACAAATTGAAAATCAATGCAGGTGGCACAGACGAAATGAGAATGAGGCATGGTGGTGTTGGGGGGGCTGCAGCCCTCTCAGGGCAAAGAGTGGAGGGTGCGAACACTAGAGCGCAGGGGAAACTTAGTCCCAGCTGTCTACTACCCCCCCACACACTTTATTTATTGTGCACAAATAGGCTGGGATCAATAGTTTTAATCTAGAGTTAAATGTATTGACTTTGGCCTGTCTCCCCCACACCTGGCCATTGACTTTACCCTTTTACTTCCTGCACCTCAATGTACAGATACAGGCACTGACCCCTACTGTCACACATCCACTGTGAGGGTATCACCTGGGAGGAGTAAGGGTTAATAGTTTGAAAAATACTCAGGTGCTCTCCTCAGATGTGGGGTTACTCCTGGGCAGACAGAATTTTAGAAAAAGTCAAACCTATTAAAAGCGCTGCTCTCTATGAACCCGGCTCGACTCTAACAAAGGCGGTGAATCGCCGTGTGTGAGGTCACTTAAACAGAAGTCGGCTTTTCTGGCAGGTTGGAGATTAAGGGCGAGCCGATGACCCACACAGCGTCCTTGCAGTCACAAACTCAGATTCCCTTAGAGTTCCGCTTAGGTTTGAACGATAGATGATGATAAAAAACGGAGGTGGTGACACAAATTACCTAACAAACCTGTCTTTAAAATCGTGTCCACTGTCTGTTCACAAACAGCAACTGTCATCACAACAACATAGTTTCATGATAGATCTTAGAGATCTAGTGTATACAGTGTAATGCTCCTGTCCTAAAAACATGCCAAAACACTCCAATAATCAGATCACAATTGGAAAAACAAGCCCACTTGTTATGTTTTGTTTTGTGTATTCATGGTTCACTTCATTATTGGAACACTCAAACAACAACATTGTCTATTTAATCAGGACATTCCATTATCGTCAACATACAATATTTACATTTTTTGCGGAGTCATGTTCTATAAATACATTTTAGGATTTTACACCAACTTCAGATAATTTGCACATACATAAAAAAGGCTACATAACTTTAAAGTTTTGAGTTTCATGTAGAAGAGGTTGGATGAAAAAATGGTTCATGACAATGCCTCAACTATTAATATTAAAATAAGAATATAAAATTTTACAAGACTAAGAATTAATACAACATTTGAAGAACACTATGGCTTACAAAGATCCTCACATTTAATAGTAACAGTGCAGTATATTACAATTTATGACATGACATAAATGTTGACTAGCTAGAGAACTTTTCATATATTTTTAATAAGAATAATATTCATTAACATTAAAGACGTGGATGTTCTTCTACTTTTCAGTTATGATTAAGGGAAGTCTGACAATACTTTTTGAATATATACTTAATGTTTTACCACATTTCTTCGCTTATTTCACTCTATCTGTATTGTTTCTCACTTTGCAAGCACAGTGACATGCAATAATACACAAAAAAAACAAATTCTTATAAATGTGTATTTCATTGCTTTTAACCTCTACTTAGCCAACGGGTCATCAGTCATTCACATGAAACACTGTTTTCATATAATTTAAGCAAACAGTATATGAACAAACAAATGCAGGTGAATTGTGTCATTTTAAGAGCATTTGTTTCACTTTAATATCACATACTTTAATGGGATGCTCAACAGGGATTAAGAACTGAACTAAAGTAATGACTGGTAACTACAGTACACCAGTAACAGGAGGAGGACTCCCTCTAGTGGAGGCAGGGAGTAACTACACTAAATAAGAGCCGGTTTGTGAAGTTCTCACCGTGAACCTGTCCTCTGCCTGGAACTGGTTGTCCACATAGATACAGACCCTGTCAAAGTCTTTCATCTCCTCGCTGGACTCGATGCACCTGGAAACAACAACACAAATTACATAGAAACAAAGTAAACTGCTCATATCTGTGGGTAGAGGGTTTAAGAAGTCTGACAGTGATGAAAGACAATTTTCAGATTTTCAGATATAATGAATTAGCGAGGGCATGAAATGCAGCAAAGGGCCTGGACCTGAACCTGACACATGTCACCTGTCCCACAAGGTGGAGCTCCATCACTTTATGGACATTTTTACCTGTCAAAGACCTAAACCCATTGATCATATCACTACATTTCAATATTTCAAGTAAAATGTAGTTTCTCAGCTTGTAAGCATTATCAGATATGACCCATTTGGACGTTCAGATATCATCTTGTTCTGCAACACTGATTCACCAACAAAACCATGTAGTATCACAAATGGTGAGCAGTGTGTGTAAGAAATGTGTGTATTCATTTTAATAGTAAAGGCCTGACAGGACAGGACAGTGCTCAAAGAAAGTAGGCTTCATCTGCTCCATTTGATTATTGTCCATTAATTTTTGGATCCAGTTGTTGTATATGTATGCATATGTACACTGAAGATATAAACCAGTAAGGGTGTCAAAGTCATTTTAGTTCAGGGACCACATACAGGGACACATTTAGATTTGATCTAAAGTGGGTTGAAGTAGTAAAATACTCATCATCATAATAACCTATAAATAATGATATCTCCAAAACATGGTGCAAATGAAAAAATGTGCCACAATAAACAAAAACAAATGCATAATCATCAAATGCTCTGCAAATAGAGAAATAATGCAAAGCACAAAATGATTCAAACCAAGAAAACATCTGCAAACAAAAATAATCAGTCACTACAACGGAAGTGCTCCAAACCTGTAGGGGGCGCTGTCAGCAGAACAGCTCAATGCAGAGACACACAGGATGGAGAGAGAGAGACAGAGAACAGCTGACTGACAGTGTTTCAAACTACAGTGGGAACAAATTGAAGTTACAACATAGCGCGGTAATGTGACTTTTACTCGATTATATTTTACACTAGTTTGTAGTCTATAAATGATGGCTGGCT
This sequence comes from Sphaeramia orbicularis, assembly GCF_902148855.1. Taxonomy (NCBI): domain Eukaryota; kingdom Metazoa; phylum Chordata; class Actinopteri; order Kurtiformes; family Apogonidae; genus Sphaeramia; species Sphaeramia orbicularis. The sequence continues at coordinate 31,391,819 of NC_043965.1, forward strand.
GCAGGTTATGCAGATGTTTTCTTGGTTTGCATCATTTCTTTATTTGCGGAGCAATTGTTGATCACGCATTTGTTTTTGTTTCTTGCAGCGCATTTTTTCATTTGCACCACGTTCCTCTTTTTGTACCTTCATTTAGACTTGTGTTTGAGTTTGTGAATTTACATCGTTTCTGTACTTGCAGCTGTTTTCTCTTAACTGAGATGCATTGGGCCGTTGCAATGCATTTGGCCCTTGTCGGCCACTGTAGTTACTAGATGTTTTGTGCTTTTGTAGATCCACTGTGATCTGTAAGAATAAATGCACATGTGTAGATGATAAGCTGAAGCATAATATTGTTAAAACCGCACTTATTTTTGTAAAGAAAATTTCAGGTTATTGATGTTATTCCCATTTTTGAAAGGATACTCTGTAGATGCAAACATTTTCATTATGTAATTTTACTTTTTTTTTTACTCTACAATACAGAGGAAAGATTGGAGTTGACATTTATATATTATTTTACTGGTCCAGCACACCTGAGATCATATTGTGCTGGATGTGGCCCCTGAGATAAAATTAGTTTGACACCCCTGATTTATATGATGTTTCTTGGCCCTTTGTTTTCTGGCTTTATAAAGACAAAATAATTCAGGGAAATCATTTATAGGTTATTCGTTAAAGAAATTTGACACTTAGTCAGATGCTGTTTGCTTTGAATACAAGAAAATAAGTAGACAGACCTGCGTGAAGTCTTACAACAGGTACCCATATGAACACTGAAACAAGTTTCTTTAACCCTTTCATGCATGACTTATGAGAACCTTAGTCAAGATTTTTTTTCTGGAGTGTTTTTATACCTCTTAGGCATAAAAAAAAATTGCGATCAAGTTTTTTTTTTTTTCATGGAGTTACAAAAATGTCCATGCATTTAATTTTTTAAGTAAAGAAATATGTATTTAAAACCTAATATCAGAAAGTAAAATGAAAACAATGAAATAAAAACATTTTTAAGGCTGCTGATTTGATGTTTTCTCACATTTTAACATACTCTATGCTACGAGGGCTGTTCAATAAGTTCATGGCCTCACCCAGAAATACTGGTTGTTATAATACAGGATGTTACATTCTTTCGTGATGGGATAGTGATGCTTGAACATCGATGGACCAAGTGCATTGCTGTAAACGGAGATTATGTTGAAAAATAAAATATAAATTATCAGTCTGTGTTGTTCTGTTCTGAGTGAGGCCATGAACTTATTGAACGGCCCTCGTAGTTATTACCTCATATAATATGCAAAAAACAACTCTTTTTGTCTAACAAATAACAACTGATGTACACTTAAACATGTTACTGCAGATCAGGTTTATCAAGAACAGCAAAGTTATAGTAATGGTATGAATTGCAGTGTATTATGGGATGTTGCATAAATGTCCACTGTGTTGGCTCAAATGGAACTATAACAACAAAACCTATGAATATACAAGAGAACAGCTGGAGAAGAACTGTCCACTGTAGTGACCACAATGCATGAAAGGGTTAAAATATAGCTGTAACACACTTCTTTAAGTAACTGGAGAATTTACCCTCCTCCATCTGTTCAAAAACATGTTCTTGGTTGTTTTCTAGGAGGTAATTAGAATAATTGTGGCTTCATCAATCTGAATCAGCCATGTCATGGGGATATTTTCCAGAGCAATTACACTCTTTCTAGTTAAGAATTTCCTCTTTCTGTTACTATGATTCAAATGCAGAGTATTGGAAACACTGACCAGAGTTAAACCAAAGAGGAACTTTTGCACAAAAACAAAACAACTAAAGGAGCTTTTCCACACAACATGGACTGTAGAATTTCTCCCACTTCACTTGAAAGGGTCTTAAAATAGTCGATATGAAGAGGAGGAATGACTCCAGTAAGCAAAACTGGTCTGAATCACATGAAGTTATCTCACATGAAGAACCAACCATTTAAAGCCAAAGAAAAGAGTATTAGTCGTGTTTCAACCCTACCTGAAGAAGCTGTCTGCGTGGCCCATGTTGACCATGTAGTCCTTTCCTCCCACCTCCTGAAAGTGCAAGGCGATGAACTGCGGCTTGTAGCTGTGGATAGTCTACAACAAAGACAAAAGCAGATACACCTCACTTTGTGTCTTTGATACAGAGAAAGGAGGACTGGGTGTATGTCACATAATAAGGGAGTACTAGTGAGGCTTTACTATCCATAATCAGCACATGATCTGTTTACTAATGAAATATAGAACAGTATGTTGGATTTCAATACAATGTTGGCTTTTATATGAACATTCTATGAAAATACTCCAGAACTACTTACGTTTACATATTTTTCATCTGCTTATAATGCACCAAAATATAAGAAAGAAACCAAATAAAGTATTATCCTTATCAAGTATGTATGGCCAAAAAAACAAAACCTCCTATCTGCAAATTTTTAGATTTTGAGTTTTCACATTAAATGGTGAGAACAAGGATGACTCCACATTTTCAGTCTATCTGCAAGATAATCCCGCCCTTTCTTATGACATGAAGGTCACCTGACAACAACAACAAAGACCATACTATAATAAAACTAAACCATCAATCAATCAAATTTTATTTATATAGCGCTAAATCCTAACAAAAGTTATCTCATGACACTTTACATATAGAGTTGGTCAAAACCAGACTCTAAGCCAATTTACAGAAACCCAACAGAATCCTCCTGGATCCATGTTTTTTTCGTTTCCTGAAAAAAGTGATTTTTTCAGATAGGAGGTTTAGTATTTTGGCCATCGATACATACACCAATCCGCCATAACATTATGATCGCTGACAGGTAAAGTGGTATTAACTTCGACTATCTCATTCCAATAGGACCTGTCAGTGGGTGGATACACAAGGCAACACGTTAACATGTATACCTGCGTTAGAAACAGCAAATAGAGCAAGGGTAGGAATCTGAGCAACTTTGACAAGGATGAAATTGTGATGGTCAAATCACTGGGTCAGAGCATCTCCAGATCTTGTTCATTTCCAGTGTGAAGTGGTTAGAACCCACCAAAAGTATCTAAAGAACAACAACCAGATCTCTAATAAAGCAACTATGGGAATAGAACCTGTCTAATATTTTGTAGGTTTCCTCTTTTTCCGTAAAATCAGTTCTAACCCGAGGCCTGGACTCCACCAGACCTCTGAAGGTGTACTGTGGTATCAGGACCAAAATGTTACAGGGTCAAAAAACACAGTAATGTCCCATCAGAGAGCAAACTTTAATTGATTACCATTCCAACATTTATTTCAATATAAAATAGCTCCCTGTTTTGGATAATCCCTTATGGTCCAACTAAAGCAAAAATGGATTTAAAAGTAAAAATGTGGGTCATTTAGCAACACTAATCTGTCAAATAGTCTCTAAAATGTCCCGTCAGAAAGATTTCAAATACCGTGTTTTGACCCTATAGCAGATCCCTGAAGTCCGGGAAATAAAGAGGGGGGGGCTTCCATGGATCAGATTTATTTGTCCAACACCTCCCACAGATGCAGATGATAATAGTCCTGAGATTGGGATGTTCTTCCTTAGTCTACAAACCACTGCAGACCAGGAACACCCAACAAGACCTGCAGTTGTGGAGATGTTCTGACCCAGTCATCACCGTTATAATATGGACCTGGTCAAAGTCAGTTCCTTAAGTTGCTCATTTTTCTGCTTCCAACAAATCAGCTTCAAGGACTAAATGTTCAGTTAATTCCTAATATATCCAACCCAGTGAAAGGTCCCATTGTCATGAAATAATCCATATTACCACCACATTGATTTCACTAGGTATTACGTATACACTGAAGTCATTACATATACAATTTGTACAAACAAATGATACCTTTTTAAGCTTTTATGAAAAATAAATCAACAATCTGGTAGACACGTAAAATTGTGGGATTATTAGAACTGATTTTTTTTAATACATTTTCTGAAAATAGCTGCATAATCGACCTGAAAATGATGCTTATGAAAATTATAATGAAGCACAACTTTATATTTGTGGGCTGTACAACTAAAACAATAAGCTGGAAGAATCTAAAACAGCACAGGTACAGGCAGGAGCAGATTACATGAAAGTACAGTAAATAATAAACAGTACAATAACCCTAAGTGCTAAAAATACTGATATATAAATAATAAAGATAATAGGCAAATGCTGAATGTAGTCGTTAAAAAATCCAATATATCATGGGGCCAGCATTTGAAATAAAGACAATTAAAACTGAGAAATAAAAAATGCATATACTTAAGCAACTACAATATCAAAATATGATATACAACTTACCTTGTACAGTTCTTTTAACCATTCTCTTTGGATTTCACTCACCTGTTAAGTGACAAAGAGAAACACAATCAATGTAATACAACTGTTCCTCAATCAAATATTAAAGCTGCATTAATAATTTGGCCATCTGAGGGCAGTGCAACGTGCCCGAGACAAAACAAACAAATAGATGCCTTTAAAAGTTTTTATAAGCCGTATTTTAATCATCTGGTAGACGCAGAAGACAGCAGATTGCTTTTGTAGCTGCGTGATTCACCTGAAAATGATGTGAGTGAAAGTGGTCCCAGTGAAGCCAAACTTTTATCTGTGGACTCATCAACTAAAACAATAAGCTGAGAGAGTCTAAAATGACAAGCAGGTCAAATGGAAGTCACAGAGTCATTAATCACATAAGGAAACACTGAACTAACATTAACTCTGAGCGGGTTAAACAAACAGTACAGATGGACTGTAATAATTATCCTGTACGTTCCAGTGGGTTTGTGTTCCAGGATGTGGTGTCATTCAACAGAAGCTGGGACCTATCATAATCTGGCCGCCGTCCACCCGTTGTCTCTGAAAGCGGTTTCATTTTGCATGGCCACTTGACATCTGCGTACTGTAAAACATGTATGAGTGAAGCAGACGGCCAGACTTTACCCACTACAACCTGTCCAATGAACTTGACGCTTACTCAGTAGACCCTTTCCTGTTTAGATCAACTGATAAGAGTTCACTTAGACTTTTTTCCACAACATTAGATGATCTGAGTTCATTGAGGCACTGTTTATTGGATGTCTCCTTCTGCTGTGTACTGTCCAGGTGAATGCCTTATCCAAAGCAACAATATACAGAATTTATTAAACTGCGACAGCAAAAAACTACCTGTAATGTCAAAACACAATGCGTGGTAAAATGATCCGTACCTGTGATTTCCACATCAGAGAACTTCACTCTGACAAACTCTGACCTTTAAAGGCTATTAGCAGTAAATTATTAAGATCTTATATCTGAAAATGTCACACACCGGTTTCAGGATTAACAAACACATGCAGACAGAGATGTGTAAAATCTTTTGGCCTGGTGCTTTTATACCAGCTGAAAAAGGGCTTTGCATAGTGCATTTGCATGGCAGTGCAACAGGGACATCTGCTGCAACCTAAAGGACACCTGAACATGTGCTGAAAAAAGTTTAAATATAATACTAGTACTCCTCTGTAAGTGTGGACAGTGTATAAAAGAGCCAATTTTGCTTGTTTGTCATGACTCAGAAAAAATGAAACGGTTGAATGAAAAGACACCAAACTGAAAGAATTTGACATTTACAATCCAGCAGCAAAACATTATCTTTTTCCTCCTCGCTCTTTTCTCTTCAATTCTCATTTTTCATTCCAATCTCTCAGGCAACAAGCAAGGCCATTATTTAGTCAAAGCTACATGTGGGCTTTGTTCCAAAGAAGATGTGTCATTTTGAGGCCAACATGGTGATTTAGTGAGGTTCTTGTTGTTCTAACCAGTCAAATAATTTTAAGGAAAATTGGTTGAAATGTGGTTTGAAGTGTCTGACAAGATGCACACCAGCATTTGTCAGATACATGTTTTTATCAGTAGTATCTGTTACAAGATAAGTTATGTAAGTACAAGATACACTGATGCTACAGGTGTCACAGAGGAGCCCTGGGAGCTACAGGCTGAACCGACAGGACACCCAGCTAGACGGCGTTGTCAAGCATTAGGATTTATTCCATGATGTGCATAAGGTCTTGCTCTTATCCTGAAGGCTGGGTGAATGTTTAGGAGTGTTTGTTTATAGAAAATAGGGGGGCTAACTAAGTAGAAAAGCTCAACTCCACTGGGGGAAGATATTCATCTGTTTACATATCTCCCACAATGGGATCTAACATGTTTTCACTGGAGCCAGATCTGGCAACCGGAAAAATGGTTCTGAGCCAAATTTCCATGAGGGGATAGGACCCCTCCTCCCCTGTGCAGTGTCTCAAAATCTTTGTAGGAACTAATCAAGGCCAACACTAGGGGAAAAAAGTAGATTTAGCCTTTTTCCAACACTAAAGTTATCAGTCAGTACGTTTTACAAAGGGTATAAACAATGTCTATGACAATGCTTTAAACAGAACCTACTTAGAAACATTATTTGTTAGAAGTAAGGCCACAAAGCAGGTGTCAACTTTGACAGACAGATAGCTTTTGGGACAAACCTAAATCCCTGTGGGACTTATTGTCATTCAAAAACAAATAAAAAGATGGCTTGGTGTCAAACTTTTATGGCACCAACTAAATTTCTCAGATACTACCAGGTATTGAAAAAACACTCCGTATGGTAACTTTCATAATTCAATACCTGCAAATCTCATCATCATCAGTGCATGCAGCACATGAATATCTTTTATACTTTTTAAATCAATGATATTATGTAAAAGGATACTTCTAGTTGTGGTTGTAAAACGTCTTTGTGTGTGTAAAAATACAACTTAAGCTGAGAAATAAAGTGCCATACAGTATGTGCAATTGTATTACTTTTTTTTGTCAAAATGGAAAAAACAACTGTATATGAATGAGTATTGAAACTAAGGTAGGTTAGGAGGTCTCCTAAACTACTGGTACTAGACTCTACAGAGGTCACAATGTCCCTGTGGCACCACATGTCCCATCCTGACACTAAAAGAAAAATTGTCATCTGTTTTTCAATGGGAACAACAAACACAGGCTTATGTTGAAATCCACTGAGTTGAAGGGTCATATTTAAGCATGAACACACATTTAAAGATGCAGTTAGTAATGCATAGTATATATATTTAAAACATAAAACACTAGGGATGCACTGGGAATGATGTTTAACCTAACAGTTGATCTGATTGAAAACTAGAGGTACTCAGAGAGCGCAGACCTCCACCAAGACAGATCAGTGCCCCGGATTTGGATGAAATTTTCAGGAAATGTTGATACTGGCACAAGGAACAAATGATTAGATTTTGGTGGTGATCAGGGGTGGGGGTGGGGGTGGGGGGGCCACTGATCGGCCTTGGCAGAGGTCTGCACTCTACGAGTGCTTTTCTAGAAAAGGCAGCGCAGACCTCCGCCAAGGTAGATCAGTGCCCCCCCCCACCCCCACCCCGATCACCACCAAAATCTAATCATTTGTTCCTTATACCAGTATCAACATTTCCTGAAATTTTCATCCAAATCCGTCCATAACTTTTTGAGTTATCTTGCACACAAACAGACAAACCAATGCAGACAAAAACATAACCTCCTTGGCGGAGGTAATGAGTTTTGCCAAGCAGTGAAGTTGCAGTTCGATGCCCACTCCCCATCCTCACCTACAGTGAGTACAGTGTACAGTCTGAGTGTCTTAAGTTAAGGGGATGTTAACACTAGTCTGTATTCTAACACAGTATGTGATGGTAATACACCTTAAACTTGCAACCTATAGTAAAAAGGGAGAAACATGACTGTCAAACATGGTGACCTGCTCCCTCTGAGATATAAAAACACAAATTCCTCATTTTTAATCACACTAATGAAATTATATTTATAATATTATACTTAATGTCTCCAATTAGGCCCTCCTAAATTTAATTCACTAAACCTTTAATGCCTCCATCACACCATCTTTGAATGACAACACAAGACCATTGACCACTGCCAGGGATTAAATGTCATCTTAAGCCTTAAGCACACAGGACTAGTATCACCTGTGGACTGCTGCAAATTTGCAATGATTCTGTCATGCAAATCTGTCATGTAAAGTAAGACATTCCCCTGCAAATGACCTACCCTCATTCAGAAAAAGCAAATGTCCAATGATAATATGAATCTTGTGCATCTATGTGATTTGGTGTGATTTGTGACAGTTTTATATACACCACATATTTATTTATCCTCTTTCCTGGATGGAGTCTATGAAGAATGGTAAAATGAAGAGCTTTAAAAGCCATTTTGGTGCAAACTCAGTAAGCACATGTCCCAATATAACATAGATATTCACTGAAAGACCAAAGTTAAAAATTTCAGAGAAGCAACATCAAAAAGATCAGATGGATGGCATGAACGATAACCACAGCAACGAACATTTTACTGTCTTTCAGCAGTTATTATCAGTGAGTGGTGAGTATGCACTTTACATCAGAACTGGAAAATAATGCAACAGACTTAGGAGTTGGGGGTTAATTTCCAAATGACAGAGGTTATAGGTTACAGTAGTCCTGTGCAAATAGTTCTTTATCTATCAACAATCAGAATCAGTCACCAAAATGGTATGTATCCCTATGAAAATCCTTTTTCCCCCCTGTTATCTGTCAGATTTACACAAACCCCACTGAACCTTTTATGAAACTTGGTTTAAGGGTAGGGCAAGGGCCAAGAATGAGCAGATCTTTAAAAAAGGGGGCAGTCTGGGTTTTCCCCCCACTTTTTTTCCAACACTATATATACTACAAACAAAAAGTTAAGGATATTTTTAATTTTGGAGATATTTTTTTCAGTTGGGATTGTGTGAATTGAATTGAAACACATTTTTTTTAATGACAAGACATAGTTTTATTTACAAATGGCAAAAATGACAAAAAAAAAAAACAGATATATCCTTAACTTTTTGTTTGTAGTGTATCTGTTAGCAGTCAGTAAAACCAAACAGATTAATGTAAAATGAGGGAATACATGCCATAATAAGTAAGTAAGTTTATAGAGCACAGGTGTCAAACATGCGGCCAGGGGGCCAAATCCGGCCTGCCAAAGGGTCCAATCTGGCCCCTGGAATGAATTTGTGAAATGCAAAACGTACACTGAAGATATCAACAATCAATAGTGTTAAAATCATTTTAGGTCAATTCAATTTAAAATGGGTCAGACCGGTAAAATACTGTCATAATAATCTATAAATAAAGAAAACCACAAATTTCTCTCTTTGTTTTAGTGTAAAAAAAGGTAAAATTACACAAAAATGTTTACATTTACAGACTAGCCTTTTACAAAAAATTTCAATAACCTGAAATATCTTAATAGAAGTATGTGGAATTTTACCAGTATTCTGCCTGTTACTACACGTTTTGTGTATTTGTAGATCCACTGTGATCTGTAAATTATGATTCACATGTATAAATGATAAATTAATGTCTAATATTGCTAAAATTGCACTTATTTTTCTTAAGAATTTTCAGGTTGTTCATATTTGTTCATGTTATGTTCCAGTATAGTTTGTAGATGTAAACATTTTCATTATGGAATTTGACTTTTCACTCAGAAACATAGAGAAAACGTTGGTGTTGACATTATGTATCAGTTCTTATCCTATTATTTCTATTATTTTACTGGTCAAGGCCCACTTTATAACATATTAGTCTGTATGTGGCACCTGAACTAAAACGACATTGACACCCCTGTTACAGATCCTAAACACAACATTGGTTTATTCTGCATAAAACCTCAATACTTTCTAAATAACAGTTTATTACATAATTTTCTCGGGGATCACAGATTTAACACCTCTAATCTGAGTGGGTCACGTGATGTGTTCAAGTTGCGCATCACACCCACGGCCCCTACATTTCTATCAACTTCTACACCTCGTGGTTTTATCATCGAAGGCGGATGAACAATATTTATCACATCTACAGACACATGACAAAGACACACGGTGCAATAAACAAGACAATGTCACTGGGTCCGGTTAGACAAATAATAAATAATTCAAAAAAACACCATTAGAATGACAGTAAATGCAACACAAGATCCGCGTAAAGTCACCACGCAGCCGCACAGACCCCACTAATTATTTCTAAGTAAGTGTAATCCCGTGTCAGCTCTGGCTGGGGTGGTTTCAACCTGACTCTGACCGCTTTACTTACATTATCGAACAGTGAGCCCACATTTGCGGTGACCAGCAGTACATCAGTGTATGTTTCCATGTTTACACTAGATCCACCTTCACGAACAGTCTGAGGAAACTCCGTGGCGTCGCCAAATGACGCGCGTAAAGGCCTACCGTGCGCACTCCGGCGGCTTATACAGGCTTTACCAGTGGGAGTCCGAGTGGCGTCTCAAAACTACCCTAAACGCATCAGCATTGCAGAGATGTCTGCGTTTCTTCAGGTGCGACTTGTTTGCTGATCTCGTTTGTTCAAGTCGTCCTCAAACGCCTCAGAGACGTTCACATCCATCGCCGAGCAGAGCGGCAGTAAGTTAGTCTAACACTCGAGCACACGCGTGGATTTCCGCCTCCTCTCGGATAATTGGACTAGTAGAGTCTTAGTGGACTTAGACAGGCTGCACGGTGCATCTGCTGCTCACGAACAAACCAACAACCGGGTCGAGTTGTTCTAGTCAGTGCTTTTCTTCTGTGGACTCCGGTGCTCCGCCTACTTGCTTTGAACAGTCAATTACAGTCTTCCTGATGTCAAATCTAACAGCCAATCATTGCACTAAATTTGTACACCAGTGTCTTAACATTATTGTTTTAAAAAGCACTTTTTTTTTTCCAATTATTTATGTAATTTGAAGAACATTATAAATTCTAAAGCGAGTAAACAAGGAGACTATGTCAAGTATATAATCTTATTTAATTTATATCATTTCTATTTTTTATACCTCTTTTATAGCTCTTTTGATTTTTATTTATTTTTTTTTTTTTTACCAACATTTGTATCTATATATTAGAAATGTAAAATATTTTGTGAAGTGTGACTATTTTTTATCCTACTTATGTGTAATATTATGTGTATATGTTGTTCAAATGTTCATTTTTCAATTAAATAAATAAATAAATAAATAAATAAATCTAACACCCAATATTATTTGGAAAATTTCCCATACACCAAAGCAAACATGTCAAAACACGACCAAATTTAAAGTTTTTATGACTGAATTTGAAAAATATATTAAATCGCTGGAATTTATCTTCAGCAAGAAAAGCCCAAATACTCTGACACTTTAGAAAGAATTCTTTAAAATGGACTGAATTTACTCTCTGCTGTATTTTTTTTTCCTTAGATCTTTATATTTTAAGTTATTATTATTATTATTATTATTATTATTATTATTATTTGTCTTTTCTTCCTTGTGTCTGTAAGCCTTTGCATTATGTTAATTTATTTGTTTGGACGAGTTTTCCTTTTGACATCTTGATGTTTGTCCAAAATTTCTCATACTTTTGTTTACATATATATTTTCAATAAAGTTAGAAAAAAAATAGTAATCTAACACCCAGTACTGTAGTTTATAACCTCATGTTCTGTGCTTTCTTATGAAAAGTCATCTCCAATTTCAAGAAGTGATAAGAATAGAGTCTCGTTTAATAATTAATGGAATTGACATTTTGGATTCTAAATGCAAGAATAAACAGATAAGAAACATAATCTATGAAAGGCGGAAAATAACTCCATGAGGGAAAGCTTTTTGGGACAACTTCTTTTCATATATTGATTAGCGAAGAGCATGGCTGTTACCACACAAATACTGCATCAACAATAAGATAAGAGAGATCCATGTCAAGATTTTACACAGTATATATATATACCACTAGATCTAGAAAATAAATGTAACTTCTGTGATAATGAGCCTGAAACTTTAATACACTCTATTACCCTCTGGACTAAACTGGAAAGATATATACTGTATAAAGTCAGACGCCCCATTGTAATTGATTGTAAGTCTGTTATTACATGTTTTATTCACCAAGAGAGCAGCACTGAGTATATTATTAACATATTATTATTGTTTGGTAAATTCCATATCCATAAATGTAAAGTGTTGAAAATGACCCCCAGTTTCCACAGACTCCTGGCTGAATATGAACAGTACATAAGCAGTATTAAGGTTATAGACTCCCCCAAATGTGATAAAACTGTCGAACTATACGAAGAACTTTTCAAAGAAAACTAATGTTTAAGAATCCCTTTGTATGTAGCCTATGCATTTGTTTGTATGTTAAGATCATTGTAAGTTCTTGTGTCCATGTCGATTGTATGTTTGATCTTTGTTAACAGTAATCTTTGAAATATAGGTTTAAAAAAACCAAACAAAACTGTAGTCTATAACCTCCTCATCACATAATCCCATCATATTTAATATCAACTCAACCCTGAATGTATGCATGATAGCACTACTTTAAATAGAAACCAATAAATAAAATAAATATACTGTTCACATCACATATTTACTAATGTTGCAGAAATTATTCATTTAGAACCAGCTATAATCTTCTTAGAATACTTGACAGGGCCCTTAACTCCCCATTCAGCGTACCATGTACACATTCTCTGTTCAGTCTCAACAGGAAGTAAGTCATTTTCGAGAGCTTTTGTATCAAACCGAGTTAAGTTTTGATTTGCCACAATTCTCATGTCTTCTCAACAAGTTTAGAAGGATTATTTGTGACTTTATCCTCAGAGTGCTCCTCTTGAATCACTCATCTGCTTTATTGCAACAGCTGTAAAGTTAATTTTCTGAGCTTATTTGTAATCCTGCTCCACTGCAGGCAAAAATTTCAGAGACCATTTGTGGTTTTTATGTGCATAACCTGTGGTTTAGTCATTTTCCTCTGAACACTACGCCTCCTACAACTTCCAGTAATCACACAAGAGTAGCATGGCTTAGTATTTTGTAACACATCTACAGTAGCATTCTGTGTATTCAGTGTTCTCTCTAGAGTTGTGTAACGGCTTTTTTTGAGTGTTGGGACTAGATGGATGTGTGCCATGGAGCAGTCTGCCGTCCAGGCTGGTTCAAGACATCAGGGGACCGAACTGTGGCTCTCACCATAGTGCTGTTACTGAGCTGTTCAACCATGGCATGGTTTACACAACCACTCTTTTGAGCTCCTTCTCCTCTGCTTCCTCTTACTCCCTCTAGCACTGTGTGTCTTATTCACCCACATCAACAGATCTATTTGAGGCTATTGCAACAGGGATACAAAAGAATGCCACAACGTCCATCACTGCTTTGGCAACAAAGACAGTTCATGGGGAAACCTCCCTGAAAGGCAACTGGGGTTGTCTACTGTAGCCAGGAGGCCTTGGTTTAAACAAGAGAATCAGAAACATACTCCTTTAGTGGAGAAACGGTTTAGTAGTAACGGATCGATCTATAGGGAGTCTGGGAATGCATACAAAACCTGTTGTTACAATATTCAACAATGTCAGAGGGAAAGAAAGTGTGTTGTGTCGATGCCCATTTGATGGCAAATAACACAGGATGGACCATTTTATTTACAATAAGTAGTTAAATGTACTGATTTATTTAACAGGAGTCATGTCAGTGCTCTTATAGATTAATGAACTTGGAACAAACAACCCCCCCACCCCACCCCCCCAAAAAAAGAGAAAAACACTAGCCACATTTGTGAACATTTATTTTGATGAACAAACTTGACAGTTTGACCTAAATGACCGTCCCTGATACAGTAAATTATAGAGATGACAGTGTCTGTAGAGAAACGAGGCATTGTGTTTGTCACCTCGGGGCTAATGGAGTGTCCATGCTACAGCTGCACACTCTCTCCTCAGCCAAGTAGGAGAAAGATCACTGGCAAGGGAGGAAATAAAGACAATAGACTTTAAAAGGTCACCTACAGGACCCCTTTCCCTTAAAAATTAGATTAGTTTTGCATTTTTGAGTTTGATACTAGAAGCTCATTTCACATTCATTTGTTAAGAGGGGTAAAGTTTTCTGAGCTCAAAGTTCAAGTTTTGTGGTTTTTTTTTTTTAAATGAATGATTTGTAACATGACCATCTCTGAGCCATTACTACACTTTTCTTACAAATGGAAAACGAAAGTTTTGTGCACAAGGATTGAAAATGGACTTTTCTATGAAGTACAAGACATTTTATGTCCAATAGTTCCACTTCTGAATCCAACGTTTGCATATTCAGATATTCTGCATTTTCTAGTGAAGGGTAATCCAGAAGTGTAATTTTAAGTATTTTTGTGAAGAAAAGAGAAAATGATACTAAACGTCTACATCTTAAAACATGTTTGAAACAGACCTTTGAAATAAATTAAGCATGATGGTCACTGCAGCTAGCAGGAAGCCAGCGAAATGATGAGTCTGTTTGTCCGTGTGTCTGAATATGCATGAGCTCATTTTAATTGAATTGTTTTAGTTAAGAGACTGGTTGTGCTGAAAGCATCCACAGTAAATTCCTAAAGGAAACCCTAACAGCCCCATTATTCCAGTTATTATTAGCAGGGACATATTTAGCATCAACCCATCACCTCTCAGAGTAACAGTGGGTGCACATTTCCACTTCATAATGTGAGCATTTACACATTCAGCAGAAAAAACCCATAAACATGTCAAGAACATTTGTGTGATGTTAATCCCTATAACACGCCAATACAAATCTTCATGTAAAACAAAACTTATAATAAACGTTTCTCTCCTTTGGAAAAAGACCATAAAAATATCCGAAATGTAACAAAATCTGGCCTTTGCCCTTTGTCAAAATGGGCATGAGCCAGTCATGCAAAACCTCAAGTTGGTCACAGGTTTTACCTTTGAACAGGCTAGTTTTTATCTACATTAAGTCTCTTGACCCCCCCGGTCTAATTAGGTAACTGTAACTTAAACACATTGATACAAAATGACGGTAAAATCTAAATTAAAATCAAAACTATCAAACAAAAAGGGAACTCAATGATAGATGATAATACAAGTTTTCCCTCTACTGACTGCCACCAAGGAAGACTACATTTCATTTCTGAGCGCACAATGTTTTCACTCTAATGCAAGCGAGGCTTCTGTCAAGCTATTCCAACGAAGGGCAGCAGACTCAGAATGACCCGTAACAGTGATGCGAACCGAACATGCCAGGCTGACGCAGTGACCGAGGAAGCCAAATGGAGTACTGTTGACATCAGAGAGGGAATTTTCCAGTCCAGGAGCTCCGACACAGAGGGAGCGCTGCTGACGTTCCCATTTAGTCAGTGGTGCCCAAGTGGGTCTGAAACAGTCCACGTCCACTCAGGTCCTTCAGGAGCGACTGCGGTCCTCTTGGGTCCCCACCAGCATTTTACTGTACAACTTCTGCTGCTCTTCTTTGAAGGTATCCTTTACTTTTGCTCGTTTCAGTCCTCCATCCCTTCAAGACAGTTTGATATTGGTGGTTAAGTTTACAATTATACACACATCTGCATTGTCATAGGCAGGTACTAACACAGCAGTGAAACGAAAACCCAATTTACTGTTTCACAGTCTTAATCCTGAAGTCTAAACTGATGTGCAATGAGAAAAAGAGCATGGATCAATGTCATGTTAATGATAGTGCTGATGTAGGTGCATGCATACATCTGTAACAAGCAGAACCGAAAAGAATCATGTCACTAGTTGCTTTTCCATTGGACATATTCGTAAAACTTTACCGATATTTACTAAATGTGGAAAATACAGAAGTGTGTAATGTCAGGATTTCCATTAAATCACAAATGCAATGATTTGTTTATTTATTATTGCGAGATGACATGAGAAGTCATTCCATAAACCTGACAACAAACGTAAATATAGTGTTGATTTACAGATATATTCATTATTACTATATATCACCCCTCTATCTTGTTCTAAATTCTAAAATGATTCGGTTTCCTGGTTTGTCCACACATACCGCTCCATGTTTCTTTTAAAACTCCTCTTCTTTGCTTGCTGTAATGTCCATCAACATCCGTTTTTTCTTTTATTCATGTGACTCTAGTTGCGGAAGAAGGTCTTTCCATTGCAGTTTTGCATGATATACCCTTTGCGCTACGCCCGAAAAAAACACCTCTTGCCAGCATAAAAACGTTTAATCAAAAAACAAGAGTTTGGGCGAAACTGCCGCTTTTCCATTAAAGGCGCGGGAGACTTTCCCTATCCCTTACCCGGGGAAACAAATGTTGTTAACAATAGGTGACTCCTATTAATTTCCATAATAAATTCCTTGGCAGTCATGTGGCTGTAGTGTAATCTTACCAGAGGAGGTCGACCAGTCCACCTTGCCTGGCAATGGCTGCTTTTACACGATTGGCAAATTGTACAGCATCCTCTCCTTCCTGTTGAACAAGAATTATAACAACATTATTATTATAATTATAGCAAGATATTGTAACTAATCAGCTCTTTAGGTATTGATTTATGACACCTTGTTCAAGTAATATTTGCACTTTAGCAAATAATTGATTTTCATCAACATTGTGAATATGTAACTATGCATACACTGCAAAAGGCGACCAGGAAAACAACAAATTAAAATAAAGCATTTTACATATCCACCATGCACATGAGTGACTATTTGAGCTTTCAGCTGAACCACTGGAAACATGAGGCAAGTACAAATATGGTTTACAGAGTCAGACGAAACCCCAGATATTTCACAGCAGACATATTTTGACTTGTTAAGGCACATAACACTGCGTAAACAAAGGGGGTAATTGGTATGATCACAAAAGGTTGCGTCTATTTATGTCTCAGTTTTAGGCCTGAAAATTGTGCATGGTGATTCACTGGAATGGCCTCTGCAAGAAACTAAAAGGAACAGAGCTACACAAACTAGTGTCAATAAAATTTTGCCTGCTGTACAAGTCTGTTGAAAAAAAAAAGGTTATTCAAATCAGTTTGATGATGTTTGGAGTATAAGTTGGTTGTGAAAGCCTTAAAAAAGAGGCTATGTTGTAAAAAAAAAAAAAAAAAAAAAACAAGCAAGTTTTTTAAAATAGGTTTAGATGCTGTCAAATATGACATGCTTAAAGTAAAATCAAGTGTCACCATGTTCATTTGGGTGAATGCATCCATTTGCTATCGTAGTATCTAACTGTAAACCCAGAAATGCACTTCATTTTGCAGCTGAATGCATCTTAATCTAAAGGTAATAGGGTAAGCTCATGGTGCAAATATATTAACATCTTTTTGTCTTTTTCAAAATCCATGTATTACCAATATATTGTTACATTGGAGCTCTGCACTAGTTAATAATTTGTCTGATGTGGAAGAAAACAAAACAGCTGAACTACTCCTTGGAGTCTGACCTCTCTGGACATGGGAGGAAGGTACCACACACTGCAGACGATGGCCCAGCTGCTCATCATACGCAACAAGTAGTTGACCATTCCAAACTTGCTGCTATTCCAGAAGGCATCTCCAAATCGGGGATCATACTGTGAGGACAAATTTCACAACGATAATTAAGAAACCTGTGAATTATCTTTTAGTAGCAGGTAAAAAAAAAAAAAAAAAAGAAAAGAAAAACTTGTGTCATGTGACATTCTCACCTTAATAGCCACAGGGTAGACTGTGGCACCAATCTCAAAACTGCCCTTCTTAAACATCATGACTGATGTGTTGTTAATGCAGGTACCTGGGGATTTCAACACTTATTAAAATTTCACACATATTAGGCTTTCTACAGTGTAATTAGAGGTCTTATTAAATAAACAAACCTTCTGGGAAAATGAGGATGGGCAGTTTAGATTTGTCTTCTACATGATCACTCAATCTGCAAAACGACAGAAGGAAAGCCGTGTGTAACATGTTCACTTTGATATTACAGTGATAGAAACTATCGAGTATTTACACTGAGCATTAAAGTGGGTTGAAAGCCGAGATGAAGAGAGCTGGTAATGTTACCTTTTGGCCACTAGATGTCTGTCTTTGACCTCTGAGCGTTCGAACCAAATGTGTGGGCAGGCCTTTACCATGGATTTCTGAATGACCCCCATCAGGCCACCGTGAATCTGTCCAACCTGATACACACAAAAGCAGCACATGCAAATAGCAACACATCTATTTCCAGGAGAAATGGCCTTTCAACAAACAAGCAGCTGCTGTGGAACAAATGACAAATGTTGATGTGTTTGTATTTTCTTGCTAGGCAGGTGTATACTTACCATAGCATAGCAGCCATCGCTGGCCAGGATGATGACATCGATGGGAGAAGTGTGGTTGGCAACACATAGTCCACCATTCTTAGGTTTATTCTCACTGTGGAAAAAGGTATATAGCCAATTTCGTTAAAGGGAATATTCGTACTAGATGGAGTATAAAGGACTGAAACACTGCTGATTGCAACAGCGTAAGTGGTTACCAACACCTACCTTCTTTTTATTACACAGTGTTAGAATTAAACATTAAGGGAAAACACTGGATAGCCAATAAAAACCATTCATCTATGAAGAAAGCTGGGTAAAATCCGATTCATTGTGTCTCTTTGGAGAAACACATAAATCATGGGGTCTGTAGTAATGGCCTGTACCCCAAGCATACATTCCAAAGATAGGGTTACAATCTCAGATGGAGGAAGACAGCAACACTTCCTGTGTCACTTCTGTATTTTTAGCCACAGACTAGAGAGGAATACGTGTTACAGGAGGCTTGTCCTTGATAGCAGACAGCCTGATATATGTTTTATCACTGTGCATGTGCAATGTATTTAGAGTTTTTCCTTTTTACAATTAATCCGACAGAAAGAGACCTCAGTAACAACTCGTAATTCACCAATTTCATTCTAAAGTGAAATTAAAGTTCTAGATGATAGAAGAAGCATCATTCAAATACGTTTGCAGCTCCTCATTCTCTGTTCAGCAGCAGTTATTTGCATTTTGACTGATACAAGATGAGGAAAAATACATAGACAAATACGTGTCCAAACTTTCAGAGTCAAATGACGATCTTTATGTCAACCTGAGGGTTCTTCAACAATATCATTTCAGATGCAGTCACACGAACAATAAACTAAAACAACATGCCAGCTGTTAACCACTACAGTTTATGCACAACGCACAGTGCACCAACTTCCTCTTACATGTGTTATCTTCTGCTGTATATTTGTTTCACACACCATCTCTGCCTTGTTCAAATTAAATGCACTTTTCTAGAGAAAGAATCACTACCATTATCCTTTTTGGATCAGTAAATGAAACATTGCACTGATTCTGTTTGCTTGACCTAGGCTATTAATGCCTGTGTAGTGAATATGAATGTACCTATTCAGAGGTTTGCCTCAGGCTCCCTGTGTATGAACTTCTAACGCACCATGGTTTCTGTTCTCTAGAGATAAATCATCTGTCATTATGTAACCGAACAGATTCCATTCCTGTCTCAGCATGAGGTCTGCTGTGGATAACAAATTAGAAAGACTAATAATGACACCTAAAACAAAAATAATTTGTTTCTGGCTGTAACACAAGTTCCTTTTCATTAAATAAACTGGACAAACCTTGTATTTTACTAAGTTGGCTGCTACAGCATTAAAAAGTGCTGTCAGACTTGTAGCTATATTTGTGTAGTTTACAACTTCAAACTCATTGACCTTAGAGAGCTGGGAAAAGAAACTATATATAACAGTTACCAAAACCAGGTGAGGTGCTGTAAAACTAATAGATTACATGATTAAGGCCATAAACAATTTATCTCAAAAAACTTAAATTTACTTGTACCCGTTACCTCTGCAAGGTTAGAAAACATTGTATACTTATAAATTAGTAAATGAAAAGAACTTCATGAATAACTGTGACCTCAACATGTTTTTTCATTGTTTCCTGTTTTTTTTTTCCAAGCTGCAACAACAGTTTATGATTAGAAATAACAGAGCACGAGTCCAAAGCTCTGCTTAAATAACAAGGATTTTTTCAAATATTGTCAATGACATTTGTATCACATGTTTAAATGTACTTTCCCCATAGATGTTGTCAGAGGACATCAGTTATAACATAACATTTAAAAAATAGAAAGTATAAGCACACCGATACCACACCATGAATTTAAGAATCTGTATTAAAAAATCTAGGATTTAGACTGAGATCTAAACCAGAAGAAGCTACTGTTATGCAAGCTTTATGTTTAGTGTTGACCAAGCAAGGGTGTAACATGCAAAAAGTGACTCAATTTCCTTACAAGAAAACACAAATATGTGCTCAACATTACCTGTCATGGTAGGTTATGATGGCAGTCAAAGCTCTGACACATATTCTGTAGCACATCAAATGAACTTTCTCACTCAGGAAATTTTTCATCCTGCAAATAAGTGGAAACAACCACAGTATTTAGTGTGTCATGATATTAGTGACATAATTGCTTCCACGGGACTGAGCTGGTATTTTTGATCAGGTGAATCCGTTTTACCTTCCATTTGGCAGCAACCCAATGACTGAGGTGAGGAACACGAGGAGGCCTACACCCGTGAAGGCAAGAGTTACCCTGATAGACAGATAGACACATTACACACAATCCTACAGCAGCAAGGAAATAAAACCACAACAATTCCATTTTATTCACTCCAAACACCCAACATAACTTTTATAAACTCATGTTTAACTTGAACACACTCAACCTTTCTTTATTAAACTTTCCATGTAAAAAGTTGTAATGTTATCTATAGGACTGGGTTCCGGTTAGCAATTAAAAGTGACACGCTTGGCTGTACTTTCCACAGTCACTGATAATAGAATTTAGAACCTGCAGGATGGCATATTAGGCCATGCTTAAGCTGGCCAAAAGGTCGACCTAATCTGGATCAACCAATCATCCAGGGTTGGAGAAGGTGCTGATTAAATTGGGTGAGGATTAGACAAACAGAGGTGACAGCTTCACACAAGGAGTACGGCCGATATTCAACTGGACAAACACTGAACAAGGGGATCTATTAACTGGACTGAGACTAGAATGATGTCCGTCTCTACAGCAGTGGCCTGATTCATCTCCCCACTGGCAACTGGACCTAAGCCAGCCTGGCACAGTCCTGAGTCACTGTCCCTGTGCTTTTGTAAACTAACTTTCATCTCCAATTGTGGATCTTACTCTGTTTTACTCACTGGATGTAAAGAGGACCACATCAGGCTAATGTGTTAAAAACACAGGGTTTCATCACATGGTTCATTATGTGCTTTGTAAACACCCTATAAATGTCCACTCCAACTGAAAATAAGGCCAAGTTCCCCACTGAAAATATTTCCTATATAGTGTGTAAAAAGATAATTTAGATTTTCATCTGTTCTAGAAACATCTATTATGTCAAAGCTTCATGCTCTCACACTGGTAGAATGGAGACAACTAGGGTTAGAAATAACAATAATCCTCTTTGTTGATTAACCCATTGATTTTATCCTTGATTAATCTACAAAAACCCAAAGATGGTCAGTTCATAGAGGAAAGGAAATAGAAAAGATTCACATTCAAGAAGGTGGAAGAAAGTTATTTTGACTTTTTAGCTTGTAAAAAATGACAAAACAATGATCTAACTTAAGAATCAACAACTTATCAAAAAAATGTTGCCGCTCTAGTAATTATATCCATCATCAATCAGTTAAGTCATATGTCTGGTAAAACTAGCAAAAACAAACTACAGGTCAAGGCTGCATGATATTGGAAAAAAATGACATTGCGATTTTTTTTCACTCTGCGATATATATATATATTGTGATATGAAAAAACACTCAGGAGGATATAATAGCTGTGTGCTGCCGACATAAATGGTCAGACAAATTAGTTGTGTTTCCTCTCATTGTGACAACAGGTGCAAGGCACTATTGACACAGAACACGTGTTTCAATATCATCCTTCTTGTAGCCAAAATAATTTTACATAACGTTGCTTTTCTTTTTGGCACCAAGTCTTTGTTTTCTGTGATTTTCTCTTGTTTGCTGCTCATTTTTCAATGTTGTTCAACGATTGTGATTGGTGGATCAGTGTGTGCAGTGTGTATCAGGTACCTAGGATGAAATTAGATGAGAACACGTTGAATTCATTTGCCTCCTACACTGCAGAATCTGCGATGTGACTATTGTGCACATCTACATTGCGATGACGATGCTAAATCGATATATTATGTAGCTCTACTACAAGTTACCCAAAGCAATGTCCAGTCCAGGAAGATATTTCAATTACAATGTGTGCTAGATGTGTGCTCCCACACAGGGATGCTGGAGTAACTGGGGCCATGTACAAAACAGGCAGGTGCTTCTCAGTGGTTGCTGGCTTGTTGTTTACAGTGATCATGTCCCACAGCAGACCTCTTTAACTCCCCACCACACACAGCTACAACATTTTTCATCTTGATCAAAGCCACATACATGCAGCTTTGGTGCTTATATGAGCAACAGAAAGTAAATTTTCATTTTCAGTCATGCCTACAACCTTTTCTAACCTATCATATCTGACTGTTAATGTTAAATAACCATCAGCCAATACCTGAGAGGCAGCAGGAAGCCATAGCGGATCAGCAGGCCCAGCCCCCATAGGACCGTTAACCTCAGACTGATGTAGTGAAAGTTGTAGTTGCTGCGGGTCAGCAGATTCCAGGACTCCAACTCCTCTGCGGAGAACCGCTTGGTGACCTCATCGTCCATAATGCTCTCCACTCCTCGCCGTGCAAAATAGAAGATATCAGACATCTCAAACTCAGGAGCTGAGTCCAGGTCTTTGTTGCTACCGCTGCGTCGGATCTCCTTAATCTCCTCCTCCAACGAGGTGGGCTCCTTGGCAATGATGGCTGGAGCAATTAGGAGGAGACAGGACATAAACAAACAAATACAGCTGCTAAACATGCATACATGCAACAAAACATGCAAATAGCACACCTTACCATTTGAGTAGGGTTTGTACAAGTGGTGATTCTTTTCTTTTGCTCCTCTCTCTATCCTTAATGTCGCCCACTGGAAAAAAAAAGAAAATTGGGAACGGAACAGTTCATCAGTGACTCAAGACACACAGAATTCAGATTTTTTTGCTCCTTTTACACCAAATTATTCAGTGACATAGTTGTATACACAACTAGGATTCATAAACACACTATCATGAAAACCTAGAAAAAGGGACACAGTACAACATACACGTTTCTGCATACCCATACTGAACTAAGTCAATCAACACGGCAAATAATTTAGCGTAATCGATGCTAAATGCATTTATTCATATGGTAATCCATCTATTTCTCCATGGTTATCATACAGTGCATTAATTCAAGCAAACCATTAACCAAGTTCACAAAACAAGACCAAATTCAAAGAACTTCACCTCATCCCGAACTGTGAACACATGTGGCTAAACTTTGATGACAAACTTGTTCTGCAAAACTAACATTATAATGCCCACTTGTGCATGACTCTAAAACAACAAAAACACATCCTGTTGCCAATGGTAGCCATGGAAAATCCTAGCCTTTTGTGGACGCTGTGCACATGTACAGAGATGAAAAGAAACAGGTAACATCTACTGACAGACAAGTAAAAGGACACAGTGTTCCCTCAGATGTAATGCAAGCAAAACAGATCAGGAAATGATGGACTGGGAGGTGCTGGATCCGTTTCACACTGTAACAGTCTCCAACTACACCTCATACCACAACACGTGAAAACTCCAGAAACTGTCTGCATACCCCAATTTATGCAAGGTATGCATGAATGTACACTCAAACCAAAGGAATTAGCCACAGGGGACTGGCGAAAAAGGAATTCCAAAAATTTTTGGGGGCAGCCCATAGGCCATCCTTCTTCATATAGTTGCAAAGAACATGTTATGTGTAAATCACACCATTTTCATACCATTTTACTTTACATGAACTAAGAGTTTATATACTAAGAGTTTTGGCAAAAAGAAAATACTGTCTGACAATATATCAATGATGCATGGCCACTAACCTGAAACAAAAGCATTATTCACCCTATTTTGAGAAGTAGCCCACAGGAGAGATGCCTGACTGAATCTAACATTTACACAGTTGACCTTATACAACAGGCACACACACTACTCCAGCAGCTATTTCATCGTCTCATACAGATACTGTTAAATCATGTCATGACAAGTCATAATATGCTCATCATGTTGAAATGCAGCTACAGTTAAGAGTGGTGTGACTTTAAAAGAGCTGGAGGAACACACAAAGAACTACCATAACAAAGTACAAACAGCATCAACTTAATTCCTATGCTTGCACAAGGCTGCACAGCTGCAAAGAAAAGAGGATGTTTTCTTTATGTTTCATGCTTTGTTAATTTTACTAAAGGTGTTGCATCACAGTGTATCTAACGAAGCGGCCAGGAAGTAATTTTTTATTATGTTTTAAGTGACTCAGCACAAAGATTTCATGTGCTCTCTGTGTTCATTATTCACATATTTAAGAAAAGAAGAGTTAATTTAACCATTGATGGCAGGAACCCCCAAAACACTGACTTTACTTCATGCCGCCTGCACTGTAACTGCCCTTTGACCTTTTCTGCACAGCTCATAGTTGTTACTGGACTCATGAGATGAGAACATCTAGCATATCTCCCACTGCTCCATTTATTTTTGGCGCAGGACACTCAGAGGTATGTTACATGCAGGATAATGATGGCAGTTTTCATGAAGATACACCAGAGACGGAGTACAAGAGAAACTAGATTACAGAGTCTAGAGTCATGTTACTACAGTTTTGGCAACAAAAATTAGATGGAAAATGTGTTATTTTTTACAAGATATTTTGTCAGTTGAACTCCACATAATTCAACAAATGACTGTTAGCGACAGGGCAGTTTCTTAGTCCACAAATGGACAGCAATCCAATAACTTTCTTAAACAGTTGCACAAGTTAAATATTGTGGTCCCTCCCTATCTTTATTAGGACAACAAGTGTCTTGTGTTGACCAAAGGGTGGAATATGAAACAGAGTAGGTGCATGCAGGACAAAGCACCATAACAATGCCAACAGGTTTGTTAAAATGTGGTTTGCTTGATGTTTGGCGCAACAGGAGACAGGGTTATTTAGCAAGAGAAGCAACACAACTTTAGACATGCCAATGCAGTGTTTCTTTTTTTCAGTTTCTGTCAAAATGTAATAGTAAAATTATATTTATATCAATAATCAACTATTGTTATCCTACCCTCTTTAAATAAAGAGAAAGTGATTGTCTTAATATCTAATATGCTCTTACCTCAAAGACCTTCAACAAGGTTTTCATGTAGAGCCGTCGGATGCCAAAGGACACCCCAAAGATGGCAGGCACAATAATGAAGACCAGCAGTAGAGTAAACCAAACGGTGAAGGAGATACCCAGGAGGATGCACAACAAGTTGTCAAAGGGGTTGAAAAAAAGCTCCATCTTGCTACAAGGAGGGCGATGAAATCTATTCAACAGTAGAAGTCACAGGCCAGAGCAGATAGCAGAGGAACAGCCTTCACCTCCTGGCCCTAACTGGCCCTTATCTCTGTCAGAAAAAGGTCTTCATGAAGACGACTTGGGGATGGAGCTCCGTTTAACACTGAACAAAAAGTAAACACTTACGCAAGTGAACATTTTGATGTTGTTGCCCTGTTGGGCAATTTCAGCCAATCTCATTATTTTCTCTGTGCCTCAGTTTCAGTTTCCCCAGATGAATTTACATCGCAGGAAGGGGGAAAGTTAGGCCTTTAGAGCAGCTGCTGTGAAATAATAGTCCTGGCAGCAGATGTCCTTTGCTATTTGAGCAAAGCCTCCAACTGGTGAAAGATGTAAACAATGAAACAAAAACAACTGGTCACAGCAGGTGGTTCTGTTGTCTGGTGAAGATCAGGGCTCTGTTTCTCGGTCTCACACAGGCCTGCAAAGATACACAAACAAACAGCTTCATGTCATAATATGTCCTTTTTGTCCTAAGTACCAATCGTGTAACTTAATAACGCATGGGAGATAAAGGTGTCGTCGATATGCGGTGTGCAAATCTGACACCAGCGTTAGCTTCGCGCTATTTCACACTTTTGTTGAACATAAGTATGTTTAGGCAGTGGTTAGGGGTAATGTTTCAGATAAGTTAAAACGCCATCGTTACATTGCGTGCAGAGATAACATCCGAGGCCCTCGTCAGCCCCCTGATGATGCAGCAGGACGGCTAACCAACCCTCTACCTCATCCCGACACTAACCACACTGGGCTAGCATGGCTTTGTGTTACCATCATCAGCTATCACACAGCTAATGCTCTCTAATAAAACACAGCGGTTTGGAAGAACACACAAACAATTCATTGCCAGCAGGACCGAGTTCCTGAAAGAGGACTCCCGTCACCACATTTCACGTCAGTGCTAAACTTAGGTTGTGGCCTCCACGCTATCGGTAGGCTAAATATTGTCTGTTGGCAGCTCCTCTCCGCTGTTAGCTAACTCCTAAGCCCTCGGCAGTCCCGTCCGGGTGAGCACGAACTGCTGAGCCAACCGTTCTGTAATAATCCAGGGTTTCACGCGTGGACTTATCTCACACATTTATCATCTAACCGGCAGCTAGCAGACCTATAGTTTAGTGTGCGGGAATGCTAACCTTCAGTGTATGGTGGACCACGCCGGTTCCGTTCGCTTTCGCCGGTCCATCACTCGTCTTTGTCTTGCGGGCTGTTGCCAAACTCCACCCGGTGGAGACAACATGAGCAGATAACGGGCAGCTACGAGTTTTAACGAAGAACCCCGAACTAGCAACCGAACACCCATAGCTCTGCACTGACACCTGGTGGTGAAGAGACAGTACTGCAAAATAGATAGATAGATAGATAGATAGATAGATAGATAGATAGATAGATAGATAGATAGATAGATAGATAGATAGATAGATAGATAGATAGATAGATAGATAGATAGATAGATAGATAGATAGATAGATAGATAGATATTACTGGACCTAAATGAGGGTCACTAAATATGACCTGATTTTTTT
The DNA here is from genome assembly GCF_902148855.1 of Sphaeramia orbicularis. Classification (NCBI taxonomy): domain Eukaryota; kingdom Metazoa; phylum Chordata; class Actinopteri; order Kurtiformes; family Apogonidae; genus Sphaeramia; species Sphaeramia orbicularis. The sequence goes on from NC_043965.1 coordinate 31,418,729, forward strand.
TTTTTTTATTTACCAAAAACTGTGCACAAGTTCAGGGGTGAGCGTGCCTTTGCTGCAGCAGCTCCTAAACTATGGAACGATCTGCCTCTCCATATCAGACAGGCCACCTCTCTGTTTTTAAAACCCTTCTTAAAACCAATTTTTTCTCCTTGGTTTTTTGAAACCATGTGAGATGTTTGAAGGTATTATCTTTATTCTAAATTTTTTTTTATTTGGTAGTGGTTAGTTGTTCTTATTTATCTATTCTATTTATTTGTTTATTTTATTTATATTGTTGTTTCTAATTTTATGGCTTTTAATCTATTCTGGTATTTTACTATTTTTATTTGGGTGCTATTTATTCTTCTGTATAGCACTTTTTTTGTTTTTGTACAGTTTCTATGTCTTTAAATCTATTCTGTATTTTATACTTCTATTTTGGTTTTAATTTTTCTTTTGTACAGCACTTTGGTCCACGGCAGTTGTTTTAAAGTGCTTTACAAATAAAGTTGGATTGGATTTAGTGTGTGTTTCAGTACTGTGCACATATATCCTGCCTATTTCTTGTTAGAAATAGACACATGCTCATTACAACCCACCAAAAACAACAAAGCTAAAGACTGCATAAGACTTTTGTATGGTACTATAGTGTACACTGAAAGAAGATGATCAAAAACAGCTCACATTTGCAATACTTTCAGTCATTCTAGCTTTATTTCTACCTTATAACCCTTTTTTCACTTTACCTACTGCTATGCATCTCTGTACTTAAACATAGAATTTTTCATTGATTTCCTGTTCAGTGAAAACTAAGAATCTCCAAATGCATTGATCCCAAATATCTATAATAAACTGAAGGAGTGAATGAGATTTTCTCCCACTTTTTAAGATACATAATAAAAATGCTGCACGTTTTGTCATGTGCTGTAGCTGTAGTCAGTGTGCCCTCCTATGCTCCTGTCTGTCTGATGGGAAAGGTAGGCTGAACAACAAACTGGTGAAAACAGCTGGATCAGTTTTAGAAGAGAAGCTGGATTCACTGGGGACTGTGGTGGACAAAATACTCACTGAGTAAGGAGAAAGTCATCTTCTTCATCCCATTCTGACAAACCATTAAATCAGCTGCAGTGAATGACTCACTTCTTTCTTTGTTTTTCTTGAGCAGATGAAAAAGTGAATTTCACCCTTGAGATTAATAAAGTGAATCTGTATCTGTAAGTAAGCTCTCTAAGCACCCTCTTGGATTACCAAGAAAATGTAACTAAACTATCTGTAAGTACGTAAAATTGTTAAAATGAGTTCAACATCGAACATCTACAGCATTAAAATGAAACATAAAGTAATGCAGTGGACATAGTAACCATAAAATATTATGTGTTAACTGTACAGTAAGTATTTTCAGAGTCCCTTACTTAATGACTTAATACTTGCTTTTATGGGCTTGCAGGGTTGGACACAGTGGGGGTGCTAACTTGAATGGCACCCTGTGCAAAGACTCCCCTCTGATTTATTTTCAGGAGGTCATAATTTGATCCCCCCCCATCACCACCACCACCACTCCCACATTGAACAATAGAAAACCATAGTAATTTTTTTTTTTTTTTTTTATTTTGGGGCCCATTACCCACCCCTGCCAGTAATGCCACCCTTTGCAGCCACACATGCCAGAAACCACCACTGGTTGGGCAATATATCAAAATAATCCAATAAATCAAGGTTTTTCTTTCTGAAAACTATGAAAAACATGTAAATTGCAAAACTGAGATTCTTCCTCTGGAGAGCTTTCATGCCCAACAAAAATTAATAATGCAACCCATTTACTTCCTGTGATATCTTAAATAGTGAATATTTTTCTCCAGTTATATGGTGCCTACTTTTAGCACAGTGAGAGTATTTTTTAAATCAATATTTGTCCTCTGACCATGTAACTAGCAATCAATAGACTATCATATATCATCAGTAACTCTGAAAAATACTGAGATTTGTTTGCCCATACCACCCAGCTCTAACAGTCTGATAATTAGTACAGTATATTACTGTATCCTCTGGAAATTTGGCCACCAGTACCATGGTGTAATACTTTTGTTACATTATTTGCACAGCAGCACAAATATATTATGGTTCTATTGCCGATTAAAACAGCATTTATGTCATAAATAGTGCATTTCACAATTCAATTCTGAAATACCAGTAACAAAAAAAAACTTTATTCACACATTTACATTCATGTACAGTCTTGTCAAGTAGTGTCAGATATCAACACAAGTCAAAAATGAAAATCTGGCACATCTTTCGAGCCCTGAATTTATAAGCGTTTTCCACAAGAAAAAAATGAACAGTCATCTTTCATTTATATATATGTATATATATATATATATATATATATACACACACACACACATATATATATATATATATATATATATATATATATATATATATATATATATATATATATATATATATGTATGTATATATATATATATTTAAATACATTGTTATAGCCCCTTTCTTATCACACAGAAGTGCACTCTACAGTTATCGTACATTATGTTAATGTCAGGTTCCAATGAGATAATTCGTAATAATAATGAAAACTGCGTCAATACTATGACCGAATACTGTAATTAGGCTCAAGGAGGCTGAGACTTCCATCTGAAGAGCATCACGTACTGCCCTGTAAGAGAGCCTCAAAGTCTGGAGAGCAAACCATTTTATGTTTGATATGTCCCAATACAGTTAAGTCACCTGTCTGTCCCTCTGTGCCGATGGAGACCAGTTCCTAAGAAAACAGAAGAGAAGGTAAAGAGTAAAATGACGAGTGCATGGGCAAAATGTAAATCATTAAGTCTTGAATTTGTTGTGTAAAAGTGGTTTCAATATGATAAAAGACTCATAGAAATGTATAGAAACACAAAGTATGGGCACACACCTGCAGGAAAGAGCATGTCGTTCCTAGCGACACATCTAGTGTCACTTGTCCCAGAATAAGTTGCACTCGGCCAGACTTCCGCACCAGCATCTTTCCTATAAGACCTTCCCGCAGATCCTTCAGATTACAGTTGTTTTCTTCAACTTCTACTTCCTGTTAATCATGAAGATACCCCTTACAGATATAACCTAAATATCATTGGGTTTTTGAGACATCAGACAATAGATTATCTACCTGAGACTCTGTCTTCAGAAGCACCGACTGCCCATCCTCTGACTGCACCTCAGTTTTCACTGGTCTTTGCTCTTTGGTAGGAGGCTGGCCAGGCAGTGAGTCAGGTAACTGCATGAAGAACAGCTCCTCCCCTTTGCTCAGACTCCACCGGTGCAACAGGTCAGGCAGAACCTCAGGCTCGGGAAGGGGCGGAGGCCTAAAAGATGATTCAGCCTTTATTTCCGTTTCTTCTGGCTCCTTTTTCACTGAAAGACAAAGTGTTTGACATAGCATGTGTGAAATACTTCTTTGTATATTGCAGAAAAATAAGGCAGATGAAAACACTTGTCATGTATGTTAAATATTACTTCAGCAGTAACATTCTTTTACCCTAAACAGAATGTCGGGGCTGTTGACATGAGATATCTGAATATAAGCAGCCTGCTTTAAATGCATCCGTTCACACCTGGTGTCACAAAACATCACCATATGTGTCTTGAGTGATCACTTCTTGGTAGATCTGAAATCTCTGCACAATATGTAAATAAAGAATTTCATTTGTAACCAAAAACATCAATGATGCACACATTCATCAGTTCAAATTGAACAGACTGGTGTTGTAATGTTGCTTTACAAACTGAATTCACAGTGTTGCCTGAGTGGGAACAGCAGCAGCTTTTAAGGAGGTGTGTTTTTTGCCTATTATTCACTGTATAAGCTAACACCACGAATCAGTATACAGAGCTTAACTACAGTATGGCTATAGTCTGTTTTTATGGGCTCTCTTGCATAACACCCTTTAGTGATGATAGAACCTTTTTATGCTTAAAATATGTAAATTAATTATTACACAGTACTACATATATCTTTATAGAATAGAATCTTTTATTTTTTATCAGTAGTAGTTTGTCACGTGCACCACACATTGAAATTTGCCTTCTGCTTTTAACCCTTCACTAGATCATGCATCACACACACTGCATGCTAGGAGCAATGGGCTCGCCTTGTCAGGTGCCCATGGAGCAAATGGGGGAGTTAAGTGCCTTGCTCAAGGGTACATCAGCCAACAACTCTCCACCAGTCCAGGGAATCAAACCGGTTGCCCTTCAGTCACAAGCTGACTCTCCAGCTATCTAAGGCACGGCTTAGCTTTTTGGAAATTTCACATGTATTTAACAGACTTTAACAAAGCACATCACCTGAGTAGGCATTCTGTCAATCATCTGAGGGCACGTACTTGCTCAGATTATGAGATAAGGTGAACAAATGTGTCCCAAACCAGCGCTTTATCTGTCCTGAGTGATCAGACGAGAATGAATCCTGAAATGCAATCTGGGTGTGTTCAGGTATTAGAGATATCTGCTAGAGCTGTTAATGCACGGTATGAACAGAGCCTTACAAGCTGTGCATTCACAACTTTTCAATTCACAAAAACAGGAAGGTGCTTTGAGAAGCATTGTTATGTAGTTAACAAAAGAGTAGTTTACATTTCTTCATCACTAAATAGCACAGGTAAATAACATTTCCCAGGATAATGAAACAAGGTGGATCAACACTAAAAAACAGTTACCTTCGACCGAAGCATCCATGGGTTCAATATCCTCCTCTACCTTCTCAACTTTAACCTTAAACTCCTCCTTAAATCCCCATCCTGATACAGCGAGAGGCACCTGTACAGGGCAGCTTCTCTGCTCACTCCTCAGAAAGGGGTCATCTATGAACTGAAAGAATATAATCAAACAGGAATAATAAATACACTGTATACTGTATAATGTAGTAGGAATGTTGAAATGTAAATTGAAAATGTGAAATAATGGCACTGTACTGACAAGAATAATTCAGTGACTCACATTGTCTCGCTCCAACTTGCGTAGAATCTCTTTGGTTTCTTCCTCGGTCTCTCTCTTCTCTTTTTTGATGTTGATGATGGGTGAAGGTCCCATGCTGGGGGCGTCTCGTTCGCTCTCATAAACGCCTGGGTATAACACATGACTTCACTTAAACCAAACACTCATACATGCATAATATAGACTGTGTAAAAACAACAGTCTAGCTGGCGGTACGGAGTCAAAGCTGTGTACCTGAATGCATCCTACCTCTCTTTTTCATCATCATCTCTGCAGGTCCCTGTTCAAAAATAGAGTGAGACTGGATGACTTCTGGGCGACCCCTGCCTCTGCCTCGGTCTCTCGGGCCTCTGCCTCGATCTGCATCCCTTCTGTCTCTCCTTTGCCCTCCTTCAACTTTTGTTCTGTTACAATGACAAAAAAGCTGTAATCAGCCTGAACAAACATTGCAACGTTTTAAAGACACAATTTTTTTTTTTTTTTTTTGCTTTTGAGCTTTTTGAGGAGAACTTACTCTTCTTTGACTTTTCGGCCAATAATATTGGGTGTAAACGTTTTCTAAAAAAATAAAAGATTAAGACAGCAGTTGTAAATATGTGAGAATGATTTCAAATTATAGTGTTCACTTTCATGTCTCTCACAGTGTCCTTAATCTCCAATTGTATGTAGCAGTGTTATACAATGCATTACCTTCTTAACTCCTCCCAGTGTGAGGTCTCTAGAGCGCATCGAAGGCAGGCGGCCGGCAGTGATGGCAGCTGTTGGTCGGCGGCCCGACAGCAGTCCAACCCCACTCCCTCCAGGGGTTGGCACTCGTTGACCACTGGAGTCACCAGAGCCTGAATCTGCCATCCTAAACACAGGACATAAATATAAGAAAAGTCAAGCTTTTTCTTTAGGCCAGTATATTCTGCCAGTATGATTTATAGAATACTGTTTGAGATATAGGGGTTAAAATTCAATATACTGGAATACACTATAGTATAGTAAGCAATGGATGAATCTATCTAGTGGTCAAAACACCAGACAAAATAAACCAGACTGCCTTAAATTAGTAATTATGATTAAATTCACTACAATATCACAACAAACCATATGGTAATAATCAGTCAATGAATATTTTCTATATCCCTTTATTTTATTGAGGATTTTAGAATAAGATAGACAGTCATCACAGTTTTTCCTCCAAGTTAATTAACAGGATGAAGAAGACATTTCAGTCTGTCACTTCTGTCTTTCTTTTCTGTGTTCCTATAAGTGATAATTGTTGTGAAACAGTTGCTAAAGGCCCAACAGTGATTAACACCTATTACAGTGTAACCCTCAGTGATGGAATTAGTGGCTGGCTGGTATAAAAATGTGGACAGAAAATCAGCCTTTGAATGTAGTCAAGTTTGTCTCAATGTAATATCCAAAATACATAGTATATGTACAAAATAACTCTTACTAACAGTTCACAAAAAGTAGTTCTCTATGTTTGACAACAAACGTATTACTCCTGAAATATCAGCGTCTAGCTCTACATCATTATATCCCATAATGATATAAACATGACAGGCCTCCTAAAAGCACCTGCTAAATCATCTGTAGTAATAAAACATTAATATTTCATCATTCTGCAGCTACAACAGCTGTGACAGAGCAACACGTGGCCAAATCACAACAGGACTACAGAGACACACCGCAAAGACACACAGCTTTAACACCGTCCACGATCATTACTGACTGAGATTTTTCTCTAGATACGTACGTTTGTGTTTCCCGGACTTCCTAATGAGAGAATAAATCCAAACTAGCAAGAAGAGTCATTACAGATTGCTTTCGGCGAGTTCTATTTCTGTTTCTGACACTGCATGATTCACGCCGCCATGACACTTCCGCACTGTCATCAGTCATGTGTCCACGTGCGTCAAACCTGCGCAGTAGAGTCGCGGATTCACCATTAATACTGTTAACATCGGTACACTGTAAACTATAACGTTGATTTATCATTTACACTGCTCTCATAATACTATCATGGGTATAATAATACAAAAACATGAATATATACAACACAAAAGCCTATAGTATGGTCATGAAAACCATGATTTTTACAGGGGGTTTGGCGCCCCCTCAGGCCACTGGACAAACTGCAAACAATTTAGACCCTGACCTTAAAGACACCAGTACTTTGTACTATTAACATTTACGTATTTGACTAAAACGGATACGTTTGTAAAAATAAATAAATACTGTTTGCTGCTTTTATTTGCAGAAAATAACAGCAAGTCAAAAAACCATGAAAGTCCATCCTTTTTTATACCTTGAATAATGTCAGGAAAACAAGTACTTTCATTCATTTTAAGTAAAAAAAAAAAATGTTTGATTTAAAGAGTTTGAAATCATATTTCATTGAATAACCATAATTTTCAGTTAATGGTTGACACATCTTGGTGTACTCGTCATTTGTATTTCACAAAATTGTTGGGCAAGGGATGATGCTCCATTTTGTTTGATCACCTGTGGAAATCTGTTTTTTTTTTTTTTTTTTTTCATCACATTCCAGAGGTTTTCAGTGTTGTCCATTTGTGGAGTGGCCTTTTAATTTTCTCACCACATCAATTCATCTTACAATAGATATGTATATTTATTTACATAAAAATAACTGTCACATTAAAACTCCTTTAAGCTGTAAATTGAGTTTGCTCTCCAGAAAATAATCCTGTTTCTTTTTCTGGGCAAGGAACCATACAATTTCTGCAAACTTTCTAGTAGGATTACGGTGATCTGCTCCTCATGAATGCACCTAAACGACACCTAAAGATGATACTGTGTACCACTGTGATTTACGTTTTATTACTGACTTGAGAATCACGTTCACCCCATGTATTTAGGATGCTGTTGCAAACTTTCCTTCTCTGCATATCCACAGACTCACACTGGTTGGCATTTATCTGTTAATCTCTCCTTGGGCTTTTTCCATCTTATCTTTATACATGTGTAAAACCCAAAAGCAAAATGTTCTGTACTCTCAGAAGATCCTATCAATGGTGGTTCAGAGTCAGAATAGAGTTGGGTTAAACATCTCTTAGATGCCCTGCCCCTTCTTCAGGCAGTGATTAACTCAAAGTGTCAGAACCTGTTACTGGGGAATTTAACTGTATCTGTTCAATGTGATTGCTTCTAAATTTGCACTGAAATCATAAATCCTTCATAAATCTTTAATTTTCTTTTATTGTATACACCCAAATAATATATTTATACATTTGTAATATATGAAAGGTGTTTGTTTCGTCTTGATACATTATAATAAAAATAAATGTCTATAAATGTCCCTCTTGAAAGAGAGATTTTTCATTTCATGCTCTTTAGAGTGTGCAGAGTAACATAGAGAACTACCAGTGCATTTCTTAAACCACTGCTGACTCCTCACCAAAGGAAAAAGACATAATCGTTGTAAGGAATGTGTGTTTTTGACTATGCTATTTGCCCGGGGCAGACACCCTCTTCAAAGTGCTACTGGTCCTGCTGATAAGGCACTGACGATGGTGTGGATGCATTCATCTATGCACGCCTACAATCCATTTGGGTGACACTGAAGGTCATCCTTAAAGGGCTGGGATGAATTCCTCAGCACAGTATTTGGTAAATTAAAACAGTGCCAATGTGTGGGCATTTTTTAAGAAATAAACCACATGGTCTTTTTATAAAGGGATGTAAACTGGATCATATTCTATACACATGAACACTGTTTCTGGATGAGGGGGTTATTTGGACTGAAGCAGACTGTCATAGTATGACTAATGATCAGTGATTACAGTTTAATTACACGCTAGGGGTATCACTTATCTTTGGCTGGCTTCAAATAAATGAAGCTTTTCAATATCACACACAGTCAAGGGAATATGGCAATACATCTATGTCATTTTTTTTTGTGAATTTGTGAAAGGGCTGCAATATTACGCTATCACTTTGACTTTTATTGTTTCTCTTCACTCTATACACAGGGCCATTGTTTCAGCAGCAGATTATCAGCATTAATCTGGGCAGGGGTCTCTAGTGATTATATTTTAATCTCTAATGAAATCCTAAATGAGGATGTCACATGAGGTAGAACCAGTAGAAAAACATCCCTCTGAAAATTAATGCCAGTGGAAATCTGCTTACTCGAGACTTACATTGTGCCATCCCTTGCATGTGGATGTGCTCGGGGGGGGATGCCCTGTGGAGTTAGTCCATATGGCATAACAGTTGGCACATGTATATTTTTGAGGTCTTGATGGTGCTCTGTGTAATTTACTGGGACATCACTCATAGTATAATCTCTCTCAACTGTTCTGTGGCTAGTGGAGTGTGTATCAAATGCTTCCCTACAGCCCTTATGGTCATCTTTATATCATCTGAGAGGTGACATTCATGAAAGCAGTTAAGTGTTCTGTCATTCATAAGCAGTCTAATATTAGTGTGAGTGTGTGGATTTTACGCTTCGGGGCAGACTTAGTGGCAAGTAACGGTTGGCTGGCGATAGTATGATGCTGACGAGGTTGACTGACTGTCTTGCACGCTCGCACTTCAGTTGCCCATTTCTGCTTCTTTTAGGTTTTAATTCATCCTCTGTGGCTGGATGGAGCCAAGTAAACATTATCCACAGAGCTCCGAGCAAAAACGAGTTTGGGAGGGAGGGGGTTGGTGGTGGTGGTGGTGGTGGTGGAGGGGCTGGGGGGGGGGGTGTTAGGGTGTTTGTGTGACAGAGGGAGAGAGAAACAGACTGAAAGCAGAAGAGAGAGAGGGGAGTCTGTGTGTTCGTTTCACCTCCTAATCAGTTTTCCTGGGGGATCTATCATCGGCTGCAGCGGAAGAGACAAGTTGAAAGCGGAGAAAGAAGATAGTAAATTTCTTCTTCTTCTTCTTCTTCTTCTTCACCCATCACTAATTTGAATCTCATACAAGTAAGCAATTCTTTTCAATTAACCTGCTTAGAGATGCTCATGGCGCTAATATAATAAATCAAATGTGTTGTGCTTTCTGTATGAAGTTGTGGAGATGTTACAGGAGACAGCAGACAGGCTCAAGAAATATTAGATGTTAATTCAAATAAATACTTGGATTAAGCTGTATGAGTATGAATTCATATTTGTCTATAGAGTGTGTATTTATAGACTCTTTTTGCCATCTTTGAATGTTTATTATATCCCACTGATCCCAAATTACAAGGCAATAATTTTGACAAAATCAGCAGCTTTTACTGCTTTCACTGTGAATGCTTGGTTTAATGGTTCAAAGAGTTGCAGCGCATCATACTGTGTGACTCAGACCATTTACTGAACTACAGGATGAACAGTCACCCGATCTTATGAACCTTCCCTGCAAAGTACTAGTAATTTTACCTTTTTTAATTCAAAAAATGTCCGGAAGAATAAGCATTCCGTCCCCTTCTGTCTCTTTTCCTTGTGCAGCTGTTTCATTGTGTTTTAAGATATTCTCTGTTGGAAGAAAAAAAATCACTTTGAACCTCAGTTGCTTCTGGTGTCCTACTCCATATGCATAGATGCAGCAGCTCCTTTCAAGATGTGCCTCACAGAGATAACAATCTGTCTCAGTGTGTGTGTGTGTGTGTGTGTGTGTGTGTGTGTGTGTGTGTGTGTTCTGTATTGCAGCTAATATAAGAATTTCAACAGTTCAACGCACATAGAACAAATTAGCAGCCTGAATTAGTGTAATGATAAGGGTCCCTGTCATAGCAATTAGTTAGACCCAGTTGCCTGATTAGACACAAACTGTCTATCAAATGTAGAGCTGATGCAGAGGAGGGGGGAAAAAAATGTCCTGCACTCCTTACAGACTAATTTGTAAATGAGGGCAACGGGACTGCATGAATGGTATGGAAACCTACGTTTGAACTGTGCTCACAAGTATTCGATCCTAAAGTGGAACACACAGAAACATAGAGCTTTGATGCTTGTCCTGTGAGAATCTCCACTTGCCCCAGTTTCTATCTCTGAAAGGCAGAATGGTTAGAAATTGGAACAGCAGCTGGAAAACAGACGCATGGAAACACACGTGCATGATGCAACAGCTCCATCCCTTGCTCTGTGAACGACCACATAACTACCACATAAATTTCACAGTTCACAGGCTTTAATGAGGTACTGCAAGCTGTCCATCACGCTGACAGAACACCTTCACAGACCCCTACAGTCGTGCACTGATACAACATCCTCATCTGTGTGTGATGCAGCATCAAACGGACAACAAAATGAGCATATCATGGTTGTTTGTACCAACTTGCAAGCAGGTTATTTTTAGGCGCATCTACGATTTAGCATATGCTGAGTATGAGAGGCTGTTTAATCAGAAGAAGATGCCGTGTGCTGAGAGAATGCATTATTAGATCAGGAAGCATTACTGGAGGAAACAACTCCAAACAAACAAACAAGGAGGAAGAGAATTATAGAAAAAACTATGGAGTAATAAATCTATAATGTCTCATATGGCAAGAGAAGATGACCACTGTGCGCTCGCTGCAGACATATACCATCAGTCCAGGTGTGCGAAGGTGACAGATAATCAAACACAATGCAGGCTGACCAACAGATAGCCCACAGCACTGCACTCAAGGCTATGTGCACAAGCCTGGATCAAATTACTAATGGGAAAGATGATCATACATCACCTTCTGCTGATACCTCTTTAAACTTCTTCTATTTCTGCCCAGACAATGTAAAAGCTCCTCAGAGATTTCCCCTGAGCTGAGCACCATTCACTTGCTCAGCTGTTTTTAAGAGGCATTAACTCCCATGAGGAGGCAAAAGTGTTTTAAAGTGTTTTCAAAAATTGCTGTTTTTGTTTATGACCCCTTCCTTGAGAATTACAGGATAAAACAGAGAGTGGCTGCAGACGTGTGGTTGCTGGGCGACTGCTGTAGGTGGATTATGAAATGCACGGGCAAAGCAGAGGCCAGTCACTCAGCTGGGAGCGTATTGAGTTGTGTAATAATGGGAAATGTCAGTTAAGGGCAAGAAAAGGGAGGGAGGAGGGGAGAAAAGAGCAGGACAGTGAATTAAAAGCCTTGATAGGATGAGGTCAATCACAGATCCAAATTGAAAGGTTAATTAGATTCTGTCTGTGGTGAATTCAGCCAGGATTCTTCTGAACTCTTTTGCCGTTTCTGTCTGTACAGATGTTGCCATTTTGCAGCACTGATATTACAATGCCAGATTATACCCTCTCATACTTTTTTATGTCTTGGTTTTAATGGCACCTGACAGCAATGGACGCCGCTCTTTCCACCCCCTGCAATATCCAGATCTGTGAGGTGACCTGTGACTCCTTCCGCATTATGTGGGACATGACCCCGGAGGACACAGCAAGAGCCACACACTTCTTCATTGACCTGAGTCGCAAAGAGAGCAGGGATCCTAACCGCTTCAAACACAGGGTCTGAAACTGCTGCCCGACCTCATGTGACTTCATTCCTGATTTTTAAATGTGTTCCCTCCCACTACACTGCCTCCTGTACTGATTTCCTGTCTACATTCATACTAATCATCATTGCCTTGCCTCTTACCACATGTCTTCCTGTATCAAAATAATAGTGGAAAGCTAAAACACATATTTTTTCAAGGTCTAGTTAGGTTAAAACATGAGTCTGAACACAGAAAACAGTGGTTGCGCCCTTTCGGTCACTTCCAATACAGGCAAAGAAGGAAAATGAGTGCAGTCAACAGCTTCAGGCCAGTCAGTGACTCACTTGTGTGTTTTTTCCTCTTAAAATGGACAAAAACTGACAAATACAGCTACAGCACCTAACCATTTTTGCGATAATTGCATCCAATTCACCATCATTCATTCCCAAATTTAGCAGCAAGTCATACACTACAGGCACAAGGTAAAGAATCTGCGATGATTCTTTTAAAATAACTCATTTGTCAGACACTATTCATCTCAAGCAGAGAGAATATTATGTCCTGGATTTTGTAACCAGCTAATTTCCATCTTCATTCCCTTCATCTGCCGCTGATCTGCACTTGAATCTGTTTTCATGTTGGCTATTTCCGTTTTTAACACTGTTAAAGGGCTGATTTGATCTTTTTATACAACTGAATGCCCACAAAGAAGTAATTAGTGAGTAAATTGTCAATTCAGCACTTTACATTTTGACTGATTGGCTCCTGTCTAATATTTATGATGTCTGTTCACTGCAGATGTAAAATACTGAATGAATCATGTGCTATTACCGTAGCTGACACTTGGCAGCTTAAAAAGTTATTCTGTGAAGTCAAGGCAGCACTTAAACTGAATGGAGGATATGCTGCCTCTAAAGACCCACAAACAAACTTGCATCAGCGATGTTTCCATGGATATGTGGGCCTCTGAGCCTGTAGTAATTAGCTGTGCTTCTCTGAGGCCTTGGCCAAAACAAAGCTGCTGATTTGATTAGATGTATCCTAGTTACAGCAGCCTGGGCTTGAAGTAGGTGATCATGCTAATAAGGCAAAGTTAACAGAACGTAATGGTTGATCTAACAAATACATTTACTTTAAAATGTAAATGAAACACCATCAAAGACCCCACTTGAGTGTGACGTGAGTTCCTTCCTTTTTTTTTCCAGGATGTGCCAACTAAGCTTGTGGCTAAAGCTGTGCCTTTGCCCATGGCAGTAAGAGGACACTGGTTCCTCAGCCCCCGGACAGAGTACTGTGTGGCTGTGCAGACAGCTGTCCGACAGCCAGACGGCGATTACCTGGTGTCAGAGTGGAGCCAGGTGGTGGAGTTCTGCACTGGGGGTAAGACATGCTATGTCTCACCAAAAAGTGTCTTTAGTAATTAGTATGGAATATGATCCTTTTAACAACAGCAATTTCGAGGTAAGAGTTAAAAACAGCCATGCATCCACGCAATAAGTAGCAAAAACCAACCCTCTTTCACCACTGAGCAGCACCCCCTTAACTGGACTTCCCAAAATGACCATTATACCTGGACCGGGATAATGAAAAAGAGAGCGCATTACTCTGAAATCTTTATTTTTATTCTATTTGTATACTTTTAAGTCTTGCTACTTACAAATGACTGAATGGTTCAGACTATATTATAGTTCAAGAGTTTTCATCTTTTTTTTCATTTTGTTTTTTTTTTTCCCCCATTAAATACCCATAAAACACGTAAAATATCTACAAAGCCTTCATTATAATCTATAAACCATAGATTGGAGCCATTATAGGTTAGGACTATTTCACTGTCAATGTCACATAATCATGTTCCTTCACAGAAGAATCCAAATGACATGTGTGTTCATTGTCAGGTGTGATTGTGGTTAAACTGATGGTGATGTAAAAGGACACAGCTGTGTGAACCTGTTAAAAAGTATAAGGCCTATCCTGCACACTAAATAAATATTCAACTTACAAGTGGATAAAAAATCACTTCATCTGATATATGTTGTGTTCAGAGCAACTATCTGCATGTTTCGTGAACATTATGAAATGAAATCCTGTTTTTGAGGCAAAGAACATCAATATTTTCAGATCTATCAGGTGTGTAATTTTGGCCAATACTGTACATCTTTATGGTAAAGGAAGAATATAAAGTGTGTAAGGCTATTAGATCTATACTGAGATCAGTCAGTCTGAACAAGTATCCAGGTGATACACTGCATACAACAGCAAACTGATAGGACTGTAATAGTAATAGTAATAGTAATAGTAATAGTAATGTAGAAATCTCTTGTCAAATGCCAATGATTGAGCTCTAAATCTGTAATTCTTATCATACTAACTATAATTCTGGCACTGTTCTTTTTTAGTCATATTAACAATCCTTTCATTATATTATTCTATTTCATTGTCATTTTATGTACTTCCCACTTCCTTTAATCTTGATATTTATTTCTTTGATTGTATGAGCACCGTTTTCTTCTCCTTGGGATTATTTTTGTTTATGAAGCCGACTGAGTTGTCTTTGTGTATGAAATGCAGTGCATAAACAAACTTGCTTTGCCTTGTCTCATTAGGATCTGAAAGCAGTAAATACTTTTGAAATGATTACACAACTCTTATTAACTTTGCAGACTATGCTGTAGAACACCTACAGCAACTCCTTGACAAAGCAAAGGGCTCCACAGGGAGACTGCTGAAATTCTCTGTGTTTTACCGCAACCAGCACCCAGAGTACTTCGACTATGTCAGGTCAGTGTTGCATTCTTATCTCCTCTTTGTGCAGTTACAGCCAACACACTAGCAATTAAATATGATGATGTTTCCTTGGTTTAGAAAGCACTGCGGGGGACTGATGCGTCCAGCCCTAAAAGACAACAGTGGGAGTCATGGTTCTCCAATCAACGGCAAACTGCATGGAGTTTTCTTCAGTTGTAACACTGAGTTTGACACAGGCCTTCCTCCAAAGGACTCTCCCTATGGCCCTCTCCGTTTCCAGATCCCAGCTGGACACTTGTTGAATCCTAACATCAGCCTGTACTTTGCAGACTTTTATTGCATGTACACAGCCTACCACTATGTGGTGCTGGTGCTAGCCCCTGTTGGCTCAGAGGGCGACACTTTCTGCCGTACCCGGCTTCATATGCTGGACTTAGCCTCCAACCCATTCCTGACGTACACAGCCCCGCAGTTACCCGGGGAGGAGCCCCAGTTCTGTCATGCCAGTGATGTTATCCTCGAAGTGCTTTTCACTGAGCCAGTTCATTTGGACCAGGGCTCGGTGCAGCAGATCAGTGGACACCACCAGCTCATGAGTCTGACCACAGCCAACGCAAAGAAAGACCCTAGCTGCAAAGTGTGTAATATCAGTGTGGGCCGCTGAGGCACTAATGTGCAGTACAGACCTTATGCTGTGTCAACTTCCGATGATATAAGACAGCTGAACTTACCCTGTGTAGGTCACAGCAGGAACAGCTCACTTCTGTCTGCATGCTGTTTCTCCTCTTCCCTTATGCCTGGAATAGAATAGTGCTAAATATTCTTTTAAAATGTATTTTGCTCAACTTCATTTTCGTCACAGAATAGTTATAAATGCCCCTCTATGACAGATGAAAAGATAATTCAACAAATTATAGTGTTTTAAGATACAGGAGAAAGATGTACCCCCTGGTTTTTGTCTCACTAATCTTTTTCATATCTTTAATTTGTCATTTCCCTTTTGTTTTATTGTCCAAATAGTTAGATGTGTCCATGTTTCGTTGTTTCACATAAACTGCTACCCCTATAAAAAAAAAAAAAAAACCCTCAGTGATTTCAAACATAAAGACCATAACCAATATAAAACACAAAAAGCCTATTTTTTCTGCTTTGTGTGATGATCTATCTACAAAAATCACTGCCAGATCTTCATCTGACTGCCAAATGTCCAACCATTACAGTTACCATGGAGGTTTAATTGTAATAATCAGGATCCCTGCAGATAAGTGACTGCTTCTTATATAATATTATGATCCTTAATCACACAAAGTGAATAACTCCGTATTACTGCATGAACATGGAATATAACACTGAGAGCACAAGGCTGACAGCTTTGTGAATAAGGCGGAAGGTAAGGGGAAAGATGATATCACATAGATCCCTGTTATCTGACAGCTCCCTCCCAACTCTACAAAGAGGGCAGTGCTAAGATTAGCTACTCTGCTGCTATGGGGCTCCATTTATCCCTGCCCAGTAATCTCTGACCTATATGGGAATCCCAAAAATGCCCCGAGTGAAAGGGATCCCCTCCTCCCCATGAAATGCACAGGCTGGTGAGAGGCCAAAATGTAGGACGCAACAAGCAAGTAAGTACATGAGTCAAACATTTAATGCAGAACACCACAAAAGAAAAAGGAATGTGACTAAACAGACATTATTTTTAAGATTTTTTTTCTATGAAAGTTATAAATGTTCCTCCATGACAGATGAAAATGATGTGTGTAAATATTTATGACAACCAGAACAAAGATAGAACAATGCAAATGTAATAAAAAAAAATTCAAGCTATCTATAGACGTTAATGATACAATATTTATGACAAATATATAAGTCATGCCCTTTCATTTGCATTTTTTTCCTTGACAGAGATGTGAGTTCACACACACAACAATGCTGTAATTCTCCCCATTATTATTGTCCCAGAAGGGTTGAGCGTGCCCTCCTGGTAAATAACACAGACAGAATTCTATTTTCCTTTTGGCATCAAGCACTTTAGGAATAGCAATGTCAAACTCAAAGATGTCTGTCTGCGGTCCTCCGAAGCGTTTCTGCAGATACGTACAGGGTACATCTTTGTAGCTCTGCCATGAGTCGAAGGTGATGCGTACATGCACATCCTTTTGAAAACTGATGTTTCTGACTCTGACGGTACCTTGGATGGCCTGTTCAGTGACACTGCAGTTCTCTAGGACGACCATGCTTTCTTCCAGTCTGGCACGAAAAGCCTGGAAATCTGCAGAAGGCTGTGGGAAGCCCAGTTTAAGCTGTGTTCCTGGACAGTAGGTACTGACGGTGCAGCTGTAGCTGTCCTCTGTCAGGATTCCCAAACCCTGGAGAGATGGCAGTAAGTCGAGGTCAGACTGCTCCTCTTCATCAGAAAAGACTCTCACGGCGGTTAGAGAGAAACCCTTTGAGTCAGCAAATACCACGCGTTTGTTCTTGATTGGGACGATTTCATCTTCATCATCAAAGTCATCCAGGAGGAGGTGGGTCAGATAGGGTTGGTCCAAGATGTCGGAGGGGTATGAAACTGGAGGACGGAGACAGGGGCGCTGGGGCTTCAGGATGGGGACCCAGACATGAGGACATAACTGCTTACTTTGGTTTAAACACAGTCTGACAGCAACCTCCAGAAGTCCTGCAGAGTGGGCCATTGACCTTAGACCAGTCATTGGCAGGACACTGAAAGACAAACAGCCATCCTATTAAAACCTCTGCCCTTCAAATGTGATTAAATATTTGGAAATACTGTAGGTATTACATACAAAAAAAGGCTGTTCATTTAGACTGTCTCAACAAACTGAGGTGACATAATACAAAAAAGGTCACACATTATTTCCACTTTTTGATAATAGTTACAGGGATGGCGCAATCTAATATAACCTACAACATGTTTATGTTTATGCATTTGGCAGACGTTTTTTTCCAAAGTGACGTACAGGGGAAAGCCAATTAAATCACTCAATCAATCAAATTTTATTTATATAGCGCCAGATCACAAAAAGTTATCTCATGACACTTTATATATAGAGTTGGTCAAAACCAGACTCTAAGCCAATTTACAGAAACAGAACATGTATCAAACTCTTACTTTGTCCTGGAGATCTCCATACTGGTCATTAGGTGTAGACTGAAGGGAATGAAGACCCCAGTGCCAGGTTGGAATCTAGGAAAAAAAATACACATAAGATTGCAAAGTTCTTTCTTGGTGCAGGTATAATTTTAAGTAAACAAGTATCAAAGTCTGAAATATCTTACAACTCTTACCTATTGATTCCAATAAGCAGCAAGTTTGTCTTTGGTGTCAGTCGTCCCTTTGCCCCCACAACAGAATGTACACAAGATCCTATTTATACTCCCCTGTTAAGATGTCATAATATATACCCCACCCTCTTCACTCCTCTGACCAATCAGCTGGATGTTGTAGTCTCGTCTTCTTCCTACACTGCGAAAAATGCCTAATGATGTCTGTACATTTATATACTCCATATTCATTATTATTGATTCATTAAAGATGATGCTACTGTTCATGTAGCATTAAGCAATGTAGCCTTGTTTGCTAGAGGAAAATACTACAACAGTATACAACATGCAAAACAGATTACTGTGAAAAACCATCTTTTAACGTCCACCTCAGAACTGTGAGATTCACTGATATGATAGTGGGGTCAGGGCAGGTCTTGCTATGTGTTGTTTCCCTCTGCGTTACATGCATTGTGGAAACTATTCCAGTCATCCTGGGATCTATTCTCAGGCCCATTGGTGGATCAAGGTCCAACAGAATCCCAGGCTTGGATCCAAGCCCTCTGGTAGCTGGCTCCTGTCTTGAAGGGATCACTATGTTAGTCAGTATGTGTGACGATGAGGAGCACTGGAATACAAACAACTCTCAGAGCACTAGTCAGCAAACTGAGGATAAATTCAACTAGGTCACACAGGTCATGTTACCATAAATTCAGTCACATGAATGCATATATAGTTACACAGGGTTCCTACTGGTTTGTACCAGTTAAATTTAAGACTTTTTAAGACTACATAGGCTGTGAATTTGGCATTAACCCTTTCATGCATGAATTATTAGAACCTTTGCCGAGATCTTTTCTCAAGTTTTTTTTATTCCTCATTAAGCATGAAAAAACAATGCAATTAAGTTTTTTCTTTTTCATGGACAAAAATGTCCACTCAGCTACACCATGCATTTTATTCTTGAAGCACAGAAACATGTATTTAAAACCAAATATCAGAAAGTGATATGAAAACAATGAAATAAAAACATTTTTAATGCTGCTAATCTGATGTTTTCTCATATTTTAACATACTCTAATACTAGTTATGAATCACTTGATTGATTGATTTGATTGATTAATGTATTTATTTCGAATATGAATGTCAAAACAGAATAAACAAAACACTTAAACATAAGACATATAATGCATATTCGAAAAGGAGTGAGAAGAAGCATAACTTCTAAAATCCCACCCCTTCTCCTTAAAAAATTAATAACAGTAATAATCTTCCTAGTTCATGGAGATAATATGCAAAAAAACCTTTTTGTTTTTTAAAAAAAAATATGCTAATTACAGTCTAACAACTAACTATTGGTTTATACTCAAACATATCACTGCAGATCAGGTTTATCAAGAACAGGAGAGCTACAGTAATGGTATGAACTGCAGCGTATTGGATGGTGCGTAAGTGTCCACTGTGTCAACCGATTATGCAACTAAAACAAAACCCATGAATATACAAGAGAACAGCTGTAGAATAACTGTACACTGGAGTGAACACTATGCATGAAAGGGTTAAATTAAATTCTGTTATATTTCACGGCCATACTGGCAAAAAATCTTGACTCCAAGAATTTAGGAAAATGTATTTATTTACTCCAACACCTTGCTTCCTATCATTCAGACATGTTCCATTCCACTCATGTCAACCAAGTCGAGAATGATCTTTTTTCTCCAACCAGGCATTGCTAAATTTACACTTCCCTATGCTTACTTTTCACTTGTCCCTTAATATTCCCCAAGACAGCTCGGGTGACGCGCACGTGACTACATACCTATTGCACGCGACTACTGGATGCATGCATAGACATATGGCTGCACGTGCGTTGGGTTGTATGTTGTGATCATTTCTCACCAGGAGTTGCAAAGTTAGCGGTTCCTAATTTCAGTACAAATTGTTGGATTGGAACGGGTGAAACTGAGTAGAATAATATTACTTTCTTTACAGCTTGGACATTTCCCAGATACATTTAAACACAATACAGTGAACAAGTTTATGGCAACATAACTTAAGACCTATATCAAATTCAATACCTGTTAAAGACTTTTTAAAGGTATTAAAAGCAGATTTGGAAATTCAAGACTTCTGAGGCTTTTTAAAAACCCACAGGAACCCTGATTACATGAAACAGATACCAAAATTGGTTGGTCTGGGACATTTTTATTACTTAAAATTTCAGCAGTCATGAGATGCTAAAGTGGTTTACATAATTACTTAATCAAAAGAAATAGCCTATGTGCGGCATGGTGACCTGTCTAGAAGGCTGATTATAGGGTGCTGTATTTAATAAAAAGTCAAACAATGTCTTTGCTCCTCATTTATTTGCAAACCTCTATTTATGTGAACTAATACTTTTAAGAGTTAAGTTTGAGACAACACTGGATGGTCAAAAATTGTAGTAGTAGTAGTAGTAGTTTATTTCGAGCACATAGAATCATCAGATAACAAAGAATCATGTTCCAACAAGAAAAATGTTGGAACACATCACACCTACAGCTCCCAGGACTTCTCATTCCCACTGATTTGATATATTAGAGTGAAATGAGTAGAAAAAAACCTGTCTATGTCAGTTGCTGTCAGTAATTACAATAAAAAATGTCAAATCAGTATTTTCTTTTTGGTTTAAAGGCTGATTTTTCTGCTTAAGTGAGAGTTGAAGATGGTTACTTATAGATTACAGTGGTTATTTTTGGTCAGAATGTGACAAATATTTCAGAAATCGAGGTATAAAATTTTATGTAGACTTATGATAAAAAATTTCACTGGTGAGTAAAATTAAGTAAAAATTCTGAAGCCTTTTCTAAGCACTTTAGATGACAATGTAACCCTAATGACAAAATAAAAACATTTATTGCAATATCAATTTGATGTTGCATTACAGTTTTGTAGTCCAGCACATTAGCTATGAAATACATGAATTCAACATGTCCCAATACTTTTGTCCATATGATACAACTGACAAATAAAAAATAATGCAAATCATCTACTTCTATTCAGAGAGCCTTTCTAAATAACAGTAACACTTCGTAGTCTGTTTCCATAACAGTAAAATGACAGCAATTCAAGAACATAACAGTCTGTTGGACTGCATCTCAGTTGTGCAGTGGTCATTCTCTCAATCCCTTATTAATTCCAATTACTTGGTAATCTGTGTGAAGGCAAACAATACGCACTGATTGCTCTGTCTGAACTTCTTACATAACAGCACCATTATAGCAATTATGACTCAGACAAGTTGAAGTTACACACATGCTTTTAAAGTACAAATTAAAAACACACACTGTCAAGGGAAATACTGTTGAAGGAGAAATGTGATAAACAATTTTGTTTTCATAGCCAAGGCAACAAAGATTTCTGCAGCCTAGAATGGGTATCATGTGTATAGTTTATGACTAAAATTAAAATATGGCAATGGAAGCACTGCAAATGCACATGAACATGCGCACCTTGGGGCATTGGGGGCTGTGATGCCAGTGATGTGATGAAATTACACCTTCAACAATCTGATTTGTCCTGTCAGAGCAGCAGGGAACAAGTCCAATAACACATACCAGGTTAAATAACTGTGGGGCAGATCAACCTGCACATTAGACAGACATATATTTACATGTCTCACAAACACCAACATGGGCGGTATAATTATGTAACCAAATTTACTCTCTGTTTCACCATGATCTCAGAGTTCAATTGACATATTATCAGCAATAACTAAATATATATTGGATTATATTCATTGTATTTTAATTTCCTGTGTCAGTGTCAATACAATTATCTTTGTTCAAAAAAATTTGTGTTTAACCCTGACATCAGTGAAAGGAAGGGAGGTGTTTCAGGATGAGTCCATTCCTCAGTGCTGCTATATTACAAAACACATGACTGCACATGTCATGATCTCCTGGAGCCCAAAGCGTTCTCAACAACAAAGACCTGCAACATAAAAATACTGTGTGAATTGGAGTTCACTCAAAAGGCAAATCAGTTAAATGTACAAAACACACTCGACACTTTCATCGTCAGTTGCCAAGAGACAAAGAACGCTGCAAAAAAAAAGTGAGATCTAAAAATAAATCCAGATGTCAGAGCAAAAGTGGTTATGTAAGATCTGCGGAAATGAATTAGCAGATGCAAGAGGGCGTGAGAGCACTACTATCTTAATAAGAAAAATGACACTGTCAAACTTACCGCATTATCTAAATTAACTGAACGGCTCCACTCGAAACTAGTGGTGCTATGGTTCGATATCGCATTAGATGCTGAGAGCCCTCTTCAAGATCCACAACATACTCTCTAATAGAAGAAAAAGATGTTATCAGATTTTTTTCAGTATCTATGCAGACAAAATATATAAATGAGTGTGAAAGAGTAGCACTGCCACCTACTGGAGGTTGAAGACAAAGACAACGTATCAAGTGAATCTTACCTCTGGTCGTCTGTTTCAGGCTCCACCAAGATGTTTTCCTGTGCTTCCTTCACCCGGAGGAACACAAAGGAGTCCAAGCAGGGCTCAGGTACTGGGATTACATGAAAATGCATGTGATTTAGGGTGACAGACAATGGAAATGTCACAGCAAATGCCACCGTCTGCTGTCTGAATGCTAATAGGAGTATTCACAGGTCATTCAATGAAGAACAAATAGAGAACCTGAGTGTGGAAACTACATTATACAGGAGATTCTACCTGCTTTAAGCATATCCACTGTCTGTAGGTTGGGGGGCATACGCTTCAGCGCGACTGCCTTCAGGTACGATTCTGTGTTTGCATAGTATCTAGAAACCAGAAGAAAAAAAAAAAAAAAGCTTCATCCTAAATGTACAAGAAATCAAGATTCATTTGAGCTCAGCAATTTTATGTCTCCTTTATTATTGACATTTAATTTAAAAACATTTCAATATGCAATGCTTCAAAATAGAATTTATCTAGTAGTCTCTCACTAGTTTTATTTAATCAACTGTCAAAGACCTAAACAGTCACCAGCAACCAAAAGCATCTATTGATCTAAAATGTTTAAAATGTTCTGAACCACTAATCTTGTCAAAATATTGAAATAATTTAGGTAAAATGCAGTCTCTCAGTGGCATCAGATATGACCCATTTAGATGTTCAGAGGCTCAGAAATGAACATGGAAACACTATTATCAAGAGTCAAAAAAACAAAACAAAACAAAAAAAAAAAAAGTTTGACAGATGACAGTGGTTGTAGATGCTTGTATGTTCAGTTAAAGATATGATTTGCTCAGAAAGTCCTTTTGGATGTAATAGCCTTTGAATGAGCTCTTATGAGCATTTATATTAGTGGTTCCCAACCTTTTTTTGCCCGTCACCCCATTTTAACATAACAAATTTCTGGCGACCCCAAACATTCAAAACTGAGACTTTTTTTTTTGTTAAAATTAAGTTGTTTTTGATCATGTAATAGTTTGCTATATTATGTTGCAAATAAACATTAATTTCAGACAACAACTGGTCTATATAATGTATATTATTGTGGACTAAGGCAGAAAAGCCAGGTGTAGATTACTGCACAAAGTGAGAATTTTATTTTCCTTGGTCAGGATATGTACAGTCAGTCCAGCTTGGATTTACAAGACTGATAATTAATACTGAACAAACAATAACTCAAACTATGAATTATGAAAGAGCCGAAGCATCTGAAACCGACCACAATGAACATTTGAAAGATAAACAGTACCACAGTGCTTCAGTTTCAGCTGCACAGTTTGTCATGTCTTTTATGGATTGTGATTGTCTCTTTCAACTCACCATATATTTTTTATTTGTAAGGGTTTTTTTTTTTTTTTTACTTTTTATCAATTACTAGAAATGTGAGGCGACCCCATTTGAATTCCAGGCGACACCACATGGGGTTCCGACCCCAAGGTTGAAAAACACTGATCTATATGGTCAGTAAATTAAATATAGAAAAATACAAGATTTTCACAGAAAAATTAAAATGCATTGGATACAATTATAATAAAGGGTGCTAAAGCTGGAAATCACCACAAAAATAGTTCTAGATCTTTACAACTAATATCTCTTGGTTATTTCAGTTTTACTCAACTTACTCTTTGGCAAAGGCAAACTCCTCTGGTGAAAGCAAGGATGGATCACCCTCACCCCGAGACTGTTCTCTCTCCAGTACATGTGGGAAAAACTTTTCAATCTAGATATGACACAAAAAGGCAATGGTGGATGAAGGCAGAGACTGATGTAGGGTGTGAGATACACTGTAGAAGTTATATCTGCCTGACCTTCTGCAAACGAGAGCGCAGGTAACTGCTGAGCACGAAACGGATCCTGTCAATCTCCATGCGGTGGACACTGGCCTTTGTATCGCCCTTCTTTACCCGCTGCAAGTTGGCCTCCTGTTGGTGAGAAGGGCCTGAATGACATATTTCTTTTCTCCAGAGTACAAGTCAATGGAGTAGAGACACTTTGAACCCAACTCTATCAAAGACTATGTTCAGACAGCAGGTCTTAATGCACAATTCAGATTTTTTGGTCAATTTTTTTGTGTGCTGGTTCATATTACACATTAAATACAACTTCTATCAGTTTTGAGTATGAACTGAATGTAACCCTGAAGTGACCCACATGTGCGAAAGCAGTCCTGATGTAATATATGACCACGCAGGCACGTATTGTGTTTACGGAAGTAAATGATATAAAATTATAAATTATAAATAAGTTTTCCCACCGCTCCTCCTCATGGGACGCAGAATTGTGATGTTTGTTGCATTTCAGTGATGTAAAAGTTAGATAAATGCGACCTGGCCATTCAGACTGTAGCCACACTGCAAAATATCAGATATGTATCAGATTTAGGACCACATATGAAAGTGGCCTGGGTCAGATTTGTGCTGTTCAAACTGTCTTTAACAGATCGGATACAGGTCACATATGGGCAAAAAAATCAAATTTGGGCCATATTTGCCTACAGTCTGAACATAGCCTTAGACATCTTTAGAACTGACTTAACTGCTGAGCTAAACATATCAGTCATGCTTTAAAACATCTAGTTGGATTTCCTCTTTCTCTTGAAGTCATTAATTCCAGTAGAGATCTGAGACATTAAATATTAATTGGCCAAACTGAATAATGATCAATCTCAATTTTAGAATGACATTCATTAAATGATGTACTTCTAATTATATTTTCAGAGTTATTTTTACAGTATTTAGAAAACTGGTGTATGTTTGTATAGCAGCTACCCTACAGTTAAAAGTTCCCACTGAAACTAAACATTATTACTATTATTATTAGGTTATTTACATGGCAAAAATATAAAGCTGTCACAACTGTACAACTATTCAATGCTTGTACAGGTGTTGAAGGTTGTATATTTAATAATGAATTGTAATGTGGACATCATAAATCACATCTTGAAGCCAGT
Organism: Sphaeramia orbicularis; assembly: GCF_902148855.1. Classification (NCBI taxonomy): domain Eukaryota; kingdom Metazoa; phylum Chordata; class Actinopteri; order Kurtiformes; family Apogonidae; genus Sphaeramia; species Sphaeramia orbicularis. Next base: position 31,444,548 of record NC_043965.1, read on the forward strand.
GAATATTCACACATTTAATTGTGATGCACAACTCGGGGTGTGTATGGGCAAAAATCTGGTGATACGATACAAATCACAAAACTAGGATCACGATACAATATATCACAATATATCATGATACTGTTAAAAAGGCAAGTTTTTGTTTGTTTCTTTTTTATATGATTATTTCCTTGAAGAATTGAATTACACCAGAAATATGCACAAATATTAAACACATTTTTATTTGATCACAACAGGATCTAATGCTAAATCGAAAAATGTTCCTGTGCTAAAACTTAAATTACGTTTTATAGACATTACAGTTTAAGATCCTGTTCATATTCTATTAGTTCAGACCTAACATCAGAACATCATTTCTGTCCCAACAAAGGAACTAACATCTGCCTCTCAGACAGTAAAAAGTGCTTTTAGGATGATTGAAATAACCATTATTTAATAAAACAATGTTAAATAATAATAAATAAAATATAAGCAATAAAGACAAACAAAAAACAAAATGAACCTCCGCCATACCTGCATTTGAATAAATACCTAAAAATATTGATTCAGTACTTTTTAATATCGACACAGTATTGTGAAATGAAATATTGCAATATATTGCAGAACTGATATTTTCTAACACCCCTATGCACAACAGTGGAATACTGGCATTGACCCACTGGGGTCACACAGATACTGGTACTGTAGTTGTGTTTATATTCTATCAAGACTGGACTTACCGAACGTCTTGTATTAAAAGTGAAAAATGTGCATTAATGTAGAACATTAGGAATCCACTAAGAATAGTTAACAGGTTATGAAGACTGTGATGGTTGCACTTTACACAACAATTAATAACACGACTAATTTGCAACTTAATCAACCAAAGGAACAATCTGTGTGTGCGTGTGTGTGTACTCATTGACATGTGTGTAGTTTCAGTTTCAGTTAATGGTTGCGCATAAACACATGAGCAGAAGGTACAGTAGTAGACAGTGTATTCCTCTGTTCATTTACCATATGGGTCAGCTGCTCCATCACACACTCCACCACCTCCGACTTGTTCTCCAGCAGCTCCGGTGAGAACTTCTCGTTCAGCCAAGCCTGTGATGCACACATATAAACATCTGTTACTTTCACAGAGCTCCCTGTCCTCTCACATGGATGTCAGAGGTTCATGTGGGTCATCTGGGCTCACTTCTTCCAGTCTGGCTATGAGCTCCGCCGGGGTCATAACATCCTCCTGGCTCTCGTCTTGGTTCTCGTCGTCAGATAAAGCGTCCGACATAATTTGGTTTAACGAGTAGCACCGAAGAACACTAAGCTCTACCGAAACGATAAACCTGTTTGCGACTGAACTAAAGTTTAGAGCGACTCAAAACATTACAAAATTGTTTTCTATCTAAGAGATCCACACCACACCGTGTGTTTACGCAGCTCCTTGTTTATTCGCGCCACAACTAAAATCTCGCGATAATAAAGAGCTGTACCTTATTTCCTGGGTGTAGCTTGTAAGGCAGCGTTCGTCACAGTGTACTTGTGTACAACATGATTCCAACGACGTTTAATGATCAACATGTTGTAATTTATAGATTTGAAGATCGGATATAGCCTAATAGGTGGTGTAAACGTCTATAATATCCACCAAATGAAGAATATTCAAACATAATATAGAAGTGTTACTGCCTGTAAAACAAACTCAGGGATTTAATGCCCAAAAATCTTGCCACATTGATGTACATGCCCATAAAGTTGTAATAAAATATTTTTATGAAATGATCTCAACAATGTGATTTATTTTTGGTATATGAAGTGTAACTTAATAATGAAGAGAATTAGGAACAAAGAGAAGAATGTGCCTGAAAGCAAAACAACAGTGCGGTTTACTTGTGAACCTTTAAGGGCTTATCTGAAGAAACATGACAAACACAATGCAAATAGGTCCACTTCGCTGAAACACTGAGGGAAATACAGAATTCTCCATTGTTCCTCATTCTCAGAACCTACTCTTTCTTTCCTTCTTTCTTCTTTATTAGTCAGGTGTGAATTTAACAGAAAATGTCATCATCTGCTTGGCTAACTCCAGCTGTCCTCTCTCAGACCACAATGTGACCTGCAGCACAATTTATTTTGTCTAGTTTCCTCTTTTTCCTTCCTTCCCTTTGCTCTTTCTTCATAATTCTGCATTTCTTTTTTTTTTTTTTTAATTTTTCATCATTGATAATCTTGCGTCAGCTATCACCACAGGCTGCTGTAGAAATGCGCAACAACGAAACATTTTTTTTTTTCAATACATATTTTTCTGTTTATTTGCATTTGTTGCTGGTCATTTAATTACTTTTAAATACATTTGAAATACAGCAATTTGAGAGAGAGAAAAAAGTAGATATTACTTACAGTACAGTATTTATACAGTTTAACAATCTTTACAGTACAGTACAAGAAGAGTTTTAGCTTTCAGAATAGTGCAACTGGGTGTTCAGTATGCAGAAAATGTTGTTTTGACAGAATTTGAGAATCAAAATGCTGCCTTTAACTCAAACCAAACAGCAATGTTTTCAGAATTTTTCACAATCAACCACATACATGACATCTAAATGAGTGTTTTTCAGAAATGTGCCGTTATTTAAACTGTAGTTTGCAGTTTATATGTGGATTAAAAGCATTTCCATTTTAGCGCTTTACAAATTTACATATTACAGTTGAATGCAATGTAACAAATTGTGGATATAATGTATTTAAACTGAAGAAATCATACAAACTGTGTGACCAATGTATTACATAGTTCTGTTAAGGGTAAAAAAAAAAAAAAAAGAAAACAGCTATGTATTTGATGCACATGAGTGGTCAGACCTTTTTAACTGAGATATATAGCATAAGCCACCACAGTTCTGGATTCACTTCCCTTCAGTTTATTTTGTTTTAGTGATTAATGGTCAATGCAGTAAATTTTTTTATTACCGTAACTGGCTTCCTACTCAAGCAGAGCAACAACATGTTCCATGTTAACTGACGTGTTGCACTTTTACTTAAGGTTGCTGCCCATATCAACAACAGGCATTCATCTCAATGGTTACCTTTTTCAGTGTAAAGATGAAAAAAAAGCAGTTGCTGATGTGTGGAGATGAGATACAAAGAATCACAGTTTATGAGGATAAATAGGCATCATTGTAGGCAGGGCATATCCAGTTTGGGCACTTAACACTGGGATGGGGTAGGGATATGGATAACCCACAGACCCAATGAGAGCAGAGTGAGCTGGACTCACTGGGAAATGACGGTACATTAGTTGGGCCTGAGGTAGTCTCATTCTGCCTGGGTGAAATCCGGGGTGGAACGGAGGCTGATGTCGAGTGTCTCGGCTTGATTTGTCATAGCCAGACAGGACACAGGATGTGGGTAACGTGGTGTTAGAAGGAGACAGACTCTGCTGAGACGGGGGGACTCTGGATAACATTGTTCTGGATTTGTCCCACTTCTCTGTCTGGTAAAGCCTTGGAGACACGTTGTTCAGCTTCTTTGTGCATGTCAAGGTCTCATCCTGCTGGGTCAACCTGCTCTGGTGTTCTTTATAACCTGGCCGAATAGGAGCAGGACGCAAAAGTTGCACAGATTTTGGAATAACTGTTGTGAAACTTGAGGTAGATGTTGGAGCCCAGTAAGGTTTTTCAGTGTAAGATGATGATGAGTGGATAGGAGGTCTAAAATGTGTGACAGCCCCTTTGTGAATTGGTGTCCAGGCAGTATTTTTAATCTGGCTTTTCATCACTTCTGCTGTCAGTGATCGGGAGTTGACGAGAGAAATGTCTTTATTCTGCCCTGTAGGCTCTTTGGATATCTGACTCAGACTCTTGTCCTCACTCCAGCTGGATGGATTTTTAACAGAGCTGGAACAGTTTTGAGATAAGTCTAAACTTGACGGAGGCTTATCCTGATTACTTGTTGGACTGTCCTCTGATGAAACCGAGAGGGGGGAGGGACTGCGGGAGGAGGATGAGGATAAAGGGTGTGGAGAGCCATCGGAAGAGTTGCAGTTCCTGGTAGAAGAAGCCGGGACCGGAGACTGGGAGCAGTGGATGACAGAGGGCCGTTCTTTATCCTCTCCTTGTGGGCTGAGCGGTAAGTTAAGACTAGCCTGAGCCAGTCTTTTTTTCTTCTCTAGTGGAGATATGACCTCTCCAGTGGCAGATGGAATATGAGCAGTCCAGGGGTTTGTTGTGGGGACCTGCAAAAGGTGGGGACATGCATATACAGTGGTGCAAAGGTCTGTGGATGTTCTGTTTGGTTGAGAACAGTCTGAGTGATGTTTGTCAGAAGTGGCAGTCCACAAAGAGGAGAGAGTGTGCATCCCTGTTTCACTCTGGCAAACAGCATCCGGCCTCCTCTGGGTGAGTACCTGCAAAATAATAAGTGTGAAAAAATATGTGTATAAAAATAAAATAGCTAAAACAGTGTTATTCTGTGTGCTTTGGGTTTTTTAAATAATATATTGCTGGGGTGTCAAACTCAATTTAGTTCAGGGGCCACATACAGCCCAATATGATCTTAAGTAGGCTGGACCCGTAAAATAATAAGAGTGAAAAAAGTAAAATTTAAGTAAAAGTTATATTAGGAAAATGTAATGTCAATAATGTCAACAAAATTTCCTTAAAAATGGGAATAACATGAACAACTTGAAATGTCTTTAGAAAAATAAGTACAAGTTTAACAATATTATGTCTCAGTTTATCATTTATACATGTGCATTATAACTTACAAATCATAGTGGATCTACAAATACACAAAACATTTAGTAACACACGTAACATTGTCAAAGTTGCACTTAGTTCTCTTAAGAAATTTCAGGTTGTTCATATTTGTTCAAGTTAGTCACATGTTTTGTAAAAGGATAGTTTGCAAATGTAAATATTTTCATGTAATTGTACTTTTTTTTATGCTAAAACAAAGAGAAAAATTTGGGGTTGTCATTTATAGGTTATTATGATAGTATTTTACTAGTCTGAAATCAAATGGGTGTTTATATAGAACCTGAACTAAAATGATTTTGACCCCAATGATTGTTAATATCTTCAGTGTAATTCATGCATTTCACAAATTCATCCCACAGGTTGGATTGAACCTTGTGTCAGGCCGGTTTTGGACTATGGGCTGTATGTTTGACACCTGTGATATATTGTAATAAGTTACCTCCGAATCCATCTCTCTGTCTGACTGAGTTCTTTTCCTCTTCCCCTCAGCCTTGTTCACTTTACTATCCACATTCCTCTTATATGGTTTCCTTGGTTTGCTGGGAGGCAGAGGTTTGTCTTCCTCTCCTTTTATGTGTCTTTCAAAGGGCAGAACCAACCTGTTACATAGGCAATTCATATATGGTTAAAATCATTCCTTTATACCATTAAAACCATTGGTTATTTGGAGTCTGAATCATCCTCACCTCTCATAGTGTCTGCGAGTGCAAGTAGCTGCACTGGTGCTGCCTGGACTTCCTCCCAGTTCATCGTATACTTTCTTCCAAAGACGCCTTGCTGTCACCTGTTGGAAAAATGTACATATGAACATTCAGCAATGTTTACATAACATAAAAGGGTTATGTTGTCATCCCGTAGCAATACCTAAAACACTATTCACTTTATATCCTTTATTTTTTAATGCAAGAAATTGATTGATTGTGCAGATTTTTACAATGGAAAGTTAAATCTAAACTGTTACTGTCACTAAAGTTTTCGCTTTCTTACTTGTATTTTTTATGTGTCCATACATAGCACATATCTTTCATCAACTGTGCACCTTATCAGCAGTGGCACTGATGGTAAGAGTCAGCTATGTGTAGATGTTGGCCCCCCTTTTATATCAGTATGAGTTGTATTCTCAGAACTGCATCAAAGACAACAAAGCACATAGTGCTCACAAGCCTAAACCAGCTTTAACTTTATAACTTTCCATTCAGAAACCACTAAGGTGGTGTTTGCATCACTCATTGCATTAACAACACTTCAACTGATACTCACAGAATCATAGCCCCCGAGTTTCTCCACAGCTTTGTAGATCCTCCAAAGATTAACTGTATGTGAGAGACAAGCATGAGAACCTTTTCATTTTATTTAGAGTATATACAAATGCTGTTGAATTTAGTGTCACGCAACAAAATGTACACTCACTTTGCTTAAAACCCAGGTGTGGGATTCTTTCGATTGGTGTGCCTCTGTTCTTCATAAAAGAGTGAAGTCTTGATACAAAAGACTTTTCTTCCACTTGCACCATACTGGGTCTCACTTCTTCCTCGCATTCGTTTGTAGAGTCATGTATCTCAATAACAGAGGGGGAAGTCTAGAGAAAAACGGAAGTGTCAGTGAAAAAATAGTCTTTGCATTGGACTTAACTGGCCCCATGTGAACATTACACAGTCCACTGCACCTGGCATGGAAATCAGTTTTTACTGTTTAAGCTGGATTTATCATAGGTGGGAAATAAAAGATTCAATGTCATCTGATGGGACACAACTGTTGAAATGAAACATAAAATCAGAGGATAGGGTTTTACCGCTACTTTCTATAGATAACCACTGCGCATCCTGTCTGGAGGGAAAGCAACAGACTTGTGGGGTTTTTGGTCTAGAGTTGTCTGTCACTAGTATCTCAAATGTCACTTTGCAAAACAAACATAATCTTGAAAGATAGATATGTATGAGCTGCTGTAAAGTGTTACATGCAACAATAGTACAGGTAACTGATGAGATAGTGAACTTCATGTAACCAAATTATTCTAAAATCTGAAAAATATATGTACTTCATATCCAAATTCCACAAAGATTACATCTATAACTTTTAACTGAGCATAAGAATACCCAGAATTGAGATGTATTTACTCTCAAAGACTACCTAGGACTCGAGAATAGGAAACTGACAATGTCACTATTTGTGGTTTACAAGAAAGAAGAAATGAAACAGTAAAGGCATGCTGAATTCAATCTTCTGAGTGTAAAATAAGTAACATGTAAGAAAAGAAACCACTGTAATTTGCTGCGTGGCAAATGGCGATGATGATTTTGAACTACATTTTTTGATAAATCCATTACAAACTGAACAAGTGTCGACCTTTTCTCTTTTATTTTGATCTACATAATATACACATGTGTAATATCACAGTGAATATTGTGCTATTGAAAGTAGCTTATACAACCCAAATACTAAAGCGCATTTCAGTTAATGTGATAGAGTCAGAGATTGCAGTATCTCACCCCAAATATTTACACATGAGATTTTATATCACAGCACTGTTGATTAATTTCAACAGACTGGGTGCTGAATAAGACGACAAATGAGAATGTCAGTGTTTTAGTTTGAATCACCGCCTGTAGAAGCTGCTGTATTTCTGCGGCAGTCATTGTACAACAAAACAGCTCAAGGTGGTTTCATATTGAATTAAGTTCCTCTATGCGGTTCCTGGTTCCGAGAAGTGAGCCCCTAGAGTGAGTAATAGTGAAGGTGCAGGCCTCTAACCAACATAGCCCACACTGAGTCACAGTTCAGCTGCTCCTCAATGCTGTTCCCAGCCAACAAACAGAGAGCTTTTTCCACTGCCAGGACACCACAGTCATCTGCTTTTCTCACATGAGTTAATGTGTTTGTATTTCTCTTTCTATTTCACAAACCACATCCCTATTTTCTGTAAGTTCTGAGCTATAAACAAGCAATCTGCAAAATATAAAGTGCTTCTTTCTCAAATGAATGGTAATTGATTATAGATAGCAGTCAAATGTGTTAATATTACTAATTTGTCTTCTTGCAAAACTCCTCTTGTGTGTGACTGTTTATGTTCAGATGTTTTCAGATCTGATTCACAAAACTTTAAAGTTTACACACAAACAGTCTCTGACAGGAAATGTCTGCCCTCGATGGTACACAGTGAAGCCCCCCCCCCCCCCCCCCCCCCCCCCCCCCCCCCCCGCTACGTAAGAGGGAATATCACTGTTTAATTTTCAGTTAATTTCCATTTGATGAAATTTTCTGGAAAACTGTGTGGGTGATGTTGATGTCAATGTGTTGATATGCGACTCTCACAATGATTATCAGTGGCGTGCTGGATTGATGCTATCGTCACCACAGAAACCACGAGGCTTTCAACTAACATCAGCCTTGGAAATTTGATGAGCTAATTTGTGTTTCTCATATTGTACCTCTCACTTCAGTTACCAGAACAATGGCAATGAGGACCTGCTGCAGTTTCTGTATGTGCAATGAAATATTTTGATGTGTCTTCAAGAGAGAGAGGGAGAAATAGAGATGTGCGTGTGTTGTGTAAACCTCCCAGAAAACAAAGCAGAATCACTTATTCCTTGTTACTCATTTCGCAATTAGGCCCTGAGATGAAATAACTGTACACAGAATCAAACGTTATCTCAAATTCACTAAAAAAGGGAAGTGAAAACACAACACATAACTTACTGTGAATAGTCATGTCAGTAGTCACTGATTAACTGTAACTGATGAAAATTGTGGAGAGTCTAACTGACAGTTTGTCAGCAGTGACAGTGGGGTTAGTACCTGGTTCACCATCTCTTCCTCTTCATCGCTCACTGAGGTTTGTTGTGACGTCTCATTCTGATCCCCTTCAGCTTCAAGACACACACACACAAGATCCATTATTCACTGTTTTACCCAAAACATGTCCAAACGTTGCAGCAATTCACTACTTTAGTGTATGAACAGATATTGAATACTTTAAAATGATCTTCAGCGCTGTTTGGTTTTTGCAGTTTTGTGTGATCAAATTAGTGATCACTGAATACATAAAAATCTGCAGACACACTGTTAGCTCAGTCTGATATAAAACCACAGGTTGCAAAACCACTTCCTGCTCCAGAACACAACCGCTTGTAGGCTGCACTGTATGATATTGTGACATACAAACTACGAAATACATGGAAATAATACAGTAAACTACAAGTAAGGAATGTACATATTCTGATTATTGGAGCAGAACTCTTTTTAAACATATGAAAACAATATATATAGCATATAATATCATTCAGGTGATACTATTCTAAAAAAAAAAAAAAAAAACCTCTCCAGTTTCTTTAGCCTTTTCATTTTATATTTCCTGTTTTTCCCAAGACGTTTCATAGAGTGAGGCCACAAATATGCACATTTTTGCAAAAATCTGAATGTTAAAAATGTCAAAATGTCACAACATGTCAAACATCTTGGGGAAAAAATGCAGTTCTGAGAATGAAATGTCACTCGTCAGAACAAACTGTCAGCTCAATACGCATAGCCCTCCACCCACAGTGATATAATTTGTGTGCAAAACCAATATGCTTCTCTTTTGAGATCACGTATTTCCTGTGCTGTGGCTTGAACCTTTAATTCTGCTTTCAGTAGCCTCTAACTTCTCCATTTCAAGTGTGAGAAGTATGAGAGATATCATGATAAACTGTATGGTTTCCCTCAGCTTAGAATTGTTTTTTTCATGGGTTTGACATTCTAACCAAATTGTTTACCAAGCTGTTCTATTACAATAGTGATCTCAGTGGAAGATTTACAATACAATAGCTTATGATATTCTGTCAAACTGAAGTTAATAATAAACTGTCAATAAACACTGTTTGTTCTTTCCACAAACAGATGCTATATCAGTTAATATACATTTCACACAGTTTTCATTTTCCATATAAAGTTCTTGAAAAAGCGTTACATATTATAGTATCGTCTATTATATTTCATATTCAGATAAACTGCTCATAAAAAGTGAACATAAAAAGTAGGACTGGAGAAAGATTAGTCATTCTTACCCATCTCCAGAGGGTGTCTTCTGGTCTCTGACTTTACACTGTTTGGTGACACTAATTCATTCAGCGTCCTCTTCTGCTTGTCACCACAAAATAGGAAGGTGTCTCCATCAGGCACTTTCATTGGTTGTCTGATTGCACCACAGCAAATGCCTCTGGGAAATTGAGTTTTTTTCCCCCTCATTGTATCTGTCGGCTTTGTTTCGTGTCTTTATTTTCACACATTTACACAAAAATATATTGAATATGAAAAAGCTATTAATTTGTGTGGATTGATTTTATTTCTTAGTTCACAGGTTGAACAGAATATAAAGATCTAAGCACAAATATTAAGTTCTTTTTTTACAGCACAGGAAAAAATAAAGTTTTTGTCCAAAACTTTAAAAGTTATCAATATAGCAAACTATACTGTCTTATTTATATCCCTACAAATTATACTATATATGTGAAATTCAGGAGATGATTCTGCCTTTAATTAAAATGAGTTTTGTCTTTTCAGTTTTTATTTTAATAATTAAAATGTAGAAATGTGTTAAAGTGATCGATAAAACAAAATGCCCTAAATATCAAATACTTACAGTCTGAAAAAAAATGGATACAGACAATTAAATATAAGAAGATGACAAAATGAGAAGTTAAAAAAACAGCATTTCTCATGCATGGAAATGAATAAAAGGCTATTTTTGGACAGAATAAATGAATCCAGGGTTGACTTGCTATTAACTTTTGTAAAGATGCAGTGATAAGACCTTGTCTGCTTAAATTCACCAAAATTGCTGCATTAGGGGAAGTGAAAGACACATCAACTGACATCCAAATAAAGATTTTGTCTAAATTCAGGAACAGCCTTTAGACAAACAGGCAGCAAGACATCAATACTTAAATCCGAATCACATGTTTTTTTTAGTGCTAAAAGATACAAATATGAATGCGCTAAAGCCAGGATATTTCTTGCTGTATAAAGTAAAAAATGTACCACGATGAGTTTGCATCTTGAGAGCATGTGTTTAAAAGAGAGGAAAGAGCACGAGAACTGATGTGGGAGAATACATTTTACAATGAGAAAGCAGTTTTATCAGACGAGGTGTTACATTCACATACTGTAAACGTGGGTTGTATTATTGTGTAATGTCACGATATAATTATTCATCTCAGTGTGAGCAGATATGCAAGGTGATTTTTTAAAAATTTCTCAAATCTTCCAAATGAAGAGCTTTGAGATAGTACGCTCTGTTATTTATAATATTGTTTTTTAAGGAAGTTGCACTGAAGAGGCGACATTTTCCACTAGAAATGGGGGTCAAATCTATATTTTTTAAACTTTTTTTTTTCATTGGTCAGCTCTTTCGTTACTATCCGTTATGAGTCAAAGGGAGTTGTCTGCAGATCTTCTTCATTTCGTATTAAACCTGTTGAGTCAAACACATTGCTTTAACCTTGGAGAGGACAAAGGTCATTCTATAAACCCAACTCTTACACTATCATCTTCTTTTCTAATAATTATATTCATCATTGTCCCCTTCTGTTCAATCCGAAACCTGAAAAATAGCACAGATCTTATGATAAAAAAACAATAAAGAGTAACTGAGCTGCACTTGACACACGATCCACGTTTCCTCCACATGTTTTTGATCTATTTAAAAGGGGATGCCCTATTCCTCCATCTGCTGCGGATAGAGAATGACATTTCAAAAGATTAACATCTAAATGTCAAAATAACCAAAAATCTACAAAACTGTCCTCTTCGCTGAGGGATTTTTTTTGGCAGGTGGTTTACATTTTAGCTTTTTGAGAAATTGTGATTGTATAAGATCATTTGTAATGCTCATATTTTTGGCCCCTGTATAAATTCCTTTATGAAGCCATTAATTATATACAGTAAAAATTAGATTTGTGAAAGACTCTCTTTGTGTGTGTGTGTGTGTGTGTGTGTGCGTGTGTGTGTGTGTGTGTGTGTGTGTGTGTGTGTGCGTGTGTGTGTGTGTGTGTGTGTGTATGGTTAGAAATTAATCTGTTTATGTGTTCTATTTTTTTATATATATATATATCTGTGTAGCAGCACTTTGGCCAACTGTGTTGTTTTGTAAAGTGTTTTATAAATAAAGTTGATCTGATTTTAATTTGAGAAAACTAAATATTTGATCTATATTAGTACCAGATTCACCAAAATCTGATGATCTGATTTTGATTTGAGAAAACTAAAGATTTGATGTACAGTATATTAGTACCAGATTCACCAAAACAAAGAGGCAACAAAATTAAAGAAGAAAAAAAAAAGAATTACGAAGTGAAAAAAAAATACAACAATATCTGAGCTTTGACACACTTCATATCACATAAAATGTATATCTTAATGATCTTAATTCCACTGACTTTTAAGAGGCTTTGCAGCTGCAACAAACAAGATGAATAAAAACAAGAAAATCCCCTGTTATTCATTTCAGACTTTCACTGACATGAACATATGAGGTTGAGGCGAGGGCAGCACGATGTAAATGAGAATGTGTGGAGAAAATATTGTGAATCCTACCAGACAATATTTCCTCTGAGTGAGTCACTATCCTAGGAGAAATCTGCAACAAATTCCAGTTATGGTGAGAAACTGCTTAACTGTTCCATAGATTCATTTTTATTTAATGCAGGGGTATACACCAATTTGATTTATTTTTCATTTCTAAGTGTGCAACAAAAACAATCCTGAAACTGAGTTGGTTTATTAAGTACACTGTAAATTAAACTGATGGAATGTTTTTACTAAAAAGCAGATTTAATAAAGAATATTACATCTTCAGTACACAAAGCCTGATAATTTCACAGTTAAAGTGTAGATATTTTATTCTTAAATAGGGATCTGCAGTGGTTTGCAATTAAACTCAAGACAGCATTATCAAACCATGAGATCATAATATATGGTAAAAAGTTAATCCCTTCTCTAGAAATTCTTTACATTAAAAACTGTTTATTTAAAGAAGGGGGAATAATTAACTTCGCTTTCTCAGTCCGCTGAGCAGATATGCAACTGAAGGATGTGGGAGACGTAAAATCAGATTTTTTGTGTGAAAATGAAACCTATGCATTAGAGGTGAATTCCCCCCCGCTGATGCCTCATTCCAGGAAACTGATTATAGAGCAAATACTAACTCTGTTTATACATCTGAGTTCCTGTTAGACCTCTGAAAATCCCTATAGGTTTTCAGTGTTATTTGAAGCTTTGTAAAACGTATGCAGCCAAACATATGTTTGACCTGTTTGAGAAGACATGACAACACAAACTCATTTATTGATTTTATTATGAATGATGTTGGTGCATTACAATAAGATCTGGAAAAATAAACATGAATAATGCAGTGATATATGATGCCCTTATCTATTCACGATAATTTCATTTTTCCTTTTAGTAACTGACCAGAAAACATTAAATGCAAGAGTTTTATTTCAGGAAAAAAACAGCAACTTGCATAAGTGTTACTGTCACAATGTCCAAATGGTTCATTAAAATATCACCAAGTGCTTCTCAGAGGGTTTCACTGCATTCACGTCCCTCATTATGGCACCGTAACACCTCATACAACTTATTAGAGCTCTGTTATGCACTCAAACTCAACCTCAGACCAGCGAGATCTTAAAAAAAAAAAAAAAAAAAAAAGAAATTATGCTGACATATCTTTTCTTTATTTCAGCTTGTCCCTGAAAATTAAATATGTTGAAATGATTTGGTTCAAATGAGGAAGGACTAGTGAGAGCGAGAAATGAAAACCGTTATACAGTCACAGTAAAAGGAGAATCAAAGGGATGCTTTGACGCTTTCCCCACCACAGTTGATAACCCAGAGCACAGCAAACACAATCTGGATTTTTTTTTTTTGTTAAATATTCACTTCAACCACAATCAGATCAGCACAAAACATGGTCTAAAATTCACACAGGATGTAGGTTCAATCATATACAAAAAAGAAAAAGAAAAAAACTCAGTCTTCCGGTAAAGAAAGGCAAAACAAGGCAAAGGATTATACTGTAGCTGGTACCACCATCTTTGATTTTTTTTTTTTTTTTCCTGAAATGGAAAGGAGCAAATGCTACAAGCAACAATGAAATTATACCTGATATAAAACTGAAGTCACTTTTTAAGGAATGTGAACTAGAAGTGCTCATTATGCTCACAATTGAAGTTAAGACTTAAACATTAATGAAGGCTGATAATGTACTGCATCACATTTCAAGGTAAGGAGATATTTTTAAGGAGGTGGGAGGGAGATTTCGTCAACCTATGGGTCTTTCACGAATGCCTAAACTAAGCCACCAACTGCTTACATCAACGTTAATTGAACTGCGTTCTTGAAATGAGGATAGATCTGAAAAGCCTCTGGCCCACGATTACCATTTTCTATTATTGGTCCATTTACTCCATTTCAGCCTGATCAGCTCACTTGTGTGTGAGAACCGTCTTTGCTGAGTGTTGTTTTACTGCAGAGGTCCTCTGGGGCTGTCAGGGTGATGATCTGGAGATGGGGAGGGGGCTGCACAGGGGCTAGATGAGCTCCACGTAATTGGCTGGGAACATTCCAAAATGGCCATCTGGGCCATAACCTCGCCACCAGCCCTCGTCTATCATCTCGATCCCGGTGATGATTTCGTCCGGATCGAACGAAATCTCTGTATCATCAGCTGAAAGAGGAGAGAAGAGTCTCAGAAACACATTATAAAGATCATTTGGTGCTGGGCAATATGCTGGATGATTTTACAGTTTTAATTTCCGGTACTGTATGAATTTTTCATAGATTCTAACACTTTGATAGTCCCATTAATTGTGCATACTGTTATTAGCTAATAATCCAAGAATGAATTACCCACATCTCACTCACAAACAATATTAATAATAATAATCCACCCATAAAAGACATGATTTCTCTAAAGGCACTTGAGAAAGACAGATTCAGAGTAAAAATTAAAACACTGAATTTGAGTTACATCTTAGAACTGTGGACATTACGTAACAATAATAAAACCATCTTGAAATGTTTTGGAAATGACTGACAGTTACATTTATTTTTAACTTTTGTTTGTACTATGTTGCAGTTGGCAAAATTAAAATTGTACAACAGCCTCATGCATATTTTTACTGCACATACTGCATTTTATAATTTTGTAGCAATGAGTGAACATGATAGGAATAAAAGCTTTCATTATATAGATGATGCCATAATCCTGATACAGGCTTTCTACCATCCAGCACTAGGATCAAGTTATTTCAAAAGACGCTGGTTAGGATGTTTCTGTCTGATCATACACATTAAACACAAACAATATTAATATTATCATAAGTTCATTACTAAGTAATTAACTGTGTCACTATTTGCCATTACATTGGTATAAGCAAAATCAGTTTCCTAAAAATCTAAAAAATTTTTTGCTCTCCAAGCTAAACTAGAAGTTATTATTACTTATTTTACAATCATGTACAACCAGTTTTCCAAATCTGCTAACCCTGTGTAGAGCATTACTGAATGTTAATTTGAGTATAAAAATTAATTTTCTCTTGTCAAAAACCCACCAGCCTGGTAGTCGTATAAAGCTCTGGCACAGACGCCTCTGTCTGACGTCTCCTCAGGGGTCACTTCATAGTTGTTCTCCTCCACCTTTGTGAGCAATGATATTAAGTGTCACTTCAGAAATTATACGACAGAAGGGAGCAGTTATTCAGAAGGAAAGTAAAGACCTACCTGAGGGGGTTCTTCATAAACAGCCTCCTGGACATAGGAGTTGGCAACCGGTGCTTCCTCTGTGAACAGAGATTACCATCAGTCTGACTCTGAATGTTTAAACACTTAATCCACCAGCAGGTGGCACCACAAACATCTGACTGAAAGTGCCTAGATTTTTGTTCCTTTCCAAAGGCAGCAGATGAAGGATGATTTATTTATTTATTTATTTTTAACTTTTAAACACTAAATTTAATCTTAAAAAAAAAAAAGAACAAACATAGCCCTACATTTTTTTTTGGTTTCTGGAATTTGTTGGACCTCAGTCAGTCACTACCTCTGTGAACATCAGCCCCTGATCTCTAAAGGTTAAAGCTACAGCTGGTGTGTGTGAAATGGGCCCCACCTTCCAGCTGCTCCTGGGGGGCCTCCTTCTGCTCATCATACTCACATCTGGACTGTCCATCATCCACATCAGGCTCTTATCACCCAAAACACAAGCACAGACATGCATATACACAGGAACACATTCACAGGTCCACACAAGTTGAATTCCACCACCAAGTGTCAGGCATGAGGAGTATTAAAAAAACAAAAAAAACAAAGAACAACACGCAGGAATTTGGAAAAATTCTTCCAGAAAACAAAGAACTCTGTGTGGAAAATGACTCACGTTGAAATGAGGATTATGAGGATGAGTACACACAGGAACAATGAGGAGAAATGGGGCATGGAGTTTTTAGTTTAGTGTGAATATGTCGCCCATTATGATGTGTAAGTGTGTGTTCGTGTGTGAGCTCACACCTGTGGCATGGACAGGAGAGGCGGAGCTTGCTGGCACAGGAGAAGCTTGGCGCTGAGGTGAGCTGGCTGGCTCAGTTTCATACACTTGCTTAGACAGAAAAGGGCTTTGCAGACGCCCTGTGCAGAGACACACATGGAACCCCCAAGCATGCAGAGCGGATGAGATAGAGAACACAGCAGACAGGTTGAGCAGAAGACAATGACGCAGATGAAGAGCTGAATACAACTACGTGGCAACAACGCAGAAAGTTAAAGGCTGTAAAAAAGGGAGGCTATGTCTATGACAAACAGATTAGACGGGGTGGTCATGGTGTCTGCAGGACCACTACCTGGCTGTGGGCTCGCAGGGGCAGCAGAAGGGACGTCGGAGTCACTGGGGGTCATCCCCCTTTCCCTCTGCTTGAACATCTCCCTAGGGTTTACAGCACGCTGAGAGATGAGGGAAGCCGCCTCCTAGAAAAAAAAAAAAACAAAACATGAAATGCACCGAATGATTAGTCCTCATAGGTTCATTCATCAGGATTTCTGCAAGTTTTAACAAGTCAAATGTAAGAACATGAAGCGTTGTGAATGTAATTAAACAGTGGGCTTTAAATTTGTTATTTTCAGCGGGCTTCAACCAAGCACTAAATGTGCTGCTCTCAAGCTTGTAGAACTGGCATCTTCCCTGACTAGATGAAAATAACAGATTTTTTTTCATTAGGACACCACATTAACCAACAAACCACACTGTGGCACATGAGCTGTGTGTTCTTAGTCAAATTCTGATCTGCACAGGGAGCATTAGTGGTTATTGACCCCAAGCTGGTTTTGACTTGTAGATTTGTTACAGCATTGTCATTATACATTTTCTCCCAAACCCAAATAAAGTGAGACTCAAGGTCTTCATACACCCAGGGCTTTTTTGTGACAACTGTTGCATTGTCACATCACTGTTGGTGTGAATACTTTGGACATTCATGATGTTTTTGGCAGTGTGCAGATGTATTATGGCTAATGCAACTTTACACTAATGTTAATTTCATGACTGATCTGTCAGTTTTATTTAAGACATTTTCAGGTGTAATATTCACATTATTTGGACCTAAAAAGAATTGAGAGATCCGCAGAAAGCCTCAATAATAGTGTGAAGGATGTTACAGAGGAAAAAAAAGCTGGGAAGATTTCCAGCAGTGACTTGCGAGTCCACTTCTGAATCTTGTAAATGATCAGAAAGAAAGAAGATGTTATGCAGTAAAGACTAGAAAACAGATGCAGCTTTAAAACGACTCATGTTTGATTAGTCCTAGACGAGCACTTGGAAAGAGAGGAAAGAAAATGGAAAGTAGTCTGGCCGGAAAAGGCGCTTTCGGAAAGGGGAACTCACGTTGGCCTTTTCCACAGATTCACCTCTCCTGACTGCTTTCTTCTGGGCTGCCTGGGTCTCCTCTTGCTCCGCCTGATGACGTTGATATCAGTATTGGCACTGCTGATTAGCTATACCTGACTGACTTAAGTGTTTACATGATGTGTACTCTACAGAAAACTATTAAACCATCAACACAGTCACAGAAAAGTGGGTAACACTGATCCACACTCATATCTGTATCTGATCCTTATCCTGTTGAAATCCATTTGCATAAAATCTAATCTTGTTTGGAGAGGGAACAGCACTCACCCAACGCTGTTTCTCCTGCTCTTTACTTGCTTCTTCCTGTTGCTGCTGGTACTTCCTATTAAACAAATTAAAAGAACAAAGGTAATTTGATTTCAAACCTTTAACTGTGTGCTTCTGATAATATCAAATTCAGTTGCTACCTACTTTTGCTGCTCGATTTGAATGGACCTCTCCTTGTCTCTCTTGTCCCTCAGCGCCGCCTCCTTGGCCTCTCGGTCTTTCCTCTCACTCTCCAGCTTCTGGCGCTCCTCATCTGCCTTACGCCGCTCCTCCTTACGCCGTTTTTCCTCCTCTTTCTAATACACAAACCAGGAACTTTCACATTTTTGAGTTACTTTGACAATATTCTTTTGTATAATAAGTTTAAGGTCACAAAACTTTATCTAAATACAGTAAAAAAAAAAACTAGAATTACTTAGGAAAACTGCAAACAAAAGGATAAAGTTACATGCATGCTCTTGCTGACTATGGTTATATTTCTAATCGAAAAACTGCTTGCACTGTATTTTTATTAGAGATTTGAGAGCAGTGGCAATATATGTCAAATGTTTCAAAACTGCAAAAGCTGGCAGTACTGCTGACAAGTTCAGCAAGTCAAATGTAAACCACTTAAAAACAACAACAGTGATGACAAATTGAAGGGATATAAATATGTTTTCCTGTTCTTCCTGCTTTAAAAGTGACAATGTCTGCATGAGGTGAATACAGCTTTGGAGGCTACCTCTGCCTGTGCCCAGAAGGTGTCCTTATTGGTCTTTTTGATTTCTGACATGGCATTGGTCTTCTGGTACACTGAGCCCTGTGGGAAATTACAACTTAAATGACTGTTTTACGTTATCACAAGAAACACAGTAACTAACGAAATATTGGACACAATTTAATCAAGCATGATTTAGCTTTCAGTTACAACACAATATCTTCCATTGACTGACAGAATTTTAACATCACTCTAACAAAAAACACAAGCAAACAGGAGGGCACTGGACAGGAAAAGCATTGCATACCACAGGACCCTGAGGACCACTGTCCTGAAAGCGACTGGAAGTTTCTTTGTGGAAGCTGTAATTCGCTCCTGACGCTTTGGCCACCTTTTGCATGATCACGTCAGGTTCCACATCCTCATCTGCTCTTGCATTTACTGTGACATGAGCACCCTGTAACCACACAAAATGTAAGTTTCTTTTAATAATCAAACAGGAAACATATGTAGAGGCCTTATCTTAGCTCATGCACCTCCCTATAGTTTGTCAACATTTGCAGTGGATAGAAACAACACTGACATTTGACTAATAAAGTTGCCTGCAACATGCTGCATCAGTATTTTCATTCTATATTTATTTTCTTACTCCAAGTTATTACTACCATACAGTGTAACACTCAAATAACCAGCCTGTAAACGTAAACAGATTATGAGGCAGAAATTCAAATGAGTGAAAGCCACTTGCATGTAAGATTACCTTAAGAAAATTTGCCATAGAGCTGACATGATTTGCACATAATCCCTTCCTGGCGTCCTTCACACCTTCTCCAGTCTGAAAAAGAAAAAAATAATACATCAACTCCTGCTAAAACATCCAATGAGTTGCAACAACAACAAGGAGGAACATGTAAGGAAGTGGAGTGCATGTCTTACCCAGTTGATGAGAACATATTTAGGCAGACCAGAATTTGGATCCTGGACCCGACAGAAAGCATACATCACTTTTCCACTGTTCAATTCCTCAACCAACTCCTCCAGTCCTCCATCTGATATATTAACATGTTGGAAAAATCAAATGGTTACTGTGGTCAGTTGTGCTAAGTGTGGACATTTTTTCCCCCTACAAATAATGGGTTGAGAAGGCAGAGGCAAGCAATGCCTTTGTGCTGATATTCGAGTACTGCAGTTGTATGCTGACAGTGAAATTCCTGCCCACATTTGATAATATAGTGTGCGATTATAAAAACTTGATAACAATGTCTACCCTGTTACTCACCTCCCTTTTCTGCCAGGCGGATATCATTACTGTTTCCCTCATAGGTGAACAAGGCCCTGTGGACCACACCAGAATAAGCCATTAAACAACCAGATAAAAACCAAGTACACAACAAAATAGGATTCTGTTTCTCCAATATGCACCACTTCATATCACACAACTGTAGTAATGCTGCAGTTTTAATCCCATTTGAGCTAGTCATGGCAAATGCATGGATGGGACTTAACTGACTTTTCAGGCCATCACATTCGAGAAAAAAAAAAAAAAAAAAAAAAAAACACACAAAATAAAAAAAACAATGCTCTGATCATCCAGCGAATGTATAGTGCACCCACCTGATATCTGGGAGTAGGCAATAGCTTTTTAAAGAAGTAGAACAGCAAAAAGTGTCTTTCTAAACAATTTCTCTAAACTTCTGACTATTTTTAACTTTTACTATTGTATAACTATGTGTGGAACATTTCAGTGTCATTTTACACTCAAAAACTGCTGACTAATGTAAAGTTCTGCAACATGTCAAACCTCAGAGACATTTTCCTAAAAAGTGACCCCACCCATGAAAGCTTTACTTGAGAAAAATGCAATGCCTAAAGCTGCAAGAGGGGAAATCAGGGATAAAACATAAGGATACGAAGAAAAAAAAAACATTCCGTCTTAAGCTCTCCCCTCTCAGTCCAGATCAAAAGACTAAATATAAAGATAGATAACCTAATACCATTTCAAGATATTATTGCTATCACCACTTTTCTGAACTTCCATGCTGAGATGCACAGTAGAATCTCATCCAGGTTGCAACTGAAAGAATCTGATCAGTGATTGGTATTGACAGTTGACACTCCTAACAATTCAACTATGCAAGATTTTGAAAACAAAGCAAAAGAGTTGAAGCAGAAGTCATAGACATCCTCTCAGACCACTTCAGCTACAATATTGTTAAAGGTAATCATGCCAATTTTGCCTAGTGACATTACAAAACTATAAAGAACACAGCTTTAATGTATCCATACATTATTCTAATGAATTGTGAAGGTATGAGTACTCTGCTGATACCATAAAAATATATATCATATTACCTGTGTCTTTATTTCAACTGACAACTTAATACAATAGAAAAAGTACAGCGGATTGCTGCATATGATATGGAAAATGAAAACCAAGAGAGGCTGTATAGATTCAGTGTGTACAATATAACTTCCCCTTAATCCTTAAGGGATTAATATCCATCAGCAGCAGCAGGCCTAGACATAAAAATAATCGCATGTACCACTGTATTTGTAAAAGTTGTTAAACAGGAAGCCTACAGTCATATTATCTTGCCTCAATGCAAGACACTTAGTTCTTTATTTTTTTATCTTTACAACATTTCCTTGCCAACATGATTTATTGCAAAAACTGCAGCAGTTTTATGTTGCTAAGTTAATATGTGGGGCTGTCCAAGAGTTAGTACAGATTAGTTCATGGCAGTAATTCACAGAGGAGTCTTTTCCAGGGAGGATTCCCTGGACGTTTGGCTCGGTTGTTAATTAGTTGAGATCATCCTTAAATACCTCTAAGTCATGAGCAGGTTTGAGTCTAATTCCACCAGACACAGACAGACAGACTCTAGTGTTATGTTAGGTGACAGAGAGGAAGTTCAAAGATTGAGCTTTCACCTAACTTAGCTATACTTGATAACCACACTCACCAGGAAGTGGGTGAAGCAGCAAATTATTAAATCAAAACTATAAAAAACCATCTTACTTAAATATGCAAAAGTGTATGAAAGGGCTGAACTCAGCACCTGCATGTTAGTAATTTGATGACCCTAGGATGTTAGCATAATTACACGACTAGTTAGCTATTTATCCCATCTTTACCAGACCCCGTCATGCTGCCATAAATTTAAGAAAGCCTGCCAAAGCACATGATAGCTATTACAATGATGTCTTTGAGCTGTTAGCATACTGTCCATTGTTGTTAACCAAGTACCATTAGGTTGCAAATTGCGTTAAGTTTAGTTATCCAACGTGTGAAATTACTTGACGACTGATTGGGTCAGTGCTAGCCAACACTGCCGCTAACATAATGACTCCTACAAAGGACTAAAACAGTTTCAACATGCCGTTCCTTACCAGTTGGTGTTGGATTTTTCATCTACCACTTCTTTATATGCAGCTGTTAATGCAGGACCATTTTTGCTGAGGTTAACTGCCATCTTTATGCTGAGTACAGCTAGCCAGCTAGCTATTCGGGATGCGCCCTTCCTATTGGGAGGAGTGGCGATGATGCTGACTTTCAGTAGAACAGGAAGCAGCTACTGTGGTTTAGCTATTGCGTTAGTGCGAAACTCTCACCCCGACGACCCGAGAGAGCGGAGCTTGCATGCTTTTATAATTATTTTTAGGTCGGCGGGGAATTGGCATGATACCATTGGTGAATAGTGGGTAAAGCGCGCAAAATATCTGAGCTTAAGAAAGATAGTTGCAATAAAATACAGAACATATTCTTTGCACCGCATTAAAAATGATGCTGGTAAATAAATCAAACAAACCCTTAGCGTTATCACCACGCAATCGTGTTTATTTCAATAGTTGGCCTTATGTGGAAACAATCGCATCCTTTGTAAAGGGTTTTTATGCTTTTATCTAGATTGAGTTTTTTAATTGAATAATGCAAAGCATAAAATTTTTACAACCAAAAAAACTTTGAATCAAATTCAGAAATGTGTTTTCCTCACTGAGCGAAATTTGCAATGGTCCATTTTTTATACAGAGCCAATTACTCCTACATGTCATAATTATAGTAAATGCACAACAAAAAATGAAAGCCTGTGAAGAGTTTTGCAAATTAATCTATAAAATATTAATACTTTCATTTCAGTGACAACTATTTACAGCGTTACTCTTGGTATTTCTTGGATGTTCCATTAACTCTCTGCCTCTTTTAGTGAAAAATAGGCATTTGAGGCTTAAAATTCACATACTGATGATGAATAGTTGTTGCAGGTCTCATGCATTGTAATTTTTTTAAAAATATTACCTTGAGGGACAAAGCAAATTTGTTTGGAATGACCTTGCACCATGTTAAAATATGCAAAAAGAAATTAATACAGACCCACGATAAAACAAGATGAACTTTATTCATATGTTATGACAAAGTCAATAGATATTTTATGTAGCCTATGAGAGATGTGGATGTTCATTGTGAGAGTTTAAGCACACACATTCCAAATCTTAAGATGCATGAAGGCTGGTCCTGCATTCAGAGAAAGCCAGGCTTAATTAAAAATATATTGGTACTGTTCAAGCAGGTTCATGTTTAGTGATGAAATGAATTACCCATTAGGGGATACAGCCCTGATAGCAAGTTTACAGTTTATGACAATTCTCTCTATATATAGAAAATGAGGGTTAAGGCTAAAATTTTAGTTAGAGGTGTTAGGCAGATGAATTGTAACGAAATCCCTGATATCTGGCAAATGGCTGAGAGAGGGTTCTCCAGAGTGCAAAGCATGCTAAGCTGCCTATATAAACTCTATTGAGCACACTGGACAAAGGAAGTCAATGTTGCATCACTCACATGATGAATTGAGGCTGCGTTCAATCGTACATTTGGAAGGTACTCGGCTTTCAAATAAATAAACAACAATGCACACAAAGTTTAAACTAGTACTATTACACACACACAAGTCATTTTCAACTGTGGTCTGGTAGCAAAAAGACTTTCACTGCATTTAGAGCATATATTTTCAAAAATTTTAGTATATACTGTATTTCAGGATAACTTGCTTTGAACATTTCTACAGCAGCTATAACAATGAGTAACTAGATTTGGCGCCTAAACCATGGTGTTAATTCTACAATCAAAGCTTCTAAAATGTTCATGCTTTACTATGGACCTTTCTGGATGAATCCATATAATAATGCCTCATTAGCTAAGTTTCCTCCCCTTTATACCACCAAATAATTCCCTTTATATTGGCAGCATCAGCACATTATGAGCCATGATTTAAAAATAAAAATGTCACTGCATATCCTAACTATTTTATCCAACAATCACAATGGATTATATTAAACTAATTACATTATGACACATCACAATCATGTTCAGTTCTGGTGAAATGAAGGAGAAAAGAGCCTAAAACTAAAGCTTCCTAAGATACAATACAAAAGGTCACAAATATATCATCCAGACAAATTGTTTAGTGTCTGTGTATGTTTTCCATCCCAAAACAAACCTTTGCAGACCCAATCATGAATACAGACAAAGAAATGCTGAAAAAGCTTTACATCACTGGTTCTTAAAGCAAATGAAACTGTCACGGCAACTGTATTTATTAACCTCAAGTAACTAGATGCACATGACTTTGAATAGGTTCTGCAAAATGTCAAGTCTGTTTAGGTTTTGAGTATAAATGATGCCAGCTGTAACCAAAGGCCATTTCATTTTAGAAAACAGTAGCATGAACATTTCTAACAGCATTGTTTAAAAGCTGTTCACATCCAAGTGTTGCTCAAAAATAAATGGAAATGATGTTGGAAAAAAAAAAAAAAAAAAAAGAAATTGAAGAGGGATAATGGAAAAGCAACCCTCTCCATGACAAAATGACAGTACTTCTGGGACAGCATATTTTTGTGCAACACATCAGGGCCTGTATGCATAAACAACTTCAAGAAAGCCAACCTGCCATTGATCAATTTAACCTCCTCAGGAAGTGTAAGCTCTTTTTTCATGTGAACAATCCAGTTTACTTAGATGAGTACTGTTTGCAGAAGCCTGGTGATATAGGCCCTGGTAATTTCTCACCATGGGTCATTGCTTGTAAAGGCTGATGATTTGGCTAGATACCTGAGTCACTGTACTGAGGAGGTGGCACACAGCAGCACTATGTGCCTAGAAATAGCTATTTTAATAGCTACACAACAAGGAACAAGTCATACAACAGTAGTATTATGTGCACTACAACACCAGCCATTGATGGTTACTTATACAGGATATAAAAGCAATGACAGCATGTGTGAGAAAAATGGAGGTTGACATTCTTCACATGGAGCCTTAGTTATGGGAAGATGATCTACTAGCTCTTAACAGCACCTCTCCAGTCTATTGAAAACACTAAATACTGTTTTAATTTCCAAATGCAGTGGGTGAAAAACCAATCCTTCGTTACATCTTTCACATTGTTTCGGGGTAGAGACAGTATGTGCCAACAGCTGCTGGTAATGGCACTGCACCATTGTGTTGAACAGGGAACAATCTGTCTCAATTGCACATATACCATTTGAAAATAACACAGAAAGGCCACCAAATACATGGAAATACAGTAATACAAGACATCCAGTGGGACAGAAGCAGTACCTCTGCAATGAAGGGAGAGCCAATCTCCGCGGGAAAACAAGAAAAAAAAAAATTAACAAAACTTTTTTGAATAGCAACGATATGACTCATTGACGGTGAAAATGATCTCTATGAACAGCAACAATGATAGTGATAATTCACAATAGCAGGAGTAACAGTTTAAAGTCTGAGTGTGGTTGTATGGACTGTGAAGAGTTTCCGGTATTCCATAAGGGAGTGCTTTTAGGAGCCCATCAGGTCCTGCTCAGCAGATCCATACAAGTCATGAAGGACAGCACATGGCAGCAGCTCAGCACATGGAAAGCCAGGTGGCACTGTACCTCATTGTATCGCTTCCTTCACCAAGAGATGGGCTGTTGTCTAGTTTTTTTAATCCTCTGTTGCTCATTTGTCTCAAGTTACAAATCAGACATGTTTCTTTCATTCTTCTCTTGTACTTTGATCTCCTTGACATTCTCACATTGCATACTTCTGTGTCCATTCTCTTGCTAATTTGTTGTACCTGTAAAAAAAGATACAGCATTTGAAGATGAAGAAAAAAAAACGCATGTGAACTTAGAAACCTTTTTAAATTCATAAAAATAATAAGTCACATTCACTGTTGCCAGATCTGGTAAAAGCATCTATGTTTTATACTCACTTTTCCCTGTCAGCCTTGTATGTATGAGCGATCTCTGGTACCAGTGGATCATCAGGATTTGGATCACAAAGAAGAGAGCAGATAGACAATAATACTGCAGAGGAATAAATCACAAAGTTAGTCTTGGAGAAATTGAGGGCAGTTCTTCACGTTTGCAGGTTTTTCTATAAAGACATAAATGGATACAGTACAGCAGTATATTAAGCATCATGACATTCACAGTAAGGAAAAGCTATATAGAAAAATAACTACTCAAACAATTTAGACAATAATGGGATCATAATAATTCATTAAGTACTAAAGTATTTAAAGTTGTACATGTTTAAGTTGGATTCCTTTTTTTTTTTTTTTTTTTTTTACATTTTTAAAAAGCTATTATCTCTTACCTTTTGAAACTGTAAGAGCAGGAGACCACTGTGATCTTAGAATATCCAGACAAATACTTCCATTGCTGTTGATGTTAGGGTGGTAGATTTTTGTTGTGAATGCAACCTGGGAATAAATATATAAAGAACATGCATTTTATCACAGGTGAATAAATGACTGAAAGTGAGCAACTGAAAAATGCCTTACTACTCACTTTAGGTGGTTTGAAGGGGTAATCTGTGGGGAAGTGAATGGTGAGGAAAAACACTCCACTTTGATATGGGCTGTCACTCTGTCAAAATAAAACAGGACACATAAACAGTTAGCTTTGTGAACAGCAATCTGATGTTTTTGTACATACTTATAATGGGTAAAGATAAAGTTTCACTTACTGGACCCATTATTGTTGCCTGCCAATGAAACACTGAAAAAAGATACACTACACATTTAACAAAAATGCTAATACATAGACAAAAATATATTTGGAGTGGCCTTAAAACTTGTAAATTGTACTATGGTATAATTATGCCTAGCAATACATAAACACAGAAACCAATGAACTACTTACAATCATCTCCAACTGGTCCAGCAGAACACTGAGCTGGTGGGTCCCTCTGGAGGTCTGACAGCTCCTAAAAGCAGTCACATTAAGTATCAGCCTACATTCATTTTAGAGTTACACTTACAGCAGCTTAAATAAAAGCAGTGAGCTCAAAAATGTATGGTTGAAATACATCCATAAAACTCTAAACTCTTTAACAGACTATATGCTGAGGTTATGTTATAATGCATTTTACTCACTGATTACATTTCCTACCAGTTGTACTCCTTTGCAGGGCAGCTGTGTACATGACTGCATAGCTGACATCTTTATTATTAATGACTACCTACCATCACTTACAGTTATCACCCCGAGAAAGGTGGTTTTGAAAACAGTTGACTTTACAAATGTTTGTCTCATATTGAGGCATCATATTGAAACAAACTACAATAGTTTGTGATTTGTTTGTTATATTACTGGCCTTAAATAGCATTGACAAATGAGATACCGTTTAGCAAAGAGGATAAAGCGCAGGCAGCAAAACAACAGATGCTAAAATAGAAATTAACCCTGTTATCTAATATCTCTTGAAATAAAGACTATCTATTCTGTTATATAAATACACACTGTGGCCTGCTCCAGTGCCCCATTTGCCATTCCATATATGGGAACACTGACACGAGGGTTCAAATTTGGCAACCAGCTGTCATTCAGCGACCAACACATCATCAGCTATAATCTCTCTGGCTAACCGCAAACATAAAGCCAACTGACAACCGAATAAATTAAGTCAATAGCAGACAAGTACCCAAATCAAACCTCAGACCAAAGCACAAACTAACGGTAGCCACTTGCTAGCTTGGCACAGCTACGTTGGATGGTTTTAGGTGACGTTAGTCACCTTAAGTAGAGTACTACTTCTGACAAGTTAAGTTACCCAAGTATCAGGGAAAAACACTTATTTAACACATCCATATAGCAGTTGTGAGAATGGCGGCGCTGCCAAAACAGTTATTTATAACTAACGTTTCTGTAGCAATGCACCAACAGGGCCACCACCAGTGGTTAGCTCGTCTTTGTCTATGAATTATTTTAAAAAGGAGCAGAAAAATGAAGTAATTAGGGATAATTCAAGCTACATGACATGGCCACACACCTGTATTATATTTACAGAGGATCTCATATCCCGAAAAATGTGTCGTCTAAGTGGTATAACTAACATATGAAAGAAATAAACACTCACCTTCTGAATTCTTTTCAACGCCATTGCTTGTATGGCTATGCTAGGTAGCCTGTCAGCTAACAGTTAGCACTTCACACATACAATTTGGGTTCTGTGGCCGCGTACTTTCAAATCACAGCTTACGTATAATAGTAAATTGCGTCTGACTTATACCAGGCTTGGGGCTTTTGGTGTCTAGTTCAACCTTTGCGTCAAAATGTTTGTAAAATCTTGGTCTTTCTTTAGCTTGCAACACAACAACCGAGATGTTACACTCTGCTTTCTCATCCCTGCCGTTATAGCTCTCGGTGCCTGGCAGGCAGCTGTGGTAATATCGCGAGAATTTACTTTCAGCTCGTGAATTGAAAATGATTAGTGATTTTCCATGGCCTTGGTTCAAAAGTAAGTACTGTCGTTCATCACACAGATAAAGATGATATAACTCCTAAATTTGATGCCTCATATAGGCGAATTCATTTCCAAATTAGCTTTATGTGACATTTTATTTTTTATGATCTAAAGTGAATTTTATCACTCCCAGTAACATATTGTGATGCAAAACCAGTGCAATGCCTTTAAGATATTGCTAATTTACCTGCTCCTTACTATTATACTTAGATTAAAGCAATGTTTATCTTGTATTAAACTCATTTTATTATACTAATCATTAAACATGTCTTCATAGTAATAAACTCGTTATTTGCATTTGAAGAAAAACTATCAAAAATTATGCAAATTCACTTACTTTTCATTTTATTTTCCATACAGTCTTAGTATATGAAATGTTTTAGAATACTGACTTTGCTGACAATTTTAGTACATTGTATATTTATGGCAATAACTGTTACTAACAAAAATCTCTTTTTTCCAGTTTGACACAATAACTTTGACACTGTATAGACTATGTCATTGACAAAACAATAATGATAAAAATGCTAAGATATTTTCTTGCTGAGGGATACAACAGTACAACAGGAGCATGAGAAGTTACGGTCATGGTAAAAAATAACCTCCTATCGTCAAAACTCCTTTTTTGTGTGTGACACGTTTTTTATAATAGGATGAATATTTTCTGTACAAAAAAAAAAAAAAAAACAGCGGCAGTGAGATCATAATAAAATAACACTTTTGTTTGAAACATATTGTCAGGGACTTTAACACAATAACTTTGTCCAGGTGTCCACAAGATGTCACTATTTGAAAAGGGCAAAAAGACAGTATAGGAGCCAAGACCCTGAATATGATGCTTTGATATGAAAGGTTTTTGTACCTATAATGCCACCAGTTTACCAATTAAATATTACATGCTCCAAAATAAATTGATTACATTTATTGGTTTCAGATTAGTCAGTTCAAGTACAGATATGCATGACAATGGAGCAGCAAAGTAGCCTACTATGAAGGCAAATCTGTGTGTTATTTACAAGTACATAAGAAGAAAGAAAAAGACTATAGAATTGTTCATTCAACACCCAATCATTGTAAAGGCATATTCATCTGAGTCAGCTGCATGCTCTGGTTTCTGCACAGCCTTGTCTTGCAAGGCCTCCTCTCTTTATATGTCTTAAACAAGGGTGAAAAAAGAGCTCTCATTATTTTAGTGAGTATGTATGAATGGGTTGCAGTGTTCATTCTTCTTAAATGGCTGATTCAGTGTCAGGTTGAGGATCCTATCGTCAGTGTGACACTGAGAGGGACCATTTTCCTTTGGAAAGCTGAAGATTCCTTTAGATAATATCTTATTGTTTGCTCATCTCTGTGCTCTCAATGACCTGCCTGTCCTCGGGGCCTGTCTGTAATCAGATTCAGCCAGCAGCAGAGGTAGCAGTTTGGGTCTTATGCAGCAGGGACCTTGTGTTGTGAGTTTGTCTACTTGGAGAGGCCATTTATCAGGATGAGGTTTTCAGACCCAGTCAAGCCCACACGTTGTTGGCTTAGAGCCCCATTTCACAAAGCCAGTCACCGTACTTCAGTTTCTTCTGAAACCTCAGATGTCATTGGTTTTCTTGCTACTGTGTACTTTTAAACCTATAGGGTTTGTAGTTGACACTTGTGAGGCCGTTAGTTACAGGGTGCATGCTGCCTTATAAACGTTTAAAGCAATAAGCGAGAAGTCTGTTTTTTATAAGGCAACATATCACTGACCTGTGTGGGGAATTTCCCTCAGAAGTTTAGTTTTTAGTTACAGGACTGGTGCCCCAAGTTCCAAACTGATGTATGAGCCAAGGTGTGAATGTGTCAGAACTGGGATGATATGGGTGGGGGTAGAAGCTTGTTGACATGTCTCATGAGGAATATAGCCTATAGTGCTGTTATTTGAAACCATGAACTCAGCAAAGTTTAGTGATCTGTCTTTGTGGTCACATGAATCATCATTAGTACAAGTTCCATTGTATAATAGAAAGCCCAGCATTTATTGTGTCTATTATGTTAAATCTGTGTCTGAGTTTAAGTATATTCCTCTCTGTGGTACATTTCCCATAGCTGCCATGACAATGCACATATGCTCGCTGTCATTTTCAAAATTAACTTAAATGGCTCTTGCTAAAGTCTGAATTATCCAATAAAAGCACAACCAATTAATGTGGAGCACAATCTGGGCTCACAGTCCCCAGAGGTGTTCCACCTTCGGTCAGTGTATTAGCTTTCTGAGGGCTCTCTCATGGAACAAAGATCTATTGTTCCCAAATACTAAGAGATATTTGTTCACTCCTTGTATCAATGGTCTTGATTTGATTATACACTCAGGCAATATGTGCAAGCAGTGCTCATGTTTGCAGTGAAGTCAGCACTCTGCACAATCAAATAATTCTGGAGCTAAGCAACTGGAAAAAAAGGTCATTATGTATGGAGCAATCAGTGTTTCATGGCTCATTTCCTTAGCTGTGATTTGATTTTGCTTGTCAATGTTAAGGTGGCCTCTGACCTAGCAGAATCCCAAATTGTCCCTGTGCCTTTTTAGGTATCAGAATTAGTGCATTTTACATCTTGAATCACTGACAATCTACAAAGAGACCATATAGTAACGTCTTCTTGTGTTTTTGCTGTGGTTTAAAACAAGCTTGACTGGTTGTTACACCTTTATTCACATGGGGAAACTATGTAAAATTGTCTAAGTTTCAGAGTGTGTATATTACATGTCATAGCTTTAACTGACTGTTGCATACTGTGTGTTTTATTAATTTTACCATGGAGCTGTAGACTAAATTTTTGTGATTTTAGATGAATTACTTACTACATTTGTTTTGCCAACTGTTTTAAAGTCTGATAATATAATGTATGAATTACTAATTGCTATAATGATTGGTTCTTTTTATATTCCTTTCTTACTGTTGAGGCATATTGTTTTAGCTATTGGTTTATCAGATGTTTTCTTATACTTAGCAAATAAAATCGTAGCTGGAAATTGTTTGTAATCTGTTAAGTGTTGTTCATTAAATGTAGAGCATTTCCTACTAAGATAAAGACTAAAAACATTATATAATAATACAGGAAAATGATAAAAATCTCATGAAGTGCACTCAACTCAGACCTCCTCCAAACTATGCTTTTTATCCAAACATTACTTTCCTCCTTTCTTGTTTTTAACGTATATAATGTTATAAGTCTGATAAAATATGAGATCAGAGTCTGCAGTCCCTGGTGCCTGTTGCCTCTGATCCACCCTTATCAGATGTGCATCATGTCAAGCAAACACACAAACCTCACATATAGGCTAGTCATAAAGAACCAGTAATCCATCGGGGTTAAACACTTTAAGAGCAATCCCCAGAGCCCCCTATATCTCTGTGTTACACCACTTCTGGCTCGGTGATTGACAGCCCTGGAAACTGTTTTATTGTGCTGCTCTTGCAATGAGTAGTCTCTAGAGTCAAGCTAATAACTAGTCTGGAGTGTTGACTAATACATTTAGTGGTGACTTTTCATGATCAAATGTGTTCCAGCTGTTTGAGTCCTGATGACAAATTCAGGTTTTCCCAGTTTGTTGAGCTTCCTAAAGAGACAAAAGAGGGATTTCCTCTTGAACAGACAGGCAGTGGCAGCACCAACAAATGGCTTGGTACTGTTATCAAATAGAAAGTTGGACTAAATATAAACTTATCATTTGCAGTTTGAGCCACAGCAGAAATAGAGGAGCAATAGAGAGCGATAGACGCTCTACTGACTGCATGTTTATTTTTTGCCTTTTGATAATTATAACAGTAAATTCATTCAACAAAATGTTCTTAAAAAGTATCTTGTGGTAATATTTGTGGCCTAAGTAAAGGAAATGTTGTTATCTTTGCACTTTGGTAACAGGAAAAGACACAAACACTCTGGAATTGGAGGATATGAGGAATTTCAGAGGTAAAAATGACTGATGCTACATGGTTCAGAGGTATTAAAGCAGGCACCTGTTGTTTTACAGGATTTAATTGTGCAGAGGTGTGTAAGTGTCTGCGTAAATGTGTATTTATGTGAAAAGGAGTGAGAGGGGCATGGGGGGCTGTCCATCCTGCTGCACAATAAACAGTTTGTTTCCCAGGAGCACCCCTCATGTTCCTGTTGTTGGCTTCATCGCTGCTCACTGGGAAACGTCCTGGCCTCTATTGTCCAGGGGGTCGGGGGTCACAGGATGCTCCTAAAGGCCCGAAAGGGGAGGTAAGAGGTTGGATGTGAAGCATGATCGAGAGCTCACCCCCCACATTCACCCCTTAAAAACAAAACATTAAAATTAGTTCTTTTTCTCCCTCTTGTCATGCTGCCGTTCATTCAAGATCCCAGTCATTATCAAGAGTTTCAGGAAATGAAATCAGGACACTACTCTGACTATTTTATATTAAACATCCTGACTGACTTGAGTACGGTCTTCATGTGTAGAGCTCTGTTTCTTGCGTGCGTTCTTTGCATATCTTTAATAGAGACCATAGTCCACAAGCTTTCCCATACAAATATAGGAAATTCAATCTAACCAGCTAACAGTGGGTAAGGCATATCATTAAAGAGAAAAGAAGCCAAGTAAGGAGTGGCTGAATCTTACCGTTTTCACCACACAAATGTTTTACTTAAACCACAGAAAGGGTTTAAACACTGGCTGTCGAGAAGTATATGCTTCTGATTACAGTGACCTTTTTAAAAGAATAGCTTATAAACACTTATATAAATGCTGCTTTAGCAGTCTGATTAAATATGTCTTCACATTACAGCAGCCAGTTGTAGTAGTACTTAAACAGCGCTTCCATAATGGAAACTTTTTCACCTCCCTTTAAAATACATACAAGCTGACATCACACAATTAGGTGTGTATCAGTTTATTCTGTTGCGCCTGTCTGAAAAACATGCACTATTTTATGTCAAGTTCAACTCTTTTTTTTTTTTTTTAAATCTATTTTGTTTAGCATCACTCTTTTCTTTATTGCTCCTCAAACTGCAAAGCTTTAGGGCCTGTGTTTTACTTTAGGAGAAAAGAGATGAGCAGACAAGCTATTCTCTGGACATTCATTGGAACACATTTATCTTCTTTTATGGAGCTAAGCTAACTGGTGCTTTAAACAATATTCCAGATGGCCTTTACATTGAATTTTATCACTTGTTGTCTAATTTATTACATTTTAACAGTACCAGTAAGTAGTCATTTGTTCATTTACATTTGTAAGTGTCTCCAAAAAGTTAAGCTTTCAAATGTCGAATATTGCAGTCTTATTGTGTTTCAAACTCTGGAAATGAAAGTTGTTTCTAAAAGTATCAAACATGATAGTGGTATGTACTTCTTAGTCTTGTACTTTTTCTGTGAAGACTAGTGTGTGATGTAAAATGAGATGTTAATAAAGGTAACATGAGAGACAATGGGTGCACCACATGGCGATCTTCACCTTTCAACCACAGGCAATTATGAATATAATGCTCATAGTTTAAGTTACATGTTACGCATCCTCCTCGAGGCCTGACCCTCACCTCGTCTTGCCCTGTCATATCATGTTAGGAGTAATATTGGAAAAGGGATGTGACAGCTGGAAATGGTTTGAGGCTCTCTGGATAGTTTGTTTTCAAACCACGCTGCAGGGAATGGATGAGAGACACGTGTAGGTTAGCCTTTGGCTGTAGTGCTTATGTGCCTCATGGTGATAAAACTGTTACTGTGAATGATATCACTTGTAAAATCGACAGTGTAGCATATTAAGTCAGTTCTTGATGTTCTCCCTCATGTGATAAGATGATCCGAGCTTTCCAGGTATCCCAGTTATGTGCCACTATTTGTGTTAATTAGACTCTGGCTTTGAGCACTTTGACCCATTGGGGATTCATTTCCTGGCCTGTTGTGTTTCTAAGTCTGCAACTGGGTTCTGACATAATTTGCATTCTCACTTCCCGATCCTCCTCAGATGGTGGGGTGCTTTTCCTTTCTTTATGACCAAATAAATCTGACTGGTGCCAAAGAAAAAAAAAATGGGATTAAAATTCCCCTTTCGCTGTCTTGAGGAGCCCAGCTGCACTGCACTGTTTGTTTTCCACAGCACTCTGCAGCTGCAGAGTCAAGCATTATAGAGAGGTGGGCCAAAGCAAAACAGAAATGACTTATTTTTATTGGCATGTACCTTTCCATCCACAGCGTGATAATTGTTTTGTGGAATTAGAAAGCAAGAACAACAGTCTGGTTGACATAATTTTAATGTGGTTAAACATGCTCACAGTTTACATACAATATCTTCGAGGTGGTTTTCTTCACCTTGAGTATTTTTGTTTTACAGTAGCGCTTTTTCTTATAGCATACTGAAACATTTTAAAACATTTTTCACCACATCCTATTTCAGAGGACATACAGAACTTGCCGCACTTACTGTATAAAGATGCCACACATATCTATGAAGATGTAAAAGCGCATGATTGTCACCACAAAAATAAAGACGGTAACCTAGGTGGTTTAAAGTTGATGCAAGCTTCATAGAGCAACATGTACTATGGTTTAGTTATGGTACAATGATATAGAGCAGCTATTTTAACAACCATAGATGAGAGGTTAGTCAGTCACACAAGGAATGAGCTGCAGTGAGCGAGTGAGAACGAGGTGTTGATGCACTTAGAGATAATGCAGGAAGAAATGTGGTGCAGCAGGTAAGACATGTCTGTGAGCCATATTATCCGGGCTAAGGCACCGTTCAGGTCATTCTCTCTGAATGCTGTCTGAATGTAAATGAGCATAACTACCCAGCAGGTTTATGAGAGATCACCCGCTCGGCTCATCGCTTTGCTCTTTACTTAATTATCCAACCTATCTCATGCCGTTACTATCTTTTTCTGTTTCTTTCTTTTAATCACAAAGTCTCCCGCAATCCTTTAAATTTTTAGTTTTCAGAGGTTGGATATGTGTGACCCCCCTCTAAAAAGAACACTGCCAATTTATCAACAGTAAAACATCGCACATCTTTCATCTTCTGTGTTAATAATGTCATTCAGACTACTTCACAGTAACCTGGAAAACAGATCTGTGCTTTTTCAGGAATTGTTTACTTGGCTGTATCTTAAAAAATACACAACACTACACTTAAGCCCCAATATAAATCCTTTGTGAATTCTCTGCAGGATTATATAGAATCATATAATTTTAAATCACATCCACACATCTGTAGATTGAATGAACTATGGACAACTCTTGAAGAAAAGAAAAGAAAAGAAAAGAAAAGAAAAGAAAAGAAAAGAAAAGAAAAGAAAAGAAAAGAAAAAAGGAAAGAAAAATGCACTTAATTTAACAACTCAAAAGGACGTATATGTACAGTCTTGACGGAGGAAGTAACAAGTAACACATTTATAGACAAGACAAGGTAATACACACACATACAACACTCCTCTCATATTCCACACACTAGCTCCGGCACTCTATACGAGGCAACCACCAACAGAAGATTGTACTAGGATTCTAGGAGCGATTTACACACCAACACATAAGGATGATGATTTCCAGACCCTGTCCATTATTCTGGGAGACTGTGTGCAGTACATGGTCAGTCTATAGCTATAAAGAAAAAAAAATCAAAAAGACAACACTAATAATAAATAATCCATGTGAAAAACAAAAGTCCTCGTGGAGTGGGAATAACTTTATCTTCTCCTGCGGTTACACAGACAAAAACCAGCAAGGACGCTAAAAATATGCAAAAGACTTGTGGTGCAGTTTCCCAAGGCCAGAGAAAGGAAATAGACTGACAGTTTCTCCCTGACCTCTTTACTACCCCCCTGTAACCTCCTAACAACCCCCACGGGGGATCCTGTCTCTATGTGTAAAACAGACAGTCAAAAAGCATCCTGGAAACTTTAGAGCCACAAAAACAAGAGGACATGAGGAAGTCCAATAAGCTTGTATGTAGAGGGCTCAGTCAGGAGATAATCTCGAGGCCACACAGATCAGGCGCCAAGCCTATAGAGCCTAAAAGCTCTATGGCGCAGCAGAGTAACGTGGTCATTGTTGTCTTTGGAAAGTAAGCGGCTTCAGCGAGGCCAGTGGTGTGAAAGCCACCTCTCTTTCTTGAGTGTCTGCTCCAGACCCTGTTGTTGACGTACAGGGCAGGTGCAGCTGCTCTCTACAAATGCATCAAGTAGAAGTTTCTCCACTCACAAAATCACTCCCCAACACACACACACACACACTCACACACACACACACACACACACACACACATCTTCACACATGTATGTAGAGCAGGAGCTTGTATGTCACAAGACACAAGACAGAGTTATATGGACAAAGACAAATCTACCATTTTCTTTAATATCTCTGCAACAATCAGTGAGGCATTGCTGAGTTAACACAGGGCCCACAGAGATGAAAACAATGGCTGGATTCTTCTGGCTTGAAGATGGCTATGGGAAATGGCAGGGATGCCAGGGCTGATAAGTGACCGAGGGGCTCAAGTTACTTCCAGCTGTCTACAGCCGTGCATGCCGCTGTGGAACGTATGGTTCACACATAATGCAAACCATTTCATTTGCGTAATGCTCATAAAAATCTGGCGGACATATTAAATAAAGTCAACAGGCTTTCACTCGGGCAGGGTTTACATCACAGGATAGAATCTCCAATCCTCTAAAGAGCGATACAGTGCATCCTCAGCTGAGAAAACACAGACATAAGGAGACTGTGACCTTGCAAATGATAAAGTTAACTGGATCAATAAAATCAGTTATTGCAGAAAGCCTGAATGCAGTATCTGGAAAGACTCTGAGGCTTTGTGAACAATTATGGTGGTTACAGAGGTGTACACAGTAAATAGTGTCCACAGAGGACCTGTTGGTATTGTTGGCTGTGTATATGTTTTTCCTTAAAACCATAAAACACGTATTTCCATATAGACACAGCTAAATAAAGAAAACATTTGTCTACTTGTAATTAAATATAAAATCAAGCCTGTAAAAGATTAATAGCATTAAATACAGGCTGTATTTTTGTGCTATAAACTGAGTTCCACTGAAAACTAGCGCCACACCACATTAGCATCACCTTAATACCAGTGAGGACCTCTTCCTGTCCATTTGGAAAATATAAGTACATTTTCAAGCTGCTGCACACTCAAAAAGGAGAGTGCTTTTGGCAGGCTTTGAAGTTCTCAGAAATAATGCTCCTTAAAAGCATCCTCTGCAATACAGGAAAAACATGAACATGTATTTCATTCAAGAGCCGTGAGTGAGCAGTTCTTAGCAACCATGTAAATCCACGCTGGAGGACATGTTTGATGTGTTCTGAGTCTTCTGATGATGACAACCTCACACTAGCAACACTGATTACCAATCCCTAAGTCAGATTTAGAAGATCATTTATTCACTCATTTATTTGTTATCTGCCACAAAGGTGAAAAGTGGAAAACAGGGGTACAATATTAATATTAATGATTACTGATGCAGTCTGTATTTTACTATTAAAATTCTGAATAGATCATACACCATTTATCACAGCCAATAGTCATTTAACTATAAGTTTTGAGTTTATCATTGTTTTGTCTGAAAAAAAGGAACTCTGCTGGAAAAGGATCCTACAAATGCAACAAAACACCATGGAGAAGGAGAAAGGCAGGAATAAAACTTTGCAACACAGTCTTTTATTTTCCCTTCTCTGCACAGTTTAGTGTTTCAGTTACACCCTTTAGGCAGTAAAAACTGTCATCTAATCATATCCTCACACAGTCTTAAATGCCATATACGCCCATACCAGCTTGGAAAGGGGACCTTTCTGTGGATTAAAACGGATATGAGGTTATTTTTGTGAGATCCATGATTGCACGAGGCACTCCCATCCAGACTTAGTGTGATGACTGAGGTGGTGAGCTAATGTGGCAGGACAGTGATGCAAAGAGTTGTGTAAAGTCAGCTGGAAAAGATCATGCCCATTATTTACAATGACAAGTGTTTTGTGTTTAATCAGTAGATGCTTATGTGAGATGCTTTACATTTAGATAACAGGTTAAGATAGGGGGAAAATTGATTTATCATGTATATTAGAACTAAAGATACTATTGATAAAATTAAAAAATAGTCACAAGAATTAAATTATAAGGATATATTATACAAAAAAAAAAAGAACTGTAATGATAAAATATTTCTTGAATCTTTTGGTCCATAATTTAGACATTCTAGAGTTATGCTTGGTTTAATGAAAGATCATGACTTTATTTCAAAGACAATCAAATGAGACCCAAATCTGATGAAGCAGCAGAACTACAATGTGTGATCTGACATGTCGTCCACACACTTTAACTAGTATTATTAGAGAGCTTGACAGCGTGGGTTTGGTCTGGCAAGACATGTTGCACATACTGCAGTAGATCAGAGGAAAGACAAGGGAAATGCTTTAACACCTCTGAAACAGTGAGGGGAAAACGTGATGAGGAGATGGGAATTACTGCTGAATTAAACACCACTTTGATTGGAAACTGATTGACCGATGGTTGGCAAAACATGAAAGGATGACCTTGAATTCTCCAAAGCAAGTATGGATTGGCACACGGCATCTCTCCCTCTCTCCTCCCTCTCCCTCTTTCTATCTTTCACTCTCTCTCCCTCTCAAACACACACACTCTCATATGTGCACACACAACACACTTACACGTGCGTAGCCACACACACACACACACACACACACACACACACACACACACATCTAGTAGTGCACACTGAATGAAGCGCACATCACATACTAGAGAAAAACATACATGTGAGTCGACACACTCGAGTGCACCATCTCTGCTTTTTCACACTCTCTTTAGTGAGGAAAGAAATGAACACACAGTCACGTACGACAAGCCAGAGTTGAGAGAGCAACTTCAAAGTAAGGCAGATGCAGGGACAGCACCCTCTGAATAAATTTTCTGGCCACCAGTCGATCTGCCCCCAGGCTAAGATTGTGGCTGTTCGCATCTCTCCTGACCCCTCATCAACTCCCAGTTAAAACCAATCCCACTCTAACAAGGCAGTCATATCGAGAAGGGAGGAATACATAGGTAAAGATAAACGCGAAAAAGTACATTTCACATACCGCAGGTATAATGAAACACTGTACATTAAACAAAAATATGAAGGACTTTTGTAGCTTAATATGTGGATAAATATATTTGGTTTCCACAAAGTAATTATGTTTTTTCCCAAATAAATTTAAGTGATCAATTACTGTGCATTTACTCTTTCATAACAAAAAGGAATCATTTTGTTTTAGAATGGGTGGCTGGTGCCCTTTTGGAAAAAACACTGGATTTTTTTTATTTGTCACATACATGTTAAATCTCACTGTGCTGTTACAGGTACCTGTGAACAACAGTCTGCTTACAACATGCCAATGGTGCTTAATAGCACACTGCTGAAACTTATGTGTGTGTGAGAAGTGTCAGTATTTAGATATTCCTGTTCAGCAACTGCTCATTATTATTTTTCTGTGTTGACGTGTTTTAATATTTCATTTCTTTATTAATCATTCATAAGGATACGGTGCATAATTGTAATTACACCTGCTGGGACGTAGAGACCATTACATTTTTGTCATGGGATAAATTTTAAATATTCTTGGTTTTGTTTGTTTTGGGTAAAAAAAAAAGTACATTGCATTTAAATGTCAAACTACACGGTTTTGCTGTAAATTTAGGTGAATGAAATTAACAGCTTGTCTGAGCATCATTTGTAAATTACATTTTGTTACATCCTCTGCATACTGTAGCTAAGAAAAACAATGATGTGTAGCCCGGAGGGCAAATATTCACCTGTGTGTGCACATGGAAGTGCAAACAGAAACCCACTATCCATAACCGCCATGCATGCATAGAGATGCAGTATGTAACTATGTTGCTTTTAACTGAATACAAATACACACACTGAGGCGCACACACAAACACCCAGGAGGAG
The DNA here is from genome assembly GCF_902148855.1 of Sphaeramia orbicularis. NCBI lineage: Eukaryota > Metazoa > Chordata > Actinopteri > Kurtiformes > Apogonidae > Sphaeramia > Sphaeramia orbicularis. Next base: position 31,484,912 of record NC_043965.1, read on the forward strand.
TGGGGATCTAATGAGGCCCGTGGAGACACTGCAGAATTGTCAGTCAACCCTCAGCTTGCTGACACGCAGTCGACAACATCAATGACTTTTTTCCCAAACAGGGGAAGCCTGTCAAATTGCATCAGAAGAAGAGAAAAGTCAGAAGTCCATTGGCTTGGACTGAAAGAGGTGAAAACTGACTGGGTCAGGAAACACTGTAATACAATAAAAACTCAAGAGATTCAAGTCATTTAAACGCATCCACCAAAGAAAACTTGATTTCACTGTAGCAAACCTTACATATAAACATAATTTCTTAATGGTTATGAAAAACAGATTTCATGACACCATTCAGATTTACGTGTAGTTTACTTCACAGGAACAAAAAGTATGAACCACTTCCTTTCTTCCAAGACTGTTGCAAAACAGGCCCTCCATATTCCTCAAATCGACAATGGGGCCTCGTCTTTCAACATAAAGTGAGAAAATATAAAAGAGTCAACCTTCTCCTGTCAGAAAGAGGCTTGACTCACTCCATCTTGCCAGTAGGTGTGCCATAATGGGCCATGCTTATCCCAGGTGTTACTGTGCTTTGTCTTTCCCAGTGTATTGTTCCAGAACATACAGACATGCAATTTTTCATGGTAGTATGTAATTATGACTCTCTCACTAAAGCTGGTCTGCCATTTTCACACAGATGTAGGCAAGTGTGGTTTTTAGTGCTTTCATTGACAGTCTTGTATAAATCAGCTGGATATATCACATGACTAGTGTATTCATATTATATAGTGCATGTTTATTTTTATATTTTAATTGAAGTGGGCCAACAGAGTCACAAGTGGCTGGAATTTTCTTTTGGTGCCTGACAGTAAATATTAAACTACATTTATAAAGATAAAATATGATAAATTAATTTGCAAAAATTATATGAATAATAATGTTATGTAATTTCGCCTTCACTGACCATGTGCGCATTTTTACGCACTGTGTTCTGCTGAAATGCCCTCGGTTATTTTATTGTACTGGTGATGTGGTGGCTTGAGGGTTAAGAATAGCTGATCTACATGCTGCTGAATGAAGTGTCGGTTTTCAGCGCAAACTCCTCCTCTACGGACGGGCTGCGCTTTTTCTTCCACTTGAACAACCAAGTAGTTTTTCAGGGCGCATTCCCCGGCAGCAATGTGGAGGGAAGGGGTGACTACGTCTTACTGAAATCTGACCACTTTTGCATCGGCTGTTGTTTGTCTTTCATATTTTATAAGCTTTTTTTTCTCCTTAAGGAAAACATTTCACCGTCGGTTGAAACTTCTGGGGGGGAAAACAGCCGAGTCAGAAGTGAAGAAAACTGCAGCCTAACCGACTCGCGTGTTTTTCTTTTTTTGGCTGAAGCCGTTGTTTTCTCACACATGGATATTAACAGATGAAATCGGACGTGTTTGCTCGCTCTTGAGTAACCTCTCGATCGCTCGGACAGTAGTTTATGTGGTCCCTGGGCTTCGTACGAGGATAGAGCCTCATTCCTCAGCAGCTTTACAGGGAGAGAGACACGCAGGGGCCACAAGTTGTCCGCAAGCTGCGAGGGAGACGAAACTTTGCCAAGTTACTGCGCATCCGGCCACCGACGCCAAATCTCACCGATATTTTCTGCGTAACTTTTATTGTGGATTATTGCCATGGAGCGCGGGAGCACATTAAGAAGATGAATAAGGAGTTTTGAGGAAAATGAAGAGTTTCTTGTAGTTAGTTTTACGTCAGTGACTCGAGTAGACTGTTTTGATATAGATATATATATATAAAAGTCAATTGTTTTATTGAGTGTGTATTGTTTTTCTCGCCTTGTTTGCAACCCACTGGTCTGCAAAAATGCCCCAGTTAAACGGAGGTGGTGGGGATGATTTGGGAGCCAATGATGAAATGATATCTTTCAAAGACGAAGGAGAACAGGAGGAAAAGATATCCGAAAATGTATCAGCGGAAAGGGATTTGGATGATGTGAAATCCTCCTTAGTGAACGAATCGGAAAACAACAGCAGCTCATCAGATTCAGAGGTAAGGTCATGGCACATCAAATATTCTCAACACAGCCTTGGAGAAAGTTGTTTTGGACTGAGTTGGTGTTGAAAGTTTCAATAGTTTCTTCCACTCTTGTGTGTGTATATTCTCCCTTGTCAGCAAGCAGAGAGGCGCCCCCAAACCAGACCTGACTCAGAAAGTTATGAGAAAACAAGAGACTACTTCAGTGAAGGTAAAACAAACACACACATACACACACAGATTCTCCAGACTTAATGCGCAAAAGCTGGCTATTGTGATGCTTTTGTTTCTTAATTATTTATAACAAGCGACTTTTCTTTATCCCTGCAGCACTAAGAAGGCAGCAAGATGGTGGCTTTTTTAAGAGTCCTCACTATCCTGGTTACCCGTTTCTAATGATCCCAGACCTCACCAATCCCTACCTATCCAATGGTTCACTGTCTCCAAGTGCAAGAACAGTAAGTGGGCCTGTTTATATGTCAGCCCTTCCTCTCTTTCCTTTTTCTTTCGGACTCTTTTTAAAACTTTGGCCGTGCGTAAAAGTTCCTTGTGCACAGCCAGACCGCCATATTCCCTCCGAGTGGCCTCTCAAGGAGTACTAACTACTTCTTTGTTCTTTTTGGGGATATAAATTTCTCTCTGCCACCCACACTCGACTCTTGTATTTGACAACTTCTCTTTTGTCTGAAACTTCAGACACATCAATCATTTAAAAAAAAAAAAATTGGAATAAACTGGTGACAGTGCCTTTAAAAAAAATAAAATAAAATAAAAAAAATAATCTGCAGCATTTATTCTGCACTTTATTTACCAGGGAAAATGTCTTCATAAAGTATTAGCTGAGACATTAAAACTACTTATCCAGAGATATATTTAACACAACAGAGTCTACTGTGTTTTAAAATTTACTTAAGAATCACATTGAATTTTGTCAGGCTGGTGTTATGTGATTTTTAAAGAGGTTAGTTCTTACTTTTCAGGCTATAACTTTACTGTTTGTTACCAGATCCAAGTGCATGTTCAACTGTAGGCTATTTGCACACAGTCTTCAGAGATAACGGCAGAAAAAAAAAAGTTCTTCCTGAAGTCATATCCTACAGTAACAACAATGTAATACCTTGCTTTGACATACAAGGGAGGCATTTCACTGCAGTGTCCATGACAGCTGTTTTAAAGTCTAGATAAGGTTTGACAGTCTTAAGTATGTGTTGTTGATAGTAAGTTTGCAATGATTATATTTTAACAATTGGCTTTTGCTTTACTGATATAGCTAAGCATTTGTGAAATTAGTTGTTTTAGTTTTTCTGTTGGTCCTGTATTATTTAACGACATCACATTTTTATGACTGGCGCAACAGTATTTTAATTCTGACTTCCTGCACGTCTCTTAAGGAACGGTGCAAACAGGGACATTTTTGTAACATCTGAAATACAGCTGAGTGTGGAAAACTCAATAAGGTTAAAGAAAATGTAATGTGTGAGGATCTGCAGCCTTACAAGAAACATGCATGAACTAAAACCACAAAACTGTAGTTACAGTAGTATATTTGCAATGATATAAAATGCTGTTTAAATGGCACTATGTAAACTTCCTTGAAATAATCCCTGCAGGAGAGCAGTGTTCCTCAGACCTCGTCCATCCCCCAATCCTTGTCACATCCCCCCAAAAACAAGTATTTTCGTTAAGGCCTGGCAGGCATCTGACTGAAAAGAACCCCCTCCTCCTTTTTTCTGTCCCCCTTTCACAGTTCCAGGCCCACTCCCCTCGCCCCCTGTACCTTCCATTCAATTAGAAAGGCGTTAGTTGACCATTGTTATTCTGAGCAGTCTTGATGGCTTCATTGGAGGTCTCCTCTGGGGCTCATTAACTAAATGGCGACTCTCCTCTCTTTAGGTGATATGTGTAGATCCTTCATCTTATCTCTATTGGTCAAGTTTCACTGCAAATAGTAAAATGATTGAGATAAGCATGGTGGAAAAATGCAGCATTTGCTTCTTTTTTCTGCTACTTGGACTGGTTGATTTATTTCAGAGAACTGTTGATGTGTTAAGTAAAATTCTAAGGAGTAGATTTAACAGCGTAAAATAAATAAGATTTTTCCACAGTTTTTTGCAGACTCTTATCTTGTTGCCGCTTTGTTTTGTCTGAGTGGAAAAGCCTCTTACTTCCTTTGTTTAGTCCGGTAAAACAAAGTTGGAAAATTAAAACGGCTGTTCCTTGAGGCAAAGTAAGAAACTGCTGTGGATTTAAAATTGAAGGAGTCATTTCTCCTTATTAGAAAAAATAATGAGGTCAATAGGACAGTGAAGTGACAGTGTCAATCACCACTGTGGCTGAAAACAGGCAGACACACAATGGTTGGCATACTTAGATGTCTAAAGGTCTCCATATTGCACAGCGCTCATAGCTTAGTGTGAATGCAGTCAGTGTGATTGATGATAGCTTCGACTCAGTACCTTTTTAGGCTCTTAGGCACGATGGGATTGGCTTGTTTACACCTGTGGATGAAGCTCAAAACAGGCAGATTTACAGGGGGTATTTATCAGCATTGCACCCATATCTAGCCACCAACTTAGTTTAACTAATGAGTTCTGGAGCTCTATTTTTATGCACACATTGTCTGTGTGTTTTGTGGAATATGCTGATGGACTATTTAAGATCAAATTTGCCTACAGGGTAACATAAGCTGAGTTGTCACCTTGCTGCTATTGAGACACAAACAATCCTACAAACTGTTTATTATATTACGCCACTTGGAAAGCTCCGCTGGGACTGACATATTTGTTTTATAAGTGTGGTATGTGGTTATACTTGTGCTGCATGAGCCACATTAATGTTATGTCTCTCGAACAGATCATGTGATTAACACCAGGCAGCTGAATTCTCTGTTTGCATCTTCAGGTTGCAAGCTACAGTTTCATAGCTCTGGGTAAATGTAAATATTTTTATAATTACAGATACGACAATGTGTGCGTGTGTGTGTTGCAAGAGGCATTATTTTCTTGTGTGTCTATTTACAACTACCCCTTCTGGCCTTAAATCTCAATACTTTATAGTCATATACTCTGACACTAATGCATATAATTCCTTACAGTGCTTGTCACTATTTAAAAGAGCAAAAAAACACAGAGGCGATAGGTTGCTCAAGAGTCATTGTGCAGTGATTCCTCTGCAATGTGTTACACGATGAAGGATTTGAGGCCCAACTTTTAAATTTGGATGTGGCAACCCTATCATGAGCAACGAGAGACAGGCCTACATGGGATCAGCACAGAGTTCCCCTGAGGGCCAAGCATAACTGATTTAAAGCCTGCTCAGAGCTGACATTCCGCTGTAATCCACAGAGAGCTGAGGAGGAGGTTTTATGTTTGGAGAGATGTTCCACCAGACTCCTGCCTGGTGTGGGGTGTAGAGTCAGAGAGGGGTTTTTTCCCCTACAAAGTCTCTGACAAGTTCAGTTTATTGTTTGTCGATCCATTGATGTGATTATCACCGCATTGTTCCTGTAGTGACAGGCTAGTGCAAGATTTAATTGGTGAACATACACTCAGCTTGACGCCACCTCTTGTCAGCCTCATCAGCACTTCTAGATAACTCTGTTAGTACATCATCATCATCACTAAAGAGTGAAATGCCTCTTGTGTGTGAGAGGTGGCAAGTAAGCGAGAGCGAGGTTAGCCACTCAAATATATCTTCATCAAATACACAGTGGGACACTCAAACTGCAGAGCATGATTGTTGAATAAAAAAATTGTTAGAGATTGAGATATGAATGGAGAGCTTATATAAGTCTGAACATGTCAGTGGCTACAATAGCATACCTATGTGACTTTTTCATTCTTTTTGCAGCATTTGGTGCTTAAAAATGTGCAGACAAAGAAAAGTCAACACAGACATTGTCCCCCTGAATAAAAGGGCCTCTCCCTGCATAAGCAAGCTCTGTTTGTGTAGAGGTGTCTTTTCAGCAGGTTGTTCACTTGGCATGTCACTCACCTTGGGGCATACATGTGTGTATTTACACACATGCATCCATGCATGCTGCATGTTTCTGTGTGTGTAAATTCTGTGAGGCTTGGGCGGGGGATTCAGGTGAGGTGGAGTGGATACTTTGCAACAGAGGGAACAGTGTACAGGGCTCACATTTTGACAACCCTCAGTGTTGTATTCCGCCGCTGCAAGTAATCTGAATGTTAGCGCACAAATATTTTTTCAACCAAGCACTGTGTCAACAGAGCTAACATTTTTGACTAGGTTTATAGTTTTTAAAAGATTTTTTCTTCAAAGGCAAACACATCTACATCAATTTAGTGGCACTGTTCAATTAAGGACAGGTCGCCAGCAACCGCAGAAATGCCATGGCTCGCTGAGAGTTCTTGCCTGGAGTGATAAATTCTGATAATGACCTCATTGCTAGGCTTTAGGAAATTAAATGAAACTTGCCAAAATGTGTTTTGAAATGTATTAATTAGTTATGGTTAAGTTTGAGAAGGAGTTGTTCTTGTGTTAAATTACACCAGAGAATCTTAATTGGTGTTAAACTAAAACAGTGACAAATTTCCACAATGGTGTGTTCAGCAATTCCAGTAATTTTCTTCAGGTGTAATCAAGATCAGGTCCAATTAGTGAAACTCAAACTAAAGCAGTGTATAGTACTTAATTATATTGCCGTAACATGTTAAAGTTGCAATTGTTTTATTTTACATGCTGTAACGTCTATAAATCACTCACTTTGCAACCAACAAACCAGTAGATTTTATAACTGGAGGGAATAGACGTTTTATAATAAGTAGCTTTAGTGGCAGCGTGTACCACCTATTTTTTCTGAGTTTTATAGGACTGTGCAGTTGCCATTGCATTTCATATTCAGACCAGGAGTACTCATGCTCACTTCCTAACAGCACTTGTGTAGAACTGTGTGAAATGGTGTCAGTCCTGGTCTGTATCCTTCCCTCTTTGGTCTCTGTGGAAAGCATGAGCTGGCGTCAATTCCTCCTGCTACCCCATAGCCTGCTAGTGCACTACCTAACCCACCCACCCGCCCGCCTGACATTAGAAATTCTGTTTATAGCACTCTCTGGCATCTCTAGTGCAGGGCCCATCAGGAGCATCTCAGCACCCTTTGAGGAAAGGATAACCAACATCTCCCCTCTCCAGCCGCAGACTCCCCATATTCAGTGACATCAATGAATCCCTTTGATGTGCCAAGATGAATATGAGTGCAAATGTGTTTTTATCAATTTATGTGTTTTTCTAATTTGCTATGTTTGGCCAGAGCTTCTGCACAGTTTCTGTATTGCTTTTCCCACTGAAAATTTGGGCAAACTTGCCTTGAAGTCAGTAGACATTTGGCCGAAGGTGAACATTTGTAGCACAGTTGAATTCACAGCCTTTCCTTTCCTTTATTGGAATACGCTTGCTTTGAAAGAATCTCAAGATGTGTTACAGATCATGTAAGTCTAATATCTGAAAAACTCCTATGAGATGTTAAAACCTGCTAGTCCAAAAGGGGAAAAAAAGAAAAAAAGCTTGGGCTATTTATATAGAAAATGATGGTCATGTCTGCACATGTTCCACTTTCGAGGATCTGCTGTCATTGTGTGGTGGATGGTCACTGTAAGGCTGAGTATTGTCCAGCCACCATCTCCCATTTTCAGTAACATCAATGAATCCCTTTGATGTGCTTGGATGAATATGAGCACAAATGTGTTTTTATCAATTTATATGTTTTTCTCATCTCTCTGCACAGTTTGGCGTTTCTCTACAGTCTAAAAAATATTGGACAGACTTCAAGTTGAGAGATAGGTGAACCCAGTGCGTGGTCACAGTAAAGCTGAGCTATTGTACAACTCAAATACAAAAGATTGAGGTTGATGCAATGGAAATGCAAAGCTGCCTATCTCTAGTGCTCCACAGCTGCTAATTATCAAAAACTAGCAGAAAGGTTTTTGCCACAAGCTGAAGCGCTGGTATATGGAGGTGTGGGAGGAGTAGACACGTATCATGTGTCGTATGAATACCAGTTTAGTCATGTCTGTTTTGTGGTATTAACCTACAGTCCTAGTGCAGTGGGGGAGAGTGGGCCTCTGGATTTATCAGCTCTTTATGTTCTCTGTCTCAATCCCAAGTGACTGAGACCCTGAGATAATTTATCAGCAACGCAGAATATTAATCAGTGGCCTTTTTGGTCAAGTAAAAAAACACAAATATAATTTACAGTTACAGATGGATAAAACATTTGTGAGCTGATGTTCCTTAGAGATGATATTTTGGTTAAATTAAAATAGAAAACTAAACTCAACATAAGAAATATGTATTTGATAATGAAATAGTCCACCCATTCCGCTGTATTTGACTAAATACTGAATTGTGCTATTGGACTGACTCGTGTATGTTTATGTGGCCATTGCTAGCCATAACCACTACTGTTTAACTCACATAAAGAAATGTTTTTCCTCTATAATTGTACCTTAAACGCTTCACTCCATGCTAATAAAACATGATTGTACAGCAGGAAGAAAAGGAAAATGCTCTAAACAGGGTTTCATCAGTCTGGTATTCCAAGCAGCTGTTTTCAGTTTAAGCACTGCAGGCAGCAGGAGAGGGAGAGAGCAGGCAAGAGGAGAGATTGTTGATGAGATGTGGTGGTGGGAGCATAAACTGGGGCAGATATGGGTCCTGCTATTCCTTTCCCTGTTATCCCGAGGTGGGCCGGCTTCCAGACCTTGAGGCACTCACTTATCTGAGGGATTCTGTCTCCCACAGAGCACAGCTTCTCCACCGTAGACCGCAGTGCTTTGCCATTCCCTTACAGTCACAGCCCAATCAGCTAACAGCAGGAGGCTATCAGATCATGAACATGTAGCATCAATACTACTAAGATTTGTATCAGGCTTCGCTTCAGTTCACACAGAGGGCATTAAAATGCTTTCTAGCTGCCCCGGCTCTGTTAAAGTCTATGTTGTATTGCATGTGTGTTGTATCAGTGAGGTTGTAGTGGTCATACTAAATTAAGAAGTGCATGGATATCCATCCAGGATGAGGATAGTTGACAGTGAGCAGAGCAGCTGTTCTTCTTGCTGAAGTTATAAATCAGTTTGGCTGCTTCCCACTGAGTTTGTCCTTACTACAGGAACACATTTTGACTGCCGGTGGAGCTCATGTCCCCTGATGGACACACATCACGTCATCACATTAGACCTGCAAATGTGACCTCATGCACATAGATTAGATCAGTATCAGTTAGTATATTTTAAACTAATAAACAGTTTGAATTAAAAAAAAAAAAAAATATATATATATATATATTTTTTTATATATATATATATATATATGTATATATATATTTCTACCTTTTATTTATTCTCATGCATTTATCTTCTTTCTCATGATGCTTTCAAAAATTACATTAACCGAGATATACTGTGAAATTTAGGCTGTATATGGAAATGTATCAGATGAGATGTGCCATCTGCAATCTGGATTTAGCTCTGACCCTAAAAACATGAGCAATGCATGTATGGGATAGCATGTATGACAACATAAATCATCAATGGGGCCAAAGGAAATTTTCCATGTTGAATACATTTAAATCTGCAGAACATGTGTTACTGCGTAGTTACATTTACTGGCATTATCTGACACGCTGTTTGAATGGAGGTGACATGACAGCTTTAAAGTTTCTGTTAATATTGATGTTATGTTGAATCGTGTAATCTTGTAGTTATGAAAATATAACCAGTAATAACACACACATTACTTTGACTTACATTCATTTCTTCTTAAACAACCGTTAACCCACAAATTTAACTGTCATATTATGACATTACATTTTGTAAACAGGCAGATGTTTCCATAACGTGATAAATGTCCAAACCTCGCACACATTCTACAATCGGAAACACCCATACATTCCATAATATCACTGTCAATTTGGTTTGTATAATCGAAATGATAAAATTTTATGCACATAATGGACATGTCTTTTAGTGTATTTAAGTACATAATTTCCCATGAGCTCAGGCTTGTTGTCCTAATAGTGATAATAACTTAACCTCTGGGTGCCCCTTACTTCCCCTAGTTACCCTCATAAACCAATTGTACTTGTTAAGGAGTCACAATGTTCTGCAGAGCATCAAATTTGATTAAAGCCAAGCAAAGGCACAAGTCATCTAAAATGTGTAGCCTCCTTATCTCCCACTGGACTTGTGGATCCTGTTAGAATAAACAGCAGAAAAACTTCTGATGGGCAGATATTTTTACATCAGCGCTGTCCACAGGATATCACTCTTTCTTGACCTTATCTGCTTAATTTAAAATGATGAGGTAATGTTGTTGATTAGTTATGAATAATGACTGCGGTACAGGGTCCTTGTGCTCTGCTTTAGTGATAGAGGGAGTTCCCCAACGTCACTGTCTCTCCCTGATGATCATTAGCTTTCTTTGTTTGGAGAGTTTATCATTTGATGTACTGAGGTTGGTTACATCTCAACTTTTGCTCCCTGTTCCAAGAAAATGTGCATTAGCATGAGTTTAACCCTGTCTTGGATAATAATGACGGACGTAGGAGGGGTGCGCGACAGCTCCACACCTCTGCTGACATAATCCGTCATCCTTTTACATGGCTAGGTACCAAATCCCTACAAATGTGACTGGCTTATTTGCTTCAAATTTGGAGTAGCTACATTAGAAAAAAGGGATCTAATCAGTCCTATATGACATGGAGTAGGCCAGGGAACCCTTTTGTTTGATTTGTACATGGGTTGGAGGGGTTGGCTATTGGAAATCCCTGAAGCAGGCTTTAGGGGCAGGTCTGATTCTCGTGTGAAATGGGAAGGCTCTATAGCTCTCGGCTGACTTGACTGGGGCTGTATGGGTGTGTTGGCAGGGGGAGCGCCGGTCATGAATAGGGTCTTTGACTACCTCAGACTTGCCCTGAAAGGCAGGACAAAGACCCTAGGGCAACGGCTTAGAGCCTCACAGCTGAGCTACAGAATGCTTGGCCCAGTCTTCCTCCCTCCTTGCCTGATTTAAATACTACAGTGGCTTTCAGCATTCTGGCGACGGAGGCTGGCATTCACCGCAGCACATTTACCATCAACTTTTCTCTCTGTTTTTGTTTACAGTATACTAATGGCAGAGCTGTTTACGTAATCCGTTGTATAGAATCCTTCAGAGGCGGTGGTTAATATGCATCAGTGAGTCTCTTAAAACTGACTAAAGATCAGCTTCATGTTGTTCATATTAAGTAGAATTTATTTTGGTACAGACTAACTGCAGACATGTGTGTGTATATCACTCATAATTACAACTCTACTCAAAGTTGTTAATTATGGAACTTTCTTGTTTATCCTAATGCAAGATGGAGATATTGGCAAGTAAACATGGTGAAATTGGGTGCACACCTCTAACCACTTGAGTCAATTGATTATTTTTGACAGATCCGTGTGACTCTTCAGTTTGTGATTTGCAGGGCAGAATAAAAAGCAATAAATCTTTTCTGCAGAGTTAATGGGGTTATTTGAGTCCTGTCCAGACACTCTCTCCCCACAGAGAGTCTAGTTTCAGATGTCACTCAGAGCTTTGTTTGCCCCCCAGGGTGAAGGGTTAGAGGTCAAGGTTCAGGGCCAGTTGGCTGAGTGGTCACAAAAGCCCAGGCTTCCCTCAGCACATCCGATCCCTTCTTCCACACCAGCCTGCAGCGACAATGATGGGATCAGTTTGCAACATTTGTCTTTTCGTATTATAATCGCCTACCTAAAATTAATTTTCACTTATGTCAAGGACAGGATTATAAGGGTATAGTTCGCAATTTCACAATGAGGTCATAAACTGGCTTAGATTTTGGCTTACAACTTTATTGCCTCTCAATGGAAAGTTGTGTAATTATACAGTTGCAGCTCTTGTTTTGTAAGAGTTTCATAGCATTTGCTGTCCAGCTACTTTGTTTGTTCATCATTATCACTGATTACTGCAAAACACGCTGTAATTGGTCGTAGTTTTATGTTTTATTAATTTGAAAGAATTTCAGAAAATGTTATTGTCAGTCTTTTTGACACCTCAGTAAAATCTTATACCAGGTTGTTAAAAAAAAGGCTTACGTTTCTTTGTTTGAAACACCTCTGAAACTTTGTAAACCCACGGCCTCACCCTCATCAGCCCCCACCCACAATCTCAACTTCTTTCTGCCCCACCACCACCCAAACATGTCCTCCAGCCAGGTTTATTATGCCGTTTCACGCAGACCAAAATTGCAGCTGCATGGAGAACAATCTGGAGCACATTAGCTCAGGCGCTGTGATTTATAAATTGTTTCTCAGGCCATAAATCCCTGCTGTAATTGTGCACAAGCACCCCTCTCTTTCTCCAGTCACTCCCCCTTCGTTCTCTCTGTCTCTTGCTCCTTCTCTCTCTCTCTGAGCAGCTTACAGTTCTTGGGTTAACACTAATTGTTTGCAGAAGTGTGCAGTTTGGATTGAATAGAAGTTTGTTGCATTGTGGCGCAGATTTGGCCTGGCAGAAACAGCTCTTCATGAAAGATAAACTTTCCTACTTTTATGCTGTTCATAAACCCATTTCTGTTGCATAGTGCGAGCCATACTTAAACATCCAAAATGGGATATGAGCATTTGTCTTCAGCTCCCTGTTACTGTGGTTCATGCTCTGCATTCCTGAATACTGTGTAATTGTAAGGGGCCTCTCCTAAACTCTGTCCCTGGGAATCTGATATTTACAGCAGCCCCTGATCGTAATCACCTTGCCATTCTCATTAGATTGTATTGAAACTGAAAGATAGCAGCAGCTGGATATATTATTTTAAAAAGCATGTCCAGCCTTGAGTTTACAGTGGTCTGGCTAATGTCATGAAGGCATTTTTGAGCAACTCTGAAAAATGTAGCAGCTTACATAAATCAATATTAGTCTCTTAAAAAACATCTGTACACATCAATTTATTTCTCTAGTCTAGTCTCTCCTGTGTAAGTCTCCAAAGTAATTTGTTCATTATTGACAGAAGAAGTGAGATATACTCTCAGGAGGTTGAAAGTTCCTTACTTATGTTTTCTAAAGCATTGTTTTGCTTTCAAGAAATCTGATGAACCTTGAAGAGGTGTGGGACCCCACGACCCAACCTCATCTTGCCTTGTGACTCCTCTAAAGGCTGTCTGAAACCCTGAAAACCTATGCTTTCTTAGTACTGAGTTAACTCTTTACAAAGTCTCAAACATATAAAAGGAGCTTTGGATGTGAATGCGGATTGGATTCATTGCCCAAGATATTACTTAAAACGGATTAAGAAATAATATTGCTATGTGCAGCATGATAGAAATGATGGCTTTAGGTTGCACGGAATGACTTTTATACAAGTTTCAAGTATTAAAAACTGTTTTGGCACTGCTCCAGACCTCCCTGCAGTCTGCTGACAATATGTCCAACGACTCCTGTGGACTGTTATGGTACTAACTTGTGTCACATGTTGTAGATATGTGAAATTACCAAACTAAAACTAAAGTTGTATGTACCTTGTACCACCTTTAACTGAACTCATTTCCAAGTCTGCCTCCTCATCTTACAAAATCATCATCTCTTTTGGATATGTAGATGTCACATTCTCCTTCATGTTTTCTCACAAATGTTTAAAGAGAAGACTCAGGACACATTTTCAGTAGTCAGTTTCTGTACAACTGCCATCAGCAGACACAGGGCGACGGGAGTGTTGAAGCATACCTGTGGCGTGTGAATGTGTCTGTGTGTGAGTAGGACAGAGCCGGAGGGCAGGCGGAGGAACGGGGAGGGCGGAGAGGCGATGAAGAGTGGAGTGAGTGGGGTTAGCAGTGGGGTGATAGCGATGTCAGGTAGTAAAAACTGAGATGAGGCAGGGCCCAGAAGACTGTGGGCCTGGAGATTTGTGCCTGCACTCGGAGAGCAAACACAGGAGGCATCTGCAGGCAGCTGTGTGTGGGGGGAGGGGCCGCTACTCAGGACAGGGGGTGGGGGTGTGGAGCTGGGTGGTGTTGGGTGGTGGTGAAGAGAGGGGAGGACTTGCAGAGTGAACACAATCAGCCCTCTGTTTTCATAAGACTTGTGGTATGTGAGAGCAGAAACAAATGTGTTTAATTTAGGCCCTTTTTCTCCCTTGCCTCTCCACTACACCCACTTATGCCCACCTCAGTTTTAAGAACTGACTTTTTCCCTTCAAGATGCTTCATTGCCTCTCTTGCCTCTGTCAGCTGCTCTTAGGAAGTTTAAAAAAAGAGCCAGGAAAAGCAGGAAAAAGAAACAATCACCCACTGTGCCCTGTCAGAAAAAAAAGACACTTTTAGCAGACATACTCAAATTTACCTTTGGGGGTGGGGGTAAATATTTATATGCAATTTCTGGAAAAAGAAGAGAAAAAGATTATTTTTATATCTTTGCGGAGTTTAGAGTGATTACTGTGCTCCTGTATTTGCCCTCCTTAGTGTGAGTATGCATACTTATTATTGCCTCCTAAACGCCTGGGCAGGAAACTCTGTATTATATTGGTAACCCATGCTGTCTCCAGTCAATTTGTGTTTGGTCATAAATGAAAAATTCAGGTCTCACTTGTGTGTCATTGGCGTAAGCATGGACAGCTCACACACCTACACACATCTGATTTCTATGCTGAGCTTTACTGTAAACATCTACCCGACCACTGGTAACCACCTCGTGTTCTGGAGTTAATTATACAGACGTTTACGGCTGTGAATTTCAATGAAATGAGGCTACTCCCCAAACAATAAAAACCTGTGTTCCTGTGCAACTGGACAAACAATACCACAGGACATGGAAAAGGACAACATCTTTGACATTTGAGGTATAGTCTGTCTTGACATTGGAACACATTGACATTAAGCGGAGCAGTCCCTGACAATTGAAAGCAGATCTTCCAGGTACGGGAAACCACATAACTGACTTCACATAATTGACTTGAATAGCTTCACACCCTCCTCTCTGTCTTTATGAGATGGCCTTGCTCTTACCAGATGCATAATCATTCTCTTGTGTGTCTAATTATACAGTTAGTTTATATGACCTGCTGTTGTGCTCTGTAACAGAATTACTCACTTATTCCTAACTTTAACCTCAGCAAGACTAAAGACCTTTCCTTTAACTACATCTGATTAAAATTACCTGAAAGTCAATGAGACTGAATGAAAACAATGGCAGCTTCGTTTAAATACTATGCTTCACGGTAACACTCTAAATCTCTGGTTACAGGAAGCTATAATTCAGGATTGTGTCATGCAAAGGGAGAAAAAAAATCAGCCCTGAAACAAATAATTGCTAGAGTTGCAAAAATTAAAACTCCTGCTGAAGTCGCAGTTCACTCACTTGGATAGAATGTTAAAGAAGCTTTTAAGGGGGGTTTATCTTGGCCTTGTGTCCTGTTAATGCTGTTTTATTACTGAAACAGCAGTAAATTCACTCCCAGGACTTTTCACATAAACCCATTTTGCTGCCCAGTTTTGGCGTTGTATAGAATATGTGGGAGACAGTCATGTGAAACCATTGTGTTCTATAAAGATTCATTGTGGAAGGGTGTTATATTTAGGGCTTTTTGCACAAAATATACTTTTTAAAATTTCTACATGATATCAGCATTCAGTACCTTTTTCCCTGTGTTTTCTATACTCTGCTTCTGATTACTGACATTGCTGCTACTGCAGGCTGAGAGTGGAACCATCTTGAAAATCTTGACGATGTGTTGTGTGGACCTCCCTTATGCTGCCTCCCCTCTTCACTCTCCTCTCTCCGTCTTTGCACTAATAGTTCTTTTGTGTACAAGAGCATGTTAAGAGGCCAATGAGCCTGGCCTTAATAGGCCAAGTTACCATAGAAACCACAGCACTCTGGATGTCTGACCTTTGACCCAGTTTTTTTACAGGCTGTGAATAAGAGTGCAGGACGACCAACCAGGTCACAATAGAGGCCCGGCAAACTGAGGGAGTGCCCCTGTCATAGTCACTTAACTTCATTCCTCTATGGGCTAATGGACACTTCAAATGTGGTAGCCATTAGCAGTATGTTATCTCCACTGCAGGAGCACAGCGTTCTCAGGGTTAATATAACGTAAACCAAAAGACCTGGCTTTATATCCAATATGAGTAATGCACTGAGAGAGAATGTCTAGCACTAGATAGTTGTATATATTGTCTTCTTAAAGAAATTGGTTTTTAATTGCACTTCTCAACTGTTGCACATGGGATCAAAAACATCCAGGGTCACATGCTGTCTGTGGATGAAACAGATTTTCTTAATCTTTCAGATCCTTTGCCATCATCGTATTTGTATGTCTTTCGCTTTCTGCCTTTCTTAAAGATTTCTTTAATTAATAACTTCCTCCTTGACTAATCTCCTTATTTCATAGTGGACCAGATAATAGGATATAGTCGCCATTAAAAAAAAAAAAAGCAGTAGCCCTGTAGTGCATTGTGGGTCTGAGAAGATGAGGTGCTTGTCGTTTCCCCGTCAATTACACACTAATTAGCACAATGACTGCTGAGGTTTGCTTAAGAATTGTCAATGTAATTGCCTCTAATGTTGCCAAACAATGAGTCTTAATGCAAACTCTGAGACAAGGCGGGGACTACTTATCACACTGTCTTTGTCATGAAAGCTTTAATTGTGTTTCATGCATAGATCAGGTTGAGGTGTCAATGGCCCTGCATGAGCAGGTGATATCAGTAGAACAAACCGGGGAGGGACTGCTGTGCAGGGGCCTGACAGGACTATTGTCTGAAGTTGCTGTTCATATGGGCAGGGGACGATAATTAACACCTCAGCCAAACAGCAAGCTGTGTGGCCCATTTGTTTTCTGTTGGGGGGTAAAAGAAAACAATGGGGAGGGGTTCTCCACACAGTAGGTGACTGACATTATCTGCTGAAGCAATCCATGGAGGCATTCCTGTTGCTTCTCCGCTATTCACCACAAGATGAGCAGAGGCATTTCACAAGCACTGGTCTTTGTCTAGGCTGATACATTTTACGTACATATTTACTCTTTTAGTCATGTTTTAACTTGAATGTTGTGTCCATAACTGAATGACTTAAGTATCAGTGTCAGAGCATGGAATATACACGTATAATAAGTTTTCGAAAGTTCCAGTTTTGCTCAGTTTTGGAAATATTGAGTTTCTCCTACTAACTGGATAAGTAAAGTTACTAAAGTTCTAACTCTATTAATATTATTTTTGATTGTACCCTGTCTCTAACTGACAGTCTATGACTTCTCAGTGCCGGATTCCATTTTGCCCAGAAATAGGCAGATAGTTACTAGCAAAGTTTGGGATTTTTTTTCTGTCCTTTTGGCAGAGTGTCTGACTTAGTTTGACAGCAAATGTCCAGACATCTGTCTCTTCTCTGTGCTCTGATGTTGGCCTGCAGTATGGCACCACACACTTCAGAGATGACAAAGACTCTTGGCTGTGTTTTCCTCTGCTCTACGAGAGCAATGTAACAATTAGAACCCAGCACTGGCAGGCCACATGCCCCAGAGCATATGTTGTATTCTCTCTGTTCAAAAAACCAAAGGGCTCCAGTGTAGCTTTTTGGAAATTTTCAGCGGCATCATTGCCACCTTTGTCGCATCTGGGTCCTGTAAAAGTAGCACATTCTACTGATGTCTATTCTGAGTGCTGGAGGCAGCAGGGAAGGCTGGAAGACAGTTAGAGAGCTGTGAAAATGGATCAGATAAACTTTGCTTTAGTTACACATTTCTTTCAGTACTCTGTCTGAATCTATTTGCCAGAGCTTTCAGCACCAAAGCTGAAACAGACATTGCTATGGGCTTTAACCATATGTCTGTTCAAATTGTTTCATGAGGGTATGTGTAAAATATTACAAAATGTCATGTAGTTTGTTTCAAATAAATTGGGCCTGTTTATTTTATCTAGTCTTAATATTACTTTTCATACCTCTGTGTCCATTTTAAGTGCTGGCTCTTATTCCATAGCTCATACTGTTTTAAATTCTTCCCTTGCATTTTTTCATACAGTAACATTGAGACTCAGAAAGTTTTTGTGGAGCAGTATGGCCCACAGTTGCTTGCTTTTGTTTCCTGAAACAACTCATATACCCAAACACCCTCCCTCTCCCTCTCATGTGTTAGTAGGTGGTGTGCTCTAGTCTGGACTGTAAGAAGCCCAAGAGCTAATGTGACAGTATGCGGCTGGCATTACCTGGTTGGTTGTTTCAGAGTGTGTGAACAGTTGCTCCATAGGGCACACTGGTAATTAAAAGAAAAGTAGGCGCACAGAAAAAGTGCCTGGGGGCATGTTCCTCAGTCCTGGCAGAAGCTGTCAAATAAGGGATGGATTGGGGGGGGGGGGGGGGGGGGGGGGGGGAGCAGGGGTGGGCATGGCTGGGCTAGACCAAACGCTCACAATAGCGCTTGTTTCATTTGTGGAAGGATTCATGATTGACATAGATTAGACAGAGGAAACTGCATTGTTTTGGATTTTCTCTCCGGAGAGTAGCATTCATTAGGCACCATGCACACAGCAGAGTAAAGTTTCAATAGGGAGCTAGCAGCCTCTAAAAGCAACTGCCTCCTGACAGTTGTATGGACTTGGGCCCATTAGTTGGAACCTACGATTCAGCCTTGAGCAGTATAGTGAAAATGAAGAGGGCTGATGTCAACTCCAAGAATTTCCCCCCTTTTCGAAGGGAAAAAGGGTCCCCTTCCCCCTGCGTCGCTGCTCTGTTGGACCCCAGCTGTCAGGAAACAATACCCTCTGCCTGCTCCGACAAACTCATTCCTGAAAATGTTTTTTTTCTCCTCTCCCTTTTCCCCCTCCTCCTATAATGTCTTTTCCATTTTTAACCCGCAGCCATCCAAGCTTCCTTCCTCTTTACAAACCCTGAGTGATGAATGAAGTTTTAAAAAATCAAAACCTGAATGACTCCACCAGTTTGCTTGTTTGTCATCATTTATTCTGAAGAAACTTTTGAAAAGTAGACAAAGAATATATGTAAAACACACGCTTTACTAATTTTGTAATTTTTTTATGCGTGGCTTACCATTTTCCCATCATTCAGTGTGTGTGTTTGTCAAGATGCTGGTACATGGGATAGTATACTTTACACAGTGGTAGCAGGGGATACATGGTAAAATTGTGTAAATAATTCCTAGAGACAAAATTTATAATTCGCCTGATGTGTCTGCAGCGCATCGGCCTGGATGAGCAAACATAACCTATCATATAAAACCCTTTTAATTAATTTGAAATTGTACCAGGGAGAAAATCCACATGCATGACAAGCTGCTGTATCCGGTATTTAAACTGATTCATAAACCAGATGGTTGAGCCGTGCTTTTGGAACTCTGACTTCATGCTATCTCCATTGCTAAAGGACAAAAAATAAATAAAAATAATAATAAAAGAATGCTGAGCTTCTTGTATTGAGTGATACATCACAAACATTTTTTGCATCGTGGCACAGCAGTGTGTTTAAAAAGGACAACTGTGATAGAAATCTGTTTCAAAATAGAAGAGACAAACACTTAGATCAGCCTGGATGATAACTTTTGTACATGTGTAAAAATAGTGATACAGAAAGGGGAGGGACTGATTTGCACCAGGTCAAAAGGGCAAAACAATTGAGAAGGACAGACAGGAGTTTGCGTCAAGTCACAGGCAGCCTTTCGCTGTTCTGTAAATGGGGCTTCCTTCCAGCTGTCTCTTCCCACCCGCTCAGCGATGGGCGCCCACAGCTGGCCTCTTGTTTTTCCTTGACAAACGGCAATTTCACAGTCCTCCACCAGTCCGATGTGTTCACATTGCTCCCTGTTCGCTGTGCCAGAACTCACTGTCTGTCTCCAGCAGTGAAGTGGGTCTCATACAGGTGTCTGCTGGAGATCTCTGTGGACTCAACACCATTCATCGCAGTTTGCATGCTTTAGTAGAACATGCAGTTCCAAAAGCTCCATAACAGCAAATAAAAGTGTTGGGGTGCAACAAATGAGATCTTATGATTATATCTGAATGTTTATTGGGCGTTTTTATTACTGTGCTTGTCTTTCTCCTGAGTGTTTTATACTCTTCTCTCACTCTTTATCCACAGTATCTGCAGATGAAATGGCCTCTTTTGGATGTCCCTGGATCTGCAGGATTAAAAGACTCACGTTCTCCCACCCCAGGGCATTTAGTAAGTACACATTATCATCTTAATAAATTGATTATGATCAGATGATGCCACAACCTCAATAACTGCAGACACGTGTAAACACTGTGTATTTTATTACTAATAATGTGGGATTTTTGTCTTTGCATTACTTTAGCTTTATTGATTATTTAGAAAGCTCTCTCATTAGTCAGACTTTTTGGGTTTTCATTTAGTGCATTGAAAGAACAAAAAATGAAGGATGAAGGAAACCAGTTTCTTATGTGTTATTCCCTGCCAAAATTGTACATGTTATAACTCACACAGTGACTGAACTATGGCACCCTGGGATTTCATATATGTGAAAAATAGTGAACATCAGCGTAGTTATACCATTTTCTCGCACTTATTTTGTGACACTAATTGGGTGTTTCCTCCAGGCTACATCCTACGGGACATTAATTTAATTATCAAACAAATCATGCTTATTGGGGGAATCAGTTTACTGCAAAGCACATAAATGCTATCATCAAACTATTACCATAACGTGGTTATTCACAATAATTACATTATATGGGGCATGTAAATTTACCAGTTCCCATCCATCCATGTTCAGATTTTCCCCAGACTCCACACATCACCCGGAGGCCAACTGCTGAACACACTTTTCTACATTTCTGTCTGTCTTTTCCACAATAACGTAGTCTTTGCCATAAATCTCTGAGGTTTGAACCTCCTTGCTATTCCTCAGTCTTCCCACACAGGTGTGAACTAGTCATGATGGTGTCTCACTCTGGTTAGACAATGCGGGGCCTCAGCAGACCTGTTTGGTTTGTGGTTTTGCTGATGGGTGTGTGTTCAGAATTGAAAACATTAGATAAGATCTTTTCATGGCTCTGGGTTGTGTGAGGCTAAGAGCACATATCTTGCATCCCAGCTGTTTGACTGTAATCTGGGCCTTTTCTGGTCGGCCATATCGCAGTTATGTTAAGCCACTGTCACTGCACCTAAGCAAAAAGAAGCATTGTGACTCGGCCCCTTGACCTTACATATCCTGGCTAGACATGCTTGTTGAGTTTGTGGTTGATTTTCTGGATCTCATAATCGCAGCGATGCACATGACAAAGTCCTCATTGACTGCAGTAAAAGGGAAACTGTTGTGAAGGGGATGGAGTTTGCTCATGGGAATCTGGGAATGACTTATGCCTCAATGCAAACCAATTAAAGATTTCTGTAAGAATAAATGCTGACCTATTTCTGACCCTGCTGGCAAAGACACAGAAGCTGCTTTGTCAGATTTTATTCAACAAACTAGTTATAATTAATTTGCAGAATATGTAACACTATAAGAGGTGTTATTTTAAATAGTAGTAGTGATTAAACATTTTAAAGTAAAAACAGTGAGTATAACAAACAGGAACTGAAAGCACTTTGATGGAGGTTGAGTTGTTGGCTCAGATTGTTTCTGTTCTGTCCTTCAGTGGTTGCTTTTTGCTACTTCTCATGTGGCTGTAATGCTTTTCTTTTGTTTGGCCTTCATTTCCTTGAATGACATTAAACAAGAGAAGTTAATACAGATAGAGACATTTATAGAAAACTGACTGTGTGAAGAATCAAACTGTGTTCTGGCAGAGGAGATACTCACATTGAATAGAAAACTTTTTTTTTTTTTTCAAGGTCTTCCATTCTATTCCTATGAACTACTATAACTACACTTTTCATTTTATAGGAGACTGTGCACACTATTAAGCTAACCTTCAACATTACATCATTGTATTTGCACTGCACAGGTCTAATGATTATGTATCCCAACCAACCACTTAATTCATGCAGGTTAGTTAAAGACTTTCTGAAAGAGAAAATTAGATTACATATTATAGTAATTGCTTATGAACATTATGGTCTGGTGTAGCATGTGAATCTTACAGCACTGTAAAAAGGTAGGAAAGTTCAATGAAAGTGGAATTGCTTTCATTATGTGAACTAAAAGAGGAAGTCACAATGCTTGATCTGGTGACCTGTGAGCAAAAGGTCATTTGATGTGTAGTGGAAAGCTTTAATATTAGGTACAGCGCACCCTGGGCACTGAGGATAGAAAGTGAAACACCCCACTGTGCCCTTACCCCCCACTCTGGGCCAGGAGCCCACATGCCCCTCTGGTGTGCTGTTGCTGACAGGGAGCCAGGCTGATTATGTGCTCATTACTCCAGCCGAGTAGAGAGGGAGTGGGAGGGGAGCAGCAGGCTGGCTCCCCAGGCCTGCAGGCTCCCCAAACCCCAACGCTGCACTAATGAGAGCAGGGGGAGCGGATGGGCACACATGGGGGGCCAGGGATTACTGGCCAAGAGGAACCAAGAGAGAGACCCAAGGAGAAGCAGTGAGGAGACACCAGCAGGGGCTCCTGAAGCAGACCTGTACTCCTGCAGTCATTTTGCAGTCATATGTTACATCTGACATTGTTACTGCGTGTTTTTTTTTTTTTTTTTTTTTTTTTTTTATCATGGACTAGCACAATTTGAAAAAGCTGTGGAGATATCCTGCATATATACTATTACATATTATGGAAATGGTGTCTAAGCATATTATTATAGACTTTTCATTGGATGAGAGGCCTGCTGTAACATTAATAAATCATTGACTAGCTGCATCACAGTGATCCAGATGAGGACAATGTTGATCATTAGAATTATTATCACTGTCATTGGATGTTTTTACAGATGCATGCAGACATTACTTCAATCATTTTAGTGAGCAGATAGTAATTTGACATTCCTACTAATTCTAACCACGCTGAGCAAGAGAAGGGGAGATTAAATAGAAATCAGAGAATTCAGTAGATATGAAAGACCAGGGAAAGACCATCCTGTCACTGTGCAGATTGGGTCCATAAGGCCTGTATGCTAATCAGAGCCTGCTCTGGCCTGAGATCCTCAATTATTCAACAGACAGGTTTGTTTAGCATTCAGTTGGTATTGCTTTTGGTAGTAATAGTGGTGGTGGTGGTGTGATGGGAGGAGTGGGAAGAAGGGAACAAGCTTCTGTATGAGCAAACCATGCCCCGCTAGCACACACACACACACACACACACATATGCACACACACAGACACACACTGATATGTACGACACCCCAAAAACCCCCATTTCAGCTCCTGTGTTCAGAGGGCTGCTTCCTAATGAATAATACATCAAAGATGCTGCAGGGCCAGGTGATGCAGTATGTTGAACTTGTCAGCCTATCAGTAGTGGCCGAGCTGGACGAGGAGAGGAGAGGAGAGGAGAGGAGAGGAGAGGAGAGGAGAGGAGAGGAGAGGAGGTGCTGTTTCAATTTGCGTCTCTATTCTCTGATTCACACTCATTAACACTCTACTGATAATGATGTCAAGGCTACGTTCTTCCCTCACTGAGGTCATTCAGTCAGTCACTTGTGGTAATTTGTTCATAGGGTCTATTCTTTGTCATTACTGTCTATACTGACTACAACTGTTACGCTGAATTAGAAGAAGCTCTGACTCTAATGGGGTAGAACTGACCAGAGTGTCTGCCCCTCAGTTACTTATCAGGTCACTTCTCACTCAGTCTCTCAAATATGGGCTGATCTGCACTTGACAGGGACTGAAGAATCCCAATCTTTGTCTCAATATTGTGTTAGTGTCTTGAGTAATCAAGGAAAATGCGAGACCTGGTCCTGTCAGCGTGTCATAAGTCACTTAGTCACCAAATTGTTTAAGTGAATTGAAGTGGTGAAGACTAGCGAAGCATTCCACAGATGCCTTTTGTCTTTTTGTATGTGTCTGGTGCAGTGTTAAACTTCGGATTGTACGACACTTGAAGCACAGATATTAAGTGAAAAAGATGCTGCTCATTTTCTTCAAAGTAATACATATACTTGCTTATATTCTTGCTACAGACCTTTGACTAGTAGTCCGGTGAGATTTTCTCATTTTACATTAGGCAGTGAACAACCGGGATCCATCATGAAATCAAAGGCTTTGGAAAGACTGAACTGAATACTGATCTAAGGTCTGCAGTCCTGCTGGGCCACTGCAGAGACAAGATCCTCTTCAGAATGGAATAAGGAACCAGGGCTATGATTACAGACAAATTCTGTAGTGAACAGGCTCAGATTTTGGTTGCAGACTGAGTTCATGAGTGATATTAAGTATAAAAAATGTATTTTGAAATCAATATTGTTTATGTGTTTGCAGATTTCCCAGAAAATATTTGTACTATATGGCAGTAGCTAGCGGGTTACATATATGTAAACAGGTTACATCCCAGTGAGATCTGTTTATGTTTGTGAGCATGCATGCTTTGCTGATTTTGTGAGTATATTTAATGACCCTTGAGGATATTCACTCCAGTAGTATTATTCTAACCTACAATATTACTGCCATTGACCTTATCAGAGGCGATGACCAGAGGTAAAGCAAACGTAATGTCTGATGGATGGCATAGTTCTGGTGTGGTTGATTTTAAAGACATATGACACGGTCAGTCCCCTCTCACGTCCGCTTCCTGTTGGCGTTGACAAACAAGGCTTGGATTTCTCAGCATGCCTGGCATTCTTTTCACCCTCTGTCTTTCCTGAAGTTTTGAAAGGCCTCTGAGCCTCCCACCCAGAATCGCCTAACATAAAGACACACAAAGCTGCGGGGTTATTCAGTTTGTTCTAAGCTCTCTTCCCCATCGGCTGTTTGCCTAGTAATTCAATTCAGATGTGCAGGATCCAAAAACATGTTTGCTTGAATGAAATCCACCCCTCCACCCACATTGACCAAGGACTGTGCTTTTCTTAGCAGCGTTCCAAGTTGGACAGCCAAGCGAGGTACTGCCACCTCGGCCTTTTTAGCTTCAGAACCTCTTAAGAGACAGACATCTTTTCTCTACACCGCCTCAGCAACTTTTTGCTGTTTTTTTTCCCCTTGAAATCCTCCTGTTACAATTTTGAGTTGTACTATGATCAGTCATAAATGTTATTACTCGCTAGCTCAGAGGCACGAGAAACTGCAGACCTGTTTGCAACAGGCCGATCTATGTGAGGAGCATGATTTCTGAGCTTCGATGTGGACACCATCTGGTTCCAGGTGCCTCTTTATCCGTCCTATCACGTAGATGTTGTTTATATTTAAAACACAGCTCATGTTCCATGTGGTTTCCTTATTACACCAGTTGCATGAAGTTGTCATGGCTGGAGAAATATTACTGCCCCACATAAAGCAAGTGAAGGAAGACATTCATCAGTGTTTAGTCGTAAAACATGATTAGTGTTGATTTTCAATTTGTCATTACAATTTTTATCCCTTTAAATATATTTCAATAGTCATATTTATTTAGATTATTTTAATTTAAAAATGTTCTGATTTAAAGTGGTTGTTTTTTTATGTTGTTGTATTTTTATGTTATGTATGTTGTTTATGGTAGATATCTGAGGCAGGTAGGGCAGGCCAAAATAGTTTGGCATATGTACGACCTATGTATTTATTTACTTCAGCCTTCGATGATCTGCTTTAGTGAGAGGCAGCCTGGAGCTGAAACTAGAGCCTTCGAACTTAGAAATATGTTTGGAGCACACGATTGGCGTATTCCAGAATATGAATAATGAATATACATCATTTTAAATTCTCAGTGAACTGCTTCCCAAAATATGTTGGCACCCAGGTCTAGAGGTCTCAAACAGCCCTCACAATATAGGGAAAATTCAGGCACATTGTACATGAAGTAGAACAACAAAGCACAACTCAAATATACATGACATGTGGGACCTGGGATTTCATCTGCACAAAGTCAACATTATTGCTGCCATGAAGCTTAATCAAAGTCTTTTTTATGTTGGATATGAAAAGCGTGTTATCTATGCATCATATGCATTGACCTTATGTGCTCCAGGTCTGGAGGAATCAAAAGGGTTCTGGGCAAAGTGATCTTAATATAGTCTTGTTTAACACCAGTAAATATTTTCTTCACTCCATCTGGCATTACCAGAATCAAAGCGTGCTTCAGACATGGGAGAAACCAATTTGCAAAAGATTTAAAAGGAGGAAAGGCTGGACCTTCCTTAAAAAAGTGGCAGAAAAAAGCATGGCTAAAATTTGGAACAATCCAAAGCATCGTGAAGTAAGAGAGTGTACAGAAGTCTCAATGCAAACCTTGTTCCCGAGCAGACCACGTTGGAGAGACGAGAGGTTTAGAAGGGGGTGGGGAGGGATATTGAAGAAAGGTTAGCCTGGAGGAACAAGACTCCTTTCTCCCCCCCCACCCCTTGACCCTCCCATGTGACAAGTTGAGCCAACAAGTGCTCCATTCAGCAAGGCAGCCAGGGGAAATTACTGCGGAGCTGAGTGCTGCCTAATGAAAGTAGAGACGCTGGTTATTATTATTATTGTCTTCATCATCCTCATAGTCATCATAAAGCAGGACAGTTCTTGCAAACGTAATGCACTCATTCAGTTGACCATTGAGGGTTTTTTGATGCAACTAACAACAGTTTGAGCAGTAGTAAAAGTAAAAGTGCCTCTGATTTTTGTTCTTAGTTGTACAGAATTGAAATATTTAACAATAGTATAATTTGCAGATCAGTGTGTGATCCAGTCATGTTTCTTAGACATCCATTAAACTGCTGCTTTCAGACTGAGAAGGAGATGATGCCTCCAGTTGTTTATAGGCATTTAGTTTACCTTACCCTGATTGTGTTTGTTTGTGGGTTGCTGGTGTGACTTTTGGACTTGGTGGCACTGTTGTTTTTTTTTTTTTTTGTTGGACTGAACAAACAGTTTTCTCCTCAACTAAATGACCGTAATGGTCTTGGCATGTGTCTGCAAGGCTTTTTAGTGTTCCTTGGTGCTCATCCAGATTGCATCACAGGCATGGTCACATGCACGGACTGTGATGTTTACCATGGAGGGCATTCACTCATGATAGCCCTGTTAATTCAATGCAGGTCTTTTAAACAATGATCAACAGTATAGATTAGTAGAATTCATGTTTCATCTATGGGAGTAGTAGCAGTAATGTGTTACAAAGATGGATATTGTGTTGCTGTTTTTACACCTCGCTCATAAAAAATGTGTTCCTGTTGTTCTTGTTTTTCTCCATTAACAGTCCAATAAAGTTCCAGTGGTGCAGCATGCCCACCATGTTCACCCTCTGACGCCACTCATCACCTACAGCAATGAACACTTCACCCCTGGCACGCCGCCGTCACACCTCTCCCCAGAGATTCTTGATCCAAAGACAGGTAAAGTGGTTCATGGATAGACATTGGCTGCATTTTCATAGAAGTGTCAAGCGACAGCAGTTTTCAAAAGTCACAAAGAAAAAGGACAAAATGTTAATTACGCATGTTTCCATCTGGTTTGGAGAGGAAAAAAATGTGATGTCATTGAAGAATAATTTTCATCTCCACATATGTCTACACTAAATGTTGCTGGCACATGTCTTATTTTTGTGCGTTATAGGATTATCAGAGAAGATGCTAGGGAAACAGCTGACCAACCATGTGAATGAAATGTTCAGGAGTTACACAGAAAAGGTGTTTTTGTCTCCCATTGTGTGCATTGAAAATAAAGCAGACAACCTCAAGCAAGCTTTTTTTTTTTAACAAATTTTTGGGTAACAGGGAGTTTTTTTCCCCACTGCCATAAATATAAATATGCCACAGAAAGAGGAGTATTGATTCACCTCAGGGTTCCTAATGACACTAAAGAGAAAACCCAGTATTCCCCACTTAAACACCCACTGTAAACAAAAAAATAATCCATTGAAGTTGTAGATATAGTCATTTGGTGCTCAGTCTTTACTCATTCCTATTTTCTTAGCTTAACAGAGTCGTGCCTGAGAAGGATATGGTGTATTTAGCCACAAAACTATAACCAACTGCAATGTTCTGTGTATATGAGTGGATGAAGGGGATGATGTTAGGCTGGTTTGGTTTGAGAGGTTTCTATGGATATTTTCCTTATGTTTTCAACCTTGAAACTTGGATACACTGTCGGTACACTGTGAGATGAATCTGACCGCAATATTTATACTACTACCCTTCAAGCCTTCAGGGGATGAACACATGTATTGAGTAGAGTACTTCAATAAATGGATATTCAATGTATTTTTATATTATTTTTAATGAAAATAAAATGACACCTCAGCAGTTATGTGCTTCATTTTAAAGTCGGTTTCCTGTGTGTGAAATTTACAGGTATTCCTCGAACACCTCACCCATCAGAGCTCTCCCCATATTATCCACTGTCTCCTGGAGCTGTCGGTTCGATCGCTCATCCTCTGGGCTGGCTCATGCCACAGTAAGTTGGCCTCATTAACACTAAAAATTATTGATATTATTTTATTTTGGGTTTTTTTTTGTTTTGTTTTGTTTTAATAATTATGTTCTCAGTACTATAACATGAGGATATCACATTTTTCACATGAATGTTTTAGGCTTAGTGACCATTTGGAAACATTACTTATACCAGGATAGCATTTGTAAAACTGTAGGTTTTAAACTACATTTAAGTCAAGAACATGACCAGTTTAGCAAAAAACAAACATTGATGAAATTTGGGCTCCATGTTTCCTTGTCTGCTTGTAAATCGTATCGGAAAGAATAATACTATATTGACACATTTGAGTTTACCGGAATGAATTTATGAACGTTTATAGGTTTTTCTACGGGTCTTGTAATCAATTTGGACGGTGCTGTTCCCAAAGCAGGGGATTTGAGTTGATGAGTAGGGGATTAGTGCTGGTGGGTTAGCTGTCAGCTGTGTTTGATCCACTTCACACTAGAGCTTTCCCTTACTTTGTCTCCCTCTGTCTCTCAGGCAGGGCCAGCCCATGTACTCCATCCCTCCAGGGGGATTCCGTCACCCCTATCCAGCACTCGCAATGAATGCATCCATGTCCAGGTGAGAGGATCATGTTCAGCAACACCCCCATCTTCCCAAAGGGAGACATTTAATATCTGCTGCTTCTATGACATGCTGTAATCACATTTCTCCTGCTTTTTTTTGCCAGCCTTTTTAAACAATAGGTAAAACAAATGGCTGGTGTGCAGGTTTAGAGTTCCATTGTATGTATTGTTCAACCGTTTCCACAACACTTTTAGGAAAATTGCAAGCACAGTTCTTCAGAAGGAGGCTTTATCATCTCATCTGCCAGGTCCCTTTAATTTGTGATATGGATCAAGTTTAAATAACATAATTTACACTTCTGACAAGTTTTGTGTACATTCAGTCCTCCTCTCCTGTCTTTTCTCTCAGAACTGTTCTTTGGTCAAGCCAGTGCTCTGAGCCACTCCACTCTACAACACACACACATATACATAGAGATGAAAGGGGAGTGAATCGAGTAGGACAAATCAAAGCTCATATGAAGCTGCACGTCCCATCTGAATAAACCCCTGACCCTCTGTCAAAATTGGACAGATTTGTAGAGACTCTTCCGGTGTTAGTATGAAATGAAATATTCAGAGGCGTCTCTGTGCTCAATAGCATGTGTAGCTTCATCCTAACAACATACCTTCCGCATTTATTAACCAACCAAATTACTGAAAGTTTATTTACTTTTAGTGCGTTAAAAACAGTCTATTAATATTGTAACAGTTAACACAATATCCACTTTAAGCTGGCACCAGGAATAATGAGATCATGTTACAGCAATATAAATACTGTAACGAGAAGTGCATTTAATTAATAATTTAACTGTATTTTTTCCTTGTGTATCTTGGTCTGTGATGGTGGACTCAACAGCACTGAGTGATTATTCAGAGAACATTAGGATATGTATGAGTGTGTTTTTTAATGTTTCTATGTTTATACAATATAAATTATTTAGTGAATCAGAAATGTGAAAATTTTCAGTAGGGTACAATAGTCATCTTCATCAATTTTAAGTGTATTTAGACTATCCTTACAGTCTGTAGTTCAGATAAGAGTTCATAGTCAAATCTTGACTATTGATTGAGCTAGTACAAGCATTTAACTGTTTGCCTGCACATCTGTGATCTGATCTTCACCACTGACAGTTTAGAAAGTACCAGAAAAAGCCAACCTACAAAACACCAAGTCACTGTGTGCATCATGAGGTAAAGCTGATGACCCTGAGCATACCTCAGTGAATACAAGGCCATATTGTGCACTGATACATTTCTATTTAAAACAGGATTTTTCTAATCTAACTTTAACTAGCGTGTGTTATATAGGGGTATGGAGCTTAATTTTCCCCTTTGTCATTTACAATGCTCCATTGTATTAACAATTGGAAATTGAGAGAGATACTTTGTAAAGGTGTTCTGTCTGGATGGCTGTGAGAACACTCTCCACGGTCTGGAACGTGGTAAGGAAAGTGGTTTCAGGTGTCACGGCCATGTGGTCACCATGGTAACAACACACTTCACTTTTCTCCAGCCATTGCTGAATAAAGGGGCTTTTGAAAAAGTCTTTATTTGCACAAAAAGCAAGCATGTAACTCATTGTGTGTATGAATTCGTCTAGACAGACACAGTGTGCACAGTGAAGGGTAAGGCAGGGCACTTATTTGACAAGTTAGCAAAATCATTTCTCATTAGATTAGCAAAGGTTCACACCTAAACATTTTGTTAAAATGTTGCCCACTTTAATCCCCAGCTTGGTGTCCAGCCGTTTCTCCCCTCATATGGTGACGCCGCCTCCACACAGCCTCCATCAGACTGGCATTCCCCATCCGGCCATCGTCTCCCCGGCCATCAAGCAGGAGCCAAGCACTGACAACCTCAGCCCCTCAATGCATGCGTAAGAACAATTAAAATAGTTGTGTGCATTGTTACAGCTTTGTTTTACAATTTAGTTTGCTGTAATTTACCAGTGCTTGTAAACCAGTCGCAGTTTACTGACGCTATCCTTTTAATGGTTTTGCTCAGCAGAAAATCGCCCGTTCCTCCTAAGAAAGAAGAAGACAAGAAGCCTCATATCAAAAAGCCCCTGAACGCTTTCATGCTGTATATGAAGGAGATGAGAGCCAAAGTAGTGGCAGAGTGCACTCTGAAAGAGAGCGCAGCCATCAACCAGATCCTTGGAAGACGGGTAAGTAGCACAGAGAAAAATATGTGGGGGTGAGCTTTTCCCGATGTGTGTGTGTGTTAACCAGTTCTTTGATATCATGTTTCTTTTGTCCACAGTGGCATTCCCTGTCGAGAGAGGAGCAAGCCAAATACTATGAGCTGGCCAGAAAAGAGAGGCAACTCCACTCCCAGCTCTATCCTGGATGGTCAGCACGAGATAACTACGTGAGTAGGACATTACTATCTGTCTCTGCGGCAGATATGACTGTTCATCGTAGCAGTTCGTTGTGACGCTGGACCGTCTTCTAAATACATTTTCTTTGTGCAGGGAAAGCGGAAAAAGAGGAAGAGAGAGAATAAGCCGGACTCAAAACCAGAAGGTAAGAGATTCTTCCTCCAGATTGCCAGATTTGTCATCTTTTCTTCTCTAACATGAACAAGAAAAACTGTGGAGACATTAGGATCCTCCTGTGACACTGCACCTTTTACGTGCTCATTTATTTATTTAGCTAGCTGTTATGGTTTGCATTCTGTCTTTTACTAACACTAACATCTTTCCCTGCTTCTTTGTTTTAACAAGCAGCTTATGAGGTTCAGTGCTAATAGTGGCAGGTATGTCCGTTGTTGTACAATAGAAAAACAACTGCAGCTTGCCCAAAATAAGACAGATTTCCATATATTGATATTTTGATGTATAGTTTGTGTTTTCATCATATATGCATACCATCTGAGTATATTCACCATCTTATTTCATTCTCTTCAGTTTTTCCATTTTTCCAAGTTATTTTAAGTGTATATGTTGTTTCAGAGCTTCCACTCACTGCTGCCGTTTTCACTGTTTTAATAATCATCTGTTCATTTCAGTCACTGACAGCATTGAGGGACTTGGACCAGATTTTAAGCCAGCAACAGATCCATAATTCAGCTTCTTCTCTTTTTCCATTGCTTTCCCCAGACTTCTCGATAAGAAGCAAAAAGCAGTGCGTGCAGTATCTGCCCTCAGAGAAGATGTGTGACAGCCCTGCTTCATCCCACGGCAGCATGCTGGACTCGCCGGCTACTCCCTCCGCAGCCTTGGCCTCCCCAGCTGCTCCCGCCGCCACTCACTCCGAACAGGCCCAGCCGTTATCGCTCACTACCAAACCAGAGGGACGCATGCACCATCATTTCTCCATACCTGGGAAGGCTTCTGGATCCTCATCCTCCTCCTCTTCTTCTTCTTCCTCCTCTTCTTCCCAACATGCTCTCTCCATCCCCATTGGTACTTCAGGTAGCCAGTCGACCACACCCATCCTCACCCGGCCAATCCCCTTCACCTCTCTGCACCCCTCCATGCTCTCTCCTCCATCCCCCTTTCATCAGGCAGCCCTTCACTCCCATCATGCCCTGTTCCAGTCACAGCCTCTCTCTTTGGTTACCAAACCAACTGAATGAGTCCACAAACACAATTTTCTCCCATTTATTGTGCTGTATATTGCTTTTTCTTTAAAATAGGTATTAGAACAACTTTTTTTCTAAATAATGAAAAGGAAGAAATATTATTGGTCAATATTTGACTGTCTCCTTTTCTACATCTCTCAATGAAACAAAATGTATTTTTTGTAAAGTTTACTGCAGAACTGGTTTCTTTTTGATGCATTTATCCAATGAACTTCTTGTATAAAAGAACCAATGTACATAACATTTCTTTATAAAAACAAAAAGGAACAAAAACAAATTTTCTTTTTAGCCAAAACCTGATTAATGTTAGTATTAAGTTTAAGTCATAGTACTGGCCAATAATTGCTGCCCCCTTTTTAATTCACAAGTGTGTGCCCCTTCTTTGACATGTTAAATAAACATTTGAAATTGTTTCTTAAAACAAATGTCTCTCTGTTTTTTCAGATTTAATGACGTGTTTTTGCCATTAAATAATAAAATAATGTAGTCTGGACTAATATTAGTGACCACAAGGTACAAGTCTTACAAGTCTTTTGTAGGTATTCTGCATGAGTTAAATGAACAGTATAATTTTATTTAAGCCCTGAACACACCTGCCTCTTTTAAGCATCTGTTGTATTACGCTACAGTTTTTTATCAGGGAACATCTTCATAAAATCTTGCCGTTGGTGGAAAGGAATTTAATGTTTAATAAAGCAGAACTGGGTTAACCACACTGGAAAATGAGAGCCTCAACCAGGGTAACAAAACTTAAAGCCCAAAATAAATACAAATAAAAAAATAATAGACATCTGCTGCTTCTTCAAATAAAGCATCCCGTAACAATGACAAAAAAGCAGGTCAGCCCTATCCCAGCGTATTGAACCGGGTTTGCTAGGGTTCCCTGTTCCTTTTGCACTTTTACTGCATCTTTATTCACCATTTGGCATGCTGCTTAGGCTTTAATTAACTCAGAGGTAATGGGATGGAGCCCCTGGGACCTCATTAGGCATTTCAATTAGTGAAAAATACACAAGGTAGGTTACAGTTTTTGGTGGCTTTGGAGATGAGGAGTAGTGCCAGGGATGGACCAATTATGTCGAAGCAGGGGGACTGGCCTGGACGAGCGCACTGACATCTCTGCACCCACTGAGTTGGGGACATTTTAACTATGGAATTGCGTCTATTCAGCATTTCGTGCTACAATAACTATCTTCATAATGACCTAAATCCGATTACAAAAGTCATACAGTCATTCTTCATTTACTGTTCCTGATATGGCAAAATCAAAGGGCAGTTTGATAAGACAAAAGCTGCCTTTTTTGCAGACAGATGTCTAAAAACTGCAGGCAGGTGGACTGAGGATGCATTTACATTTTGGCCCCTCAGCAAGGAACCAAAATGTCAGTCTGCCCCACTCTGTTTTAAGCAATCATTAGCCATAATAAGTCTTTGCTTTCTTGCCGTTCTATCTTACATCATTTCAGGCACAAACCACAGTGTCTGGTGCCACGGCTGCCTACTCGGAGCCACTTCACCGATCCGTCAGTGAAATTACAGGTAATGAGTTGTCAAAACAGCCAGCAAATCTGTCTCCTCAAGGCCATACATCTAGCGCAATGTTCACTTCTCCTAAGACAGTAGCCTTATTATGAAACTCAGTCCCCAAGCGAATGACTTCAAATGTGCTGGTTATTCCAGGTAGAGTTTGTAAATACTTTTCCCTACCTGTGCCTGCTTTTATTTATTGCTACTTTGCTGAAGGTATCTGTGTCAAAACATAAATATAACAATAAAATATCAGATAAAAGTATACATGGAGCACACGAGCAGACAGGATTTAAAAGTACAAGAACTGACTGTGTATTAAGTATCATAAAAGAATACTAGACCAGAAACAAAAGGGATGTAACTGTAATTCCCATGCTCCACTTTTCAATGAAATATGCCATGATTTATCAGTAATAATGTATCTGGTTGCTTCTCCACTCAACATCTGCCATGTAAGCACGAGGTCAGATTTAATTCATGTTAATTTTGCTCATTAAATTCTTCCAATCTCTTGCCAAGCTTCTTTTTTGAGCCTCTCTTTGATCTGGAATTTATTCCAGGTTAACCCTTTGATAGTTCACACTGGTAGTCGTACCTAGAGCTGCCTGTGGCCTTCTGGGAAGTCCCAACAATCACTAAATAATCCTGAAATAAAATTACCTACCCATAGCATTTAGTCTGGATTATGGCTTCATGTTATGTCTGGGTTTAGATTACAGAAATGGTTCATCCTATTAAGACCACTGCATCCATGACCTTATATTTCTACTAATAACCGGATGCTGCGTTTGCGTCACATTTGGTGTCCTAAAGTGATATTAATTGATTGTTTCTGTAACATTCAACACGGCTTAGCAAGTCTCAGCTGGTGCCTTTGTGAAAGTAGGTATGGCTGGCTGTGAGCTTAAGAACCTCCTTAATGTATTATTCATACCCATTTGACCTTAAAGATGGAAATGCAAATGGGTGTCAAGAATGAGAGGGATCATTGGACTTTTCAAATGTCAAATAGCCTGCCACAATTAAGACATATTCATTACAACAACCCATAGGTCTCTGGCACCCAGCTGAGATGTAAAACACCCTCAATTACCATTTTGATGATTATCTTGTCTCACAAGTTGTTGCACTTCAGTTGTCAGTTTTCTACATGTATTTATGTATTTAACCACTTAGCAATACGGTTTAGTGATTTTTGTGTTAATAATCACAGTTAAAGAAATGGCATACCATAATAACTTCATATATGTAATGTTATCGTAGGGGAATAGATAGAAGTTGTGTTACACGTGAAGCAATTTGGTCTCATTATCTGTTCCTGTCATTTTTAAAAACTGCATTCATACCGCCATCTGCTGAGGAGGTTAAATACTGACACAGCTACTTTGTCTCATGGAAATACCTCCATCATACCATCATCTAGCCAGTGGGGGGCAGTAATGGCAACGAAAAAACGCCTCCTCCAGGTCTCCCGTGGCAACTTGTTAGAAAAGCCTACACACTTATGTATCACAACATAACATACGCTGTACTGTCTGTTTCCATGTGTAACTAAGTGACATTAAGGATTGTGGGAATATTATAGGTACTGTTTAATTACCATGGAGCTCTCTTCATTATTTCAGTGACTTGACCACGTACCAATAGATGGACTTTATGCTCAGTGGGAAGTGATTGAAAGAGAATTGTATCTGTTCCTGAATATTTAGTTGTATTATGGGTAAGGGGAACTACAACAAAAATGTTCCCACCAATTAAAGGGAAGTGAATTAAGTATTAAATTAGGAAACCATGAAAACTGAGCAGTTAAAACCACTGAAAGCACCTCTGTACATGACTATGGGGAAAAAATGCCTTAACCCTTTCATGCATACTG